>NC_142348.1:14410000-15010000 GCF_054954075.1 Amborella trichopoda | reverse complement strand
GATGGAAAAATATAAAAGTGAGTATTAATGGCCAAAACACATTTTAATCTTTACCATAATGTACAGAATATTTAAAAATGCATTACAAATCAAATTCTTTATTTTAAAATATATATATATATATATATATATATTATTTTTTATTTTAAATACTGATTGATCACCCTAGCCGCCCAAAACTGAAACCATCTAACCGAGCTGTTAGAGGTTAGATCGGATGATTTTGCGAACAATAGTCGTGAGGGGCACCTAATTGTTGAGAGTAAATTGGTTGGAGACCTCACAACTTTAATGTGGGCATCACTTATCAATTCTTAGCCCTAATGCGCCCTACAATGTTAAGGCCCATAGCAGATTCCTTTAAGGGCATGTGATTCCTTATTAAATGTCTTGTTTGGATAAACAATACAAAATTCATGGATTCTTTGCAATCACTTCTTTGTCCATTGTTTGGTAACAAAACTTGATCCAATCTCTCTCTAAAATTTTTATATACTTTCTCTCTTTAAAATTCAAAATTTGGAATAATGTATCTATAAAATTTTTGAGATTATTTCTTTCTCTAAAATTTGATATGGTTTGTCTCTTTAAAATTTAATATACTTTCTATCCAAAATTTAAAAATTTAAATTGTCTATCTATAATTTTTGAGATAATTTCTCTATCTAAAATTTTTAGGTGTTTTACTCTCTCTAAAATTTAATATAGTTTCTCTTTCTAAAATTTTAAGATCTTTTCTAAAACTTAAAACTTCAGATAGTTGCCCTCTTCAATAATTTTGAGATAGTTTCTCTCTCTAAATATTTGTAAGTTAGTTTCTCTCTCTAAAATATGATATAGTTTTGCTCTCAAATTTTTAGATACTTTCCCTTTCTAAAAGCTAAAATTTGAAATAATTTCTCTCTAAAAATTTCCGATAGTTTCTTTTTCGAAAAAAATTATGTACTTTATCTCTCTAAAATTTTATATAGTTACTCTCTTAAATTTTAAGATGCTTTCTCTTTTTAAACTTAAAGTTTGAGATAGTTTCTCTATCTAAAATTTTGAAATAGTTTCTCTCTTTAAAATTTGATATAGTGTCTCTCTAAACTTTGATATACTTTCTCTCTCTAAAGTTTAAAATTTAAGATACTTTCTCTTTCTAAAACTTAAATTTTAAGATAGTTTTTCGCTCTAAATTTTTTTGAGATAGTTTCTCTCTCTAAAAATTTCATATGCTTTCTCTATTTAAAATTTGATATAGTTTATCTCTCGAAAATTTTAATATATTTTTTCTCTCTAAAATATAAATTTTGCGATAGTTTCTCTCTCCAAAATTTTTTAGATAGTTTCTCTCTAAATTTTTTTAGATAGTTCTCTCTCTAAAGTTTGATGTAATTTCTATTTCTAAAATTTTAATATATTTTCTCTTTCTAAAATTCATAATTTGAGATAGTTTCTCTCCAAAACCCAAAATTCAAGATAGTTTCTCGGTCTAGAAAACGAGATATTTCTTTCTCTAAATTTATTTTGACCGTTTTTCTTTCTAAAAATTATAATAGTTTCTCTCTAGAAGTGTAAGACTACTCTCTCTCTACAATGTTAAGAATATTTTCTCTCTCTAAAACTGAAGATTTGATGTAGCTTCTCTCTCTAAATATTTTTGAGATAGTTTGTATTCCTAAAACCTTTTAGGTAATCACTGTAAAATTTGATATAGTTTTTCTCTCTAAAATTAAAATATGAGATTGTTTCTCTCTAAAAATTTTGAAACAGTTTATCTCTCTAAAAATTTGAGATAGTTTATCTCTCTAAAATGTGCATGTACTTCTCTCTAAAACTTAAAATTTGAGATAGCTTCTCTATCTAAAATTTTTAGATAGTTTATCTCTCTAAAAACTTTTGATACTTTTTCTCTAAAATTTTAACATACTTTTTCTCTCTAAAATTTTAACATACTTTCTCTCTCTAAAAGTTAAAATTTGAGATAGTTTCTCTCTCTAAAATTTTGAGATAGTTCATCTCTTTAAAAAAAATTGGTACTTTTTCTCTCTAAAATTTTAACATATTTTCTCTCTCTAAAATTTTAACATACTTTTTCTATCTAAAGGTTAAAATCTAAGATAGTTTTTCTCCCTAAAAATTTTGAGATAGTTTCTCTAGTTAAAAAATTTAGGTACTTTCTCTCTCTAAAAATTTCATACGTACCAAATGCTCTCTATGTTCCGGGTCGAGGGAGCCAATGAGTGAAATCCATGGGCCTTGGAAATGTAAAAAAACAGGTTTTAGTGTGGAAATGAAATCATGGAAAATTAAACCTTATTTCCATGATTTTGATTTTTCTGATTTAAATATCCTAGTCATTAAACAATTCAAACGGTAGATTTTGATAATATCCAAGATATTAAAAATCCATGCACCCAAACATGCCCTAAAGGTGGCTCAGGGACTCATGGGGGTACTCATCAAATTAATTTTTTCTAGTTTGGAACTCCACCTTGAACCCAAGTCACCTATAGAACCTACGTCATATAGGAACTCCACCTTGAACCCAAATCACCGATAGAACCCGGGTCATATGCAGTTGTCCCTTAGTTCTATGACCAAAACCTTAGTCGGACAAACCTAGATTCAAGACAGTCCATAGTTAGGCACCGTAACCTCTAAACCTAGATTCACCTATACCACCCTCCCTTCCTTCCTTTTTTTTTTACTGTTTAAAAATTCTGAAAAAAGAGAAGAAGAAGAAAGTTTGTTTTGGTAGAATACAGTTGTTTCATTTGAAGCCTGCTTATAGTCTATATATAATCTGTTATTTTATTCTCTGCTCACTAAGAAAGATAAAAATAAGATTAATATACGTTAAATTTGCTACTCCATATCATTTGGATCATGCTTAAAAGAAGAAGAAAACTTTCATCAATTTCTTTAGGAGATAGGGCTTTTGGTCCATTTCGTTGCTTTGTATTTAAAACAAAAAATCTACTCTATAAATAAGTGTGTAGAACATAATCTAGGCCATCTAGTTTTCAAAAATAATGTTTTACTACAAAAAAATCACGGCCACTTTGTTTCAAAAAATAATAATTTATTTTAGCTTTAAAAGAAAATTCACATTTGTAACTGCTGGGTAAATGTGGTCATTAAAGACCTTACGAGTGCTTGTAATAAACATTTTGATATAATGAAACATGAACTCAGTGGGAGTGTGGTCCCTCGTGGGTCATACTAAACAAACAAGGTTTGCTGATACCGGGCTGAACATGACGAGCTAGGCCAGTTGGTTAGAAAAAACCTATGTTACCTAAGCATAGAAAACTATTCGATAATGGTTCTAATAGGTCATCCCTTAATGATATCGGAGTATGCCCGGATGAGTGAGCCGATGGACTGTGTGACCCTTATGTATGATGGTGGCCTTCAGAGACAGGGGCCACGCTTCATCCGCGAGCCTTCACACTACATGCATAAATGATTATTGTTTCAAGAAAGCGTACCACCTTTCAAGGTGAAGTTTTATGCATGTGCGAGAGATACCCCTACGCGCCATAGGAGTTGTGGTCACATTAGGTCTAGGTGACCTAGGTACTTCTCTAGGGAAGAATCTGAAATCCATAAATAGGGATTACGACCCCTTGGCTTAACGTCTAAACTTTAGTGACCTACTAGAGCTCTTGCATGGACTGTGGGTCATGGGAAACAATGGATTAGTTTGATAAAACAAGTATGGACCGTAGTCCACAGTTGAAGGTGTAGTGCCATAATATTTATTTATTTAATTCCTAGACCATATGGATTCTTTGACCATCTAATGAATTTAATTATGTGAGTTTTTAATGATATATGATTTTTAGAATTGTTATTTGATTTTTTTAAATTTCTAAATATTTTATTTATCAAATTTGGATTTATAAAAACAAAGATATTGATTTTATATTGATTTAAATATTCAAATTTGATTTTATAGATTTCTAAAAATCATATTATTAATTTTAATAATTTTAATATTGCATGGGAGGCCCAATATGTTAATGGGCCTACCATTGCATGTGGGTGGGGCCCATGAAGTACCACCTCGGGTGGCACGCCCCACTTTAATGAAACTTTCCTTGTGTTAGTTCAAGCTTTGACTTGAAGAGAAATCTTTGAGAAAGTTTTCAAAGGATTTTTGGAAAGCATGAGGAGCCTTGTGGATATTTTGGTAAGCATTATATTATGAATGAAATTACTTTATTTAATTTCTATGGATGTAATAAGACTACTTGCAAATGATCCTTGCCAAGAGAAAAAGAAAAGAAAAGAAAATGGGTGAAAAGAAAAAAAAAAAAAAAATATACTCTCCCGGCAAGATCACTTCAGTCTTTATTACATTGGTATCAGAATTATTGATACTTGATGTTATTAGTTGTATTTTCTTTTTATTGAGTCTAGATCAAGCTTGAAAATGAGATAAAAACAAGCTAATGACTTTTATGGTCAAGTAATACACCCCGGTTAAAGAATTATTGAAATATTCAAACACCGAAAAAGACACTATATAGAATGAGTATTAAGTGCTATTTTGGAGTAGTGATATGAAGAAGATAATAAGTTATTTTTCTATTGTATACTTCAGTAATATTATGTATTTTTGAGAGTATGATCTACTTGCAAAATTTCAGTGGGAGATCCTAAGGGAATCTAGAGTTATTGACTCATCAATGAATCGTGTTAGTTTTGACCCTGCAAAATCCAAGAATTGTCCATCGAATTCCATGAGTTTTCCCACCAACTATATTGTTTTATTCTAGCTTAAATTTCATTATAACCTAAATTGAGTATACTTTCAAACAAAAATAGTTTCATAAAAAATTCCTTGTGGTTTGAAAGATATGGTCTATTTATTGAAGGGTGTGCAAGTGCTATTTTTTGCCACGAAAACCATTTTAATGACTTGGAAGTCATGCTTTTATTTCTATTCTTATCAAAATGTTTTATAGCCGACACTAAATTGGTATATTTCTATTTTGAGTCTAATTTCTAATAAAATTTATTTCAGAAAGAAATATTTTTGAAAAGAGATGAATAAAAAGTTTGGAATGAAGAGATGTCATCCTGAATTTGCTGCAATTTGGTGTATTTTTCATTTAAACATAGATGACTATATTTATCAAAACCTACTTAACATAATGATATGAGGCTTGTGAAAATGTATGTGTTACCATTATATGTTTACTTTCAAGCAAAATTGGTTTGAAAGGGAAACTCCATGAGGATAGAGAGAGAAAATAATTTTACTAGATAGTGTGTCATCTTGGAATTCTGCAGTATGATTTATTGTGTGACGTGAATGTCAAGTATTTATTTCTCTAAAAAAAAGTATTATTTGGGATTCACACTATGATATTATGATTTGTTTTGAGTCTAGTTTTCAACGCAATTCTTTGAGGATTGAAAGAAACAACTTTTTATTGATAGGTGCTCAACTTAATTTTCTGCTGACAAAATTGCATTGTGACGTAAATGTCACTAAAACAAAGATTCACTAAATGGTATGATTTAGGGATAAAACTGATCACTATTTTATTTTATTTTTAGTTTCTTTCAATACTCAAAAGAATTCAGAGATAAACTCTTTATGAGTTGAGAGATATCATATTTTTATCGTGCTCATATTTTATTCTGCAGCAAATTAAAAGATGTGGCATGTTAAAGCACATATTTGGATTCCTAATAATGGGGAACTTTTTAGGGCTCATTTAACAAGCTTTTATGGTGTGCCATGAGTATGGTGTATTATAGAAAAACTTCAAAGAAAGATAATATAGAGTTCACGAGATATGACACTCTATATGAAGAGTGTTTGATCAGGGAATAAAAGCATATTGGTTTCTTCGAAATGAAGGGACACATAGAGAGACTTGGTGGTAGCAAAGAAGCACTAAAGATCAGTGGGAGAATCAAATTTGTGATATTTGAAACGATGGGATGAAGAAGAGTATCTTTTTACGGTGTGAGGCATGGAGAATCTAATAGCCGAAGATATGGATACTTTGTGACATATGAAACCAGTGACCAATATATTCTTTATTAGTTGTGTGCTCTTCCAATATTACAAAAGCTTATCAAACAAGAAAAAGCAATGAATCAAGAAAGCTAGGTACCACACTATATGGTTTTGAGGTATAAAATCTATTCAACTTTACATGGTAAGATCATATAGGGAAAGACGATTCAATAACGTTTTATTTTATGTTTAATATGTTCTGATGTAACTCGGTCTAAGTGACCATCCTCCCAATAATGTACAGTAATATGATGTGTTACATGTAATGATAATATCTTGATAAAGTCTCAATATTTGCCAAAATGAAGTATTTTGTCAAAATTTTGATAACCATTATTTAATTATGCTTTATTTTGGATAAAATTATAAGATGGTCTTTATGATTTGTTTTTGTGGTTATAAACTTGACTTGGTAAGAAATTAAAGGTGAATGCAGTAAAATGATTTATAAAGGTTAAGCATGTATTTAAAAATAAATTGGATAATTTGAGAAAACCCTAAGTCTATGAATATGGTTTTGAGAAAACTACATAGTCTTGCAAGGTCCACTATGGAAAATCATTTTAAACAACAATACTATTATCTAATTATTACTTGTGAATGTATATATACATGGTCAATAGATTTTTTTTATTAAAGAGAAAAACATTGTGTCTTTAAAGTATTTATAAAATTGTGAGAAAAACTGTGATGAACTTGTTTTTAAATACCCATAGACCTTGACCCATGTTTCTAGTTATTTAGAATCCTCGATTGTCTAAGACCTTCTATAGAGAATGTTGGAGGAGGGTTATCTTTCTAGGCTTCTTTGGCACATGTTGTGTTGATTAGATAAATTAGTTTGTATGGATTTACTATCAAGATAACTAACGTGGTTGAACCTTTGTGGTTTAGGAAGGTTTTGCATATTACGAAACCAACGGGTATTGAATTATTTATTGCATAAGAATGCTAAGAATGTATATGTTGTATGTGCAATAATTGAGTGGGAGCTGCTACAGTCCCACGTTTTTTTTTAGCTGCTTGGGTATTCAGATATACAGAAATAAGCTATCTCACCGATCCAGATGATGCGAAGTCTACATCTGGATATGTATTCATACTTAGAGGGTGTATAGTTTCTTAGAACTCAAATAAACAAGATGTGGTGGCATTATCCACCATGGAGGCAAAGTATGTGGTGTGATGTTTGGTGGCCAAGGAGGTCGTATGGATTAAGAAATTTCTTGATCGACTTGATTTTCACCTCATACGTTATGAGGCAATAAGGATTTTCTGTAACAACACGACGATGATATGCATGTCAAAAGAGCCACGATTAAATAAGAACTCAAAGTATGTAAAACCATATTTCTATCACCTGAAGAATGATGTGAGATTGAGATTAGCAATATATCCACAGATCTGATGATTGTAGATCCCCTGACAAAGGGGTTGCCCCTAATGTTTTTATAAGACATGTGAGAGAGATGGGGATGAGAAAAAGTGAAGAAGAAAGAATGTAAGGCATTCAAAGGTCAAGTGAGAGATGTTGAGTCAGTGTGGCCATTAAAAGCCTTATGAGTGCTTGTAATAAACATTTTGATATAATGGAACATGAACTCAATTGGAGTGTGGTCCCCGTGGACTATACTAAGCAAACGATGTTTGCTGATACCGGACTGTGCTTGACGAGCTAAGTCAGTCGGTTGGGAAAAACCTATATTACTTGGGCATAGAAAATTATTCGATCAGGGTTATAATAGGTCATTCCTTGATGAGGGCGGAGTATGCCCAAATGAGTGAGCTGAGGGACTGCGTGACCCTTATGTGTGATGGTGACCTTTAGAGACAGGGTCAAAGCCTCATTCGCGAGCCATCATACATCATGCATATATAATAGTCGTTTCGATAAAGTGAACCACTTTTCAGGGTGAAGCTTATATATGTGTGGGAGATACCCCTATGCGCCATATGAGTTGTGGTCACATCAGGTCTAGGTAACCTTAGTACGTATCTAGGGGAGAACCTAAATCCACAAACTGGGATTATGATCTCTTGGCTTATCAACTAGACTTTGGTGATTCACTAATGAGCTCGAGCATGAACTGTGGGTTATACAAAACACTAGGTCAGTTTGATAAAGCAAGTGTAGACTATAGTTCACATTTGAACGTGGAGTGCCCTAATGTTTATTTATTTAATTCCCAGACCATATAGATCATTTTCCCATCTAATGAATTTAATTATGTGAGTTTTTAATGATATATGATTTTTAGATTTGTTAGTTGATTTTTTTAAAATCTTTGGATGTTTTATTTATCAAATTTGGATTTATAAAAAAAGATATATTGATTTTAGATTGATTTAAATATTCAAATTTGCTTTTATGAATTTCTAAAAATCATCTTATTAATTTTAATAATTTTAATATTGTATGGGAGGCTCAATATATTAATGGGCCCACCATTGCATGTGGATGGGGCCTATGAAGTACCACCTAGGGTGGCACGCCCCACCCTAATGAAACTTTCATTGTTTTAGATCAAGCTTTGGCTTGAAGAGAAAGCTTTGAAGTGTTTGGAAAAGATTTTGCCTTGATGAAGGTTTCAAAAGATTTTGGGAAAGCATGAGTAAGTTTGCACATAATTTTGATAAGCACTTTATTATGAATATATTTTTTTTATTTAATTTCTATTGATGAAAAAATGGTTTAGGAATGAGGGATAAATGTTCTAGCACCTTCCATGGTATTGATGACCTATCTATGGAATAGAGGGCTCAAATCTCTCACCCCACAAGTCACTGAAGATTAATGATTCATATTCAATCTCACAAGAAGAGGTAAGCCAAGGAAAACCCTAAGAAACCCTAATATTGTTCAAGTAATATAAAAAATTACTGATCCCTACCCAAATATCTACACCTTATCTCTTACACCTAATTCACATCTCTCTTTCATATCCTACAACGGGGACACAGCCTACTTAGAATATATCTCTCTCTTAAGAAAATTTCTCTCTCTCCCTTAAGAGACCTAAAAGGGCACACCCTACTCTCTCATCTTTGATATCTTTCTCATGGTGGTTCTCTCAATTCTCTCATGATCTCTCATATATTAATGGGTTTTAGACTGTAGGGTTGTGGTAGAAAAGAGAAACATTTCTCTCAAATTAGGCTACTAAGGGGATTCATCTAAACGCTTGAATTTTGTGATCAAGTAGTTCATTGTTCTATTAGAGGGTTTGGCCTAATCTTGCTTTTTTTGTTAAGATTGAAGGTTGATCATTGATCACACATCATTGGATACTGGTGACTTAGTGTGGGGTGTAATAAGCCCGGCTGAGGTAATCTCCGGCTCTTTTTGTTTCTTGTCATATTCAATTATATTGACTTTATATTCTCAAACATAATAATTGCGGTTATTTTCTTTATTTATAGAAATTGGTTTAATGACATCAAAGTTTTTAATATCTTGGATTTGTTAGTTTTATTTATTTGAAGCAAGAGTTATTGTAATAAGATTACTTGCAAGTGATCTTTGTCAAAAGAAGAAGAAAAGAAAAGAAAATTGGTAAAAAGAAGAAAAATAAAATAAAAATATCCCCCCGCAAGATAACATTAGTTTTTCTTTCAGTAAAGTCCTCTAATTTTTATTTTTAAAAATCCATTTTGCTGGAAAAAGAAGAAGAAGGAGAAATCTCATCTTGAGGTCACCTTGCTTCCAAAAAACATATATATATTTTCTACAAAAGAAGAAACTTGCATTTGACGGCCTTTTTTATTAAAAATAATTGCCGCACGTGATGGCGTTTCCTGTTTCAAACAACATTTTGCATTTGAAGGCCATTTTTCCTTTTCGAAAAACTAACTTTTCATTGGCCAAAAAAAAAAAAAATGACATGCTTGAGTTATTTTCATTTTCAAAGTAAGGAAATCGCAATTTAAAGCCGTTGCTACTTCCAAAAACCCCAAGAAGACCATTGAATAAACTAATTTGATAAAAATCATATTTTACTGATATTATTGCTTTACTACATTTATACTGATTTTCACATATTTTATTGTTGACCACACATATTTTAAATGATTTTAGTTGGATTAAGATGTTTTTTTGAAAAGCTCATTTAATTGGTTGGTTATTATCTTCTCAAAACATCAGAAGTTTAGTCATATGGTTTGAGGGATTTGCAACCTGTTGGTTCATAGCCTAATACAATTTTTGTTGTTTGTTGCGACAAGTTGATTGGACTCTAATCTCCTATTTGTTTCTACATCTGCCACAATGCTTTACTATGTTTTTAGAGAAGATCTATCTTTTTGGTGTGTTTCAAAAACTGCCATAATGTTTTATTTCTATGTTTAGGGAACTCTGATATTTTTGATGTGTTTCTATAACTACCATAATGTTTTACTATTTTTTTAGGGAACATCGATCTTATTGATGTGTTTCTACAACTGTCGTAATGTTTTACTCTGATTTTAGGGAACATCAATATTTTGTATGTGTTTCAAGGCTTTACTCTGTTTTTAGGGAACATCGATCTTGTTGATGTGTTTCTACAACTGCCATAATGCTTGACTTTGTTTTTAAGTAGCATCGATCTTTTTTGATGTGGTCATGGATCATGTATACTGATTTTTATTTCGCTGACTTTCCATATGCAACTGATTTTTAGTAACCGGTTGCAATCAATCTTGGTTATATTGTACTGATTTTATATTATTGGTGATTCTAGCTTACCAAAGAGATGCATGGTAGTTTTTTTTTTTTTTTAATGGTAAAGGGATGCATATTGATTTTTTTTTTAATTTTTTTTGTGTGGTGGTTGTACGCTCTGAATAAAATTGGTAAAGAGATGCCTACTGATTTTTTATTTTATTTTTGGTGGTGGTTGTACACTCTGAATAAAATTGGTAAAGAGATGCATATTGATTTTTTTATTGTATTTTTGGTGGTGGTTGTACTTTCTAATTTTATTTTATTTTATTGTAGAACTCTTCGAAAGTTGAATCAAATATTTTCATCTTCATGTAATTGCCTTCACTAGAATTACTTTAATAAAATTTGGTGTGACTTAGTTCATTTAACACATTTCTCATGATTCACATACAAGAACCGTGTATTGGTCTTAATTTTTTTTAATCTTACTATTCTACTACAACTGTAGTTGCAATGGAAAGCCAACAACTACATCATGATCATTTCATAATGAGATGATGTTTATGAAATATTGTTAAGATTGATTAGTTTCACCATCTAGTAATCTTGTCTACTAATTTCCATGAACAATTTAAATACCTATTTATTTTTTATAGATTTATTGTGAGATATTTTTTTAACTAGCATTTTATGATTTATTGATTATCAATATTGTAGCGACTGTTGACTTTTGACAAACATCTTTAGGAAGGAACTAAAAGTACCACATCTTCCCAAATCTTTCCGTCAAATGCAAACATGGTGATAGAATTAATAGTAGATGTTTTTTATTTTCTCTTTTTCTTTTATTTGGACTCAAGAGATAGAATTAATAGTAGATGTTTTTCTTATATACTTGTAAAAGAAATGAATTATCAAAAATTTGGACCTTAGTAGTGCATAAAAATATCAAATGACATCCAAGAATTTTAAGTCGAGCATAAAGTTCGTTAAATATTGTTTGTTAATGGGTGACGTCGAGGAAAATTTTCGCTTTTGCATACACCAATGAAAGGCTTCATTCCTTGAAGACTAAAACTTGCATGACTGTTAGTTATCTTCCTCTTTTTCTTTTTCTTTTTTTAAATTTTTTTGAATACTTGACCTGAATATTTCTCAAAGCTAAAAAAGGGAAACAACCGAAGTCACTTACTAGTGATGATGGCTACTTTTAGTTGGTTATGGGGTTTGTAGTTTGTACCATTGGGTGCACAAAAGTGACTGCCTAGGTCAACTTTTCCTCTTCGCAATGAAGGATACATGATAGAGAACACCTTGAGGAGTGTTTGAATCCATTGAGAGCTGTAATAGTGTAGTGTTCTTACAAGATATTTCTAAAACTGATTCTTTTGCAATGCAAGAATCATTAACTGCCAAGCTTGTGTCATTTTTTATTTATTTATGCTTATGTGAAGTAATTGGAACTCATAAGTGAATATGTGTTACGCTGAATATTCAATTTACATTGATTATGTGCGAGAAGTGGTGAATGTTGTTGAAGTTTATATTGATGTTTTTAAATGTCAAAAGTGTATTGATTTATTCTAGATTATTTTTTTGGCTAATTTGGCCTTACTAACCATGAACATAAAATTACTATCTATATCTGTGAGAGGTAAAATATTGTATGATGCTCTGAAGTGCAAAAACTAAAACTTACCAAGCATGGTTTACTTAGATCCATCAAGTTGAGATCTACAATGCCTATCCAACGGAGAGGCACAACAGACTTCGAAATAATGATGGTAAATTTGTTTGTATATGTGGCCAGTTAAATTGCAGTAGCTGCAGCTTTGGCTACTGCTTTTCGTAGAAATGAGAGTCCCAATCGAAGAGCATTGGGCACTAACTTCTATAGCTCCATAATCCACACAGATGAAGCGAGTTGTCGTAAGCAAATAAGAATGAGTCGAGCTGCCTATTTCCAACTTAGGGACATTATTAGGCAGAAAGAATACATAAATGATACGTTCTTGGTATCTCTAGGTGAACAATTGGTTATGTTCTTGCACACTATTGGCCACAACTTGAGGACTTGCAAGATAGGCCACGAATGTGGGCGCTTAGGGGATACTATAATCTGACACTTCAATTGCGTGCTTAATGCAATTTTAAGACACAACTCTGATTACATCAGATACCCACAATTGGTTACACAACCAGAAATAAGCAGAGATAGGAGGTTTAAAGATTACTGCAAGGTAGTTTGCCACTTCAAAGGTATACTCATTTCATTTCAAATTATCAATTGTTAGGTAGAGTCTACTTTGCTTATTGATTTCAATTTTGGTCTATATGGGACTGTATTGGGGCCACAGACGGCACCAATATCCTTGTTATTGTTAGTCAAAATGTTCAAAGTAAATACCAGAAACGTAAGGGTTTCACATCACGTAATGTTATGGGTGTTTGTTCCTTCAATCTAAAATTTCAATATGTCATTGCGGGGTGGGAAGATTCGGCATCGGGATTCTCGTATTCTTCAATATTCACTCACATGTGTAGACCCTCTTCCAATGCCCCATGGATTGTACTATTTTACAATATTCAAAACTGCATATACATAAACCAACGAGATGATAAACATAGCCTATTTGTTTTATAGGAAAATTATGCATGGTCGATGATGGCTACCCAAATATTCAAGGATTTCTCTCTCCGTACTGCCAACATGTTACCATAGGAGCGAATTCAATCATGGTAATCCGAATCCTAAAGACTCTAAGGAGTTTTTCACCAAAACACATTCTTCAATTCGAAATGCTATTGAACGTGTCATTGGTGTCTTCAAGGCACGATTCCCTGTATTGAAGGTTGCCACTAATTATTCAATTAGGATACAAGTGAAGGTAGTCCTTGTTTGTTTTATATTGCATAATTTTATTATAGAAGTTGATGGTGATGTGTAAGACATTGGAGGAGATGTCAATGTGGAAAGATGTGAGGACGACGATCCTATTCCGGTTCTTGAATCGAAGATATTTAGGACGAGTCAGAGGGAGGGGGATGATTGGGAGAAATTTCAAGATGATAGGACAATGAAAATGTGAAGGAATCATCTTGGCATTTCTTAATTTTCTTCGTTGTTAGTCAAATTTTGGTGGAATAGCGAATTTTCAATTTATTAAGCACTAAGTATGACATGTTCAGTTCCTTCACTGTGGAGGGATCATATTGACATTTCTTAATTTCTTCTTTGTTAGTCAAATGTTGTTGGAATAGCGAAATTTTAGTTTATTAAGTACTAAGTATGACATGTTTAGTTCCTTCAGAGGGATCATCTTGGCATTTCTTAGTTTTCTTCTTTGTTAGTCAAATGTTGTTGGAATAGCGAATTTTTAGTTTATTAAGTACTAAGTATCAGTTCATGTGTTGTTGTAGTCCTGTGTGGAGTTAATCTTATGGCCATGAAATGTTGTTTTCAATCCATGTTATCTTATGACATCGACAATTTAATTAGGCATGGATGATGAGATTATGGAGGTCGAGAGTACATCTTCAAAGGCAAAAAGAATTCGGTGGACTCATAGAATGGAAGTAGGTTTGTTATATGTGCTCGTAGAACAAGTACAAGCATGTGGTAAGCGAAAGAAGGATTTCAAATTGGCTCAATGGAATGCCGTAGAGAAAGCCTTCATGAAGGCAACGGGCATAAGGAGAGAGAACTTCAAGAACAAGTTTAAGACTTGGGGTAAAAACTATAATGTAGTTAAAGCTCTCATAAACCGCACCGGATTTGGGTGGGACTTGGTGAGACAGACAGTGAATGGTACCGAGGATCTTTGAGATCAATACATTGTGGTTAGTTTACACCTTTCTCTTCTTTGGTATTTATCAATGGTATTGTGTATTTCGATATTAAGTATTTAATAATTGTATGTATTGTATAAGCACATCCAGAAGCCAAGCATATCATTACTATGAGAAGTTGAAGATAATCATATGCAATTCAAAGGCCAATGGAATAAGTGTGAGGACAACATCAATGAGTGAGCGGGAAGCAACGTGAGAAGATGAAGGCATAGGTGAGAGCGGGAGGTAGGCTCTGGTTGGTGAAGACATTAGTAGGGATGTTGAAGAGGGGGAGATTCGTGAGACTCCTATACATTCAAGGGCTAGTGAGAAGGGTAAACCCACAGCTTCAACTTCAAGTCGGCAAACAATAAGGAAGAAGATGGCAATGTCTGATACATTAGAAATGACTGCTCAAGCAATGTCGGGCCTAGGGTTTGTAGTTAAGGAATATAAAAACATTGCTAGTCCTCACATCGATGAGGTCTGCGATGCCATTTTTAATATTGATGGTGTCGTAGAAGATATCTTTTCAACAGAATGCATGGAGATTGATGTTATAGGGTATTTTTGACGCACTTGTATCTTCGGTGCAAATAAGAAAGGAGCCAGTCGCAACCTGGTCCCGCAGGTACCAAAAACACCTGTAGACCACAAAAGCAATGTATAAATAAGCCTATTCTTTAGGTGAACTCGAAAAGGTGTTGAATCGACCTCAAAATGCATGGGAGGATAGTTTTGGTTGCCTTAACGTCATTCATCAAATTTCGTCGCAATCCGATAAGTTTAAAGCCAATCAGGATGAAACTCAGTTCGCAATTCCAGTTATTTAAATATTGTCTTCACTATTGGATATAGAGTTTGTTGGATTTGCAACATTGGTACACTTCACAAATATTCCCTCATCTTTGAGTTCTGTCTATTTTTTTTCTTGAAACATTGTTGCCAAAATCTTTTATTTTCTCTTCTGTCTCCCAACCTATTATCTCTTGAATATAACATACTAATCTTTTCCTGTGAGGCTATTCATACAGGTAATGAGAGAACAATGTTTCTTTCACAGAAAAGCAGCTTCTTTTCATTATCTCTTTTGCATAGGTTGTTCAAACTTTCAATAGAATATGTTAGGTGAATAAGAAGGACACTATATGACGTTTATAAGTAGATTTTGCAATCATAGTAACTTGCTCAGTTATCATATAAGAAGAGTTAGTGAGCATGAAGAGAAACAGAGTGCTGGAAATGCGTTCTGATTTTGTTTGGCATGAATCTTATGCATGTGATGCAAATAGGAAAGAAAGGCAATATTTACCATTACATTGGCGAATGTAGATTCCTTGCCTTTTGAGGTTCTTTGAAACTCTAATATTCTTGACTAGGCTGTTTGAGCATGCTATTTGAAACTTGACAGTGACAACCATAAACATAACATTGGTACGTTGTTACCATTTTCACTTCTTTTGTATATGCCACATATGTACAATCTTACAATCTTGAAGTTTAGTTGGCTGATATTCTAAAGTGACCATTGAATTAAGGCCTGAAATTAGCTCAAAGCATGAGTTCTGAAAAGTGCATGCCTTTATTTTTATTTTTTTTCTTCTTTATGTTCTGTGATTTTTTCTGCATTTCGTTTTTGGGCTTTTTGGACTTGAGTCATCTGAGATTTCTTTTTCTGTTTTTTTTTTTTAATTATTATTATTATTATTATGATGATTTTGACATGGTTTTGCATGTTGGTTTGCAATATTTGCAATTTTAATAACTCTCAAAGTTGTTTTTAAAATCCTAATTCTCTTTAATTATCTGCAACTTTTATGAAATGGTAGATTTTGGGTTCTCTGCTCCATGGGTTTTGCTGATGAGATTTGAAAGATCTTTGCTTTTTCTATTTATGACATTTGGTGCAATTTTGTTGAAGGGTGCAGTTGGCATACAGATGCATTCGTAGCTATAGAGGTAAATTGTACTTTCAAATTTTATCATGGTATATAATTTTGATATAAAATGTTCTTAGGATCATCTCAATATCTATTTTTATATCTAACTATAAAATTTTAAATTTTAAAAATGGTTAAAATCAAGTACATCTATAAAGATATGAAAATCTTGAAAGTAGACGTTGTAGATAATATGTTGTAAGATGCACTATTTTTGAGACTCAAAATCTTTTTATTTTTCATAGTCATACATCTCTATGTCGAGATGATCAATCAAATGGTTTTTCGACATTAAAGAACCTTTTCCGTTGGATTTTTGAGGTGCATTCGTAACTCTACATTATAAGGTTGCAACCTTATATAAACTTTTTCCTTTGTTGAATGTCCAGCCATGTATTTTCGGCATTGTTGTATTTTCCATAAATAGAACCTCATGAAAGAATATTTAGCAGTGTTCATCTGATCTTAAGTGCCCTGTGCAAAATGACCAAACAAGATGGCATACGAGAGGCATTGAGAATTCTCGAGGAAGAAAAGATATGTATACCAAGAGTTGAAGATAGAAAACTCTCTCTAGAAGAGATGTGTAACCAATGCTGAAAACTAATCTCTCTCTCTCTCCCCGGTATTCGAAAATTCATGTATAGAAAATAGGTTTCAAATTATACACATGAGTTCCGATGGTGTGGGCTGCAGTATGTGTTTTAGTTATTTTTTTATTTTATGTAAATTGTGTGTAATAATATAGTATTACGGTTTGAATGAATGTGATGTGAATGGAATGAAAGCGATGAGCTTGTGTTGTAAATGAATGAGAAAATGAAATTCCGACCCCCCCTCTCTCTCTCTCTCTCTCTCTCTCTATATATATATATATATATAGGGTTGTAATTGGTATATATATCAAAACAAATCATTATTTTGTTATTAAAAAATTATTTAAATAGGTACTTTTACCATTAAGCAATGATAAATTTGAAAATTTCACAAAAATACAACGGCATTTTGGAAGTTAGTGTCCTAGAACTTTGTTTGTAGAGTGAGATTGTCCTTTAGTTAAAATTTCAACTTAACCCCTTATGGAGATGACAAAAGTATCATTTGTCTTGTAGTAATATTTACAAAATTGCCCCACAAAAGTAACTTTTTTTTAAAAATAGATTATAAAATTAATAAATCCACCCTTTACAACTCTCTCTATATTGAACATTTGTAATTTGAAGGGTTATGAAGTTTATATATATATATATATATACATGGGCACGGTCTCTATAAGGCTGCAACCTTAAACAATCCGATTAAGGTGCACCTCTAAATTTTACCATAATATATAATTTTGGTAAAAACATTTTTAGGATTATCTCAAAATCTATTTTCATATCTAATAATAAAATTTCAGGCTCCAAAAATGGTTAAAATCAAGTAGATCTGTAAATAAATGAAAATCTTGAAAATAGATGGTTTAGATAATATATTGCAAGATGTATTATTTATGGGACTCAAAATCTTTTTCTTTTCATATTCATACATTTCTATGTCGAGATGATCAATTAAAGGTCTTTTCAACGTTAAAACAATTTTTTCGATGGATTTTTGAGCTGCATCTATAAGTCTACATTTAAGGTTGCAACTTTATATAAACTTTCTCCTATATATATGAACAATGATCTAATGCAACGATCGTATAATAATATAATGCAAAGACACTTCTAGAAAATCATGTTTGTGGTATTTGTATGACCTCAAATTTTGTACACACGCTCTCTTCATCTCAATAATCAATCCCCAAAAAAAAAAAAGTCCAATTTGGACCCTAGATATGATCAAAATGAGTCCCCTTCCAAAACCGAATATAGACCATTTATTTGGTGAATTTCAAGATCTTAGCCTTTATAAACTCAAAATTATTATTTTCTTTTTTAACATTGTTTATCTAATGATAATAAAGGCATCCAAAACAATTGGAAATAAAAAAATTCTTCTAAGGTCTAGATCTAAGCATCTTACCAAAATGAACAACTTATGTTAATTGGGCTAAAAAAATACTTCCTAGGTTGTGTTTCAAAATTTTCCTTCTTTGTGATTGTTCATTATAATGAAAATAGTATATATTTCAAAAACAAATGGCCATAAGATGGTTTTTTAAGGTTGTTGCATTATATTACTATACAACGGTTGCATGAAATCCTATATATATATATATATATATATATATATATATATATATATATATATATATATATGAGCAATGATCCAATGCAACGGTTCTATCGTAGTATAATACAACGGCACTTCTAGAAAACCATATTTATGGTATTTGTATGACCCCAAATTTTGCACACACTCTCTCTTCATCTCAATAATCAATCCCCCTATAAAAAAAAAGGTTCAATTTAAACCTTAGATATGGTCAAAATGAGACCCCTCCAAAAATAAATCTAGACCATTCATTTTGTGAATTTCAAGATCTTAGCCGTTATAAACTCAAAATCATTTTTTTCTTTTTTAACATTGTTCATCTAATTATAGTAAATCCATCCAAAAAAATTCGAAATGAAAAAATCATTCTAAAGCCTAGATGTAAACATCTCACCCTAATGAACGGCCTATGTTAATTGGACTAAAAAAATACTTTTTAGGTTGTGATTTCAATTTTTTCTTTTTTTGTGATTGTTCAGTAGAATGAAAAGATTGTATATTTCAAAATTTGGATCAAACAAATGGCCATAAGATGGTTTTTTATGGTTGTTGCATCATATTACTATACAACGGTTGCATGAAATCATTGCCCTATATATATATATATATATATATATATATATATATATATATATATATATGAAAAGTCTTCCTAAAGCCTATAGGCGAAAATAAATAGTGATTTTGCCTACCTCCATCACCGTCCAAATTTCATCCTTCGGTCACGATTATCTGGTAGTGTTCTATTTTTTATTTTTTATATATAATTTGGAATGACCTGAAATTTTAGAAGATATGTATATCTTATTGAGACGCATCTAATAAAAATATAAAAAATTATCTGTGAAACCAAAAGTGACCAAAATACCCCTAAAAAGTTTCGGGGGTATTTTGGTCACTTATTTTCTTTTACAATATTTTTTTTATATTTTTTGAAGATTTTCCTAGTTTTGATGAATACTCTCTTCAAATTTCAGGTTATTCTGATTTGTAGAAAACAAATGAAAAATAAAACACTACCGGACAATCGTGACCGCTCGATGAACTTTGAACGGTGATGGGAGTAGGCGAAATCACTGTTCATTTTCACCTATAGGCATTGTATAGTATTTTCCATAAATATATATATATATATATATATATATATATATATATATATATATATATATATATATATATATATATATATATATATATATATATATATATATATATATAGAAGATGCTAGGGTGAGCCCACTAGCTCACAGAATAGTATAAACCCAATGGTCTAGATTGAATCTGAGTCGATGTGATGGTCGAGAGTGTTTAAATTTTATTGTTTTTTCAACACATTCAAATCACTTGAAATTTTAAGTGAATATATTTCTCATCAAACCGCACCTAATAAAAATATAAACAAAATAATCCATAAAATTAAAAATGACCAAAATGGCCCCAAAAATTTACGGGGGTATGTTGGTCATTTTTTCATGTAAAATATCTTTTTAATATTTTTTGAATATTCACCTATTTTTTATCAACGCACGACTAAAATTTCAACTGATTTGGATTTGTAAAAAAAATTAAAATTCAAAGACTATCGGGCATCTGTGATCGTTAGATCGGCCCAGTTCAATCTGGGCCATTGGGCTCATTTTTTCTTGTGAGCCCTTTGGCTCACAAAAACCTTTTCTTATATAAATAAATAAATAAATAAATAAATAAATATATATATATATATATATATATATATATATATATATATATATATATATATATATATATATATATATATATATATATATATATATATATATATATATATATATATATATATAGGAAGATGCTACGGTACGCCTATTCCTGTACCGCTCCAGTAAACGTCGAACAACGCTGATCGAATCTGGGCCGATCTGACGATCATGGATATCCGGTAGTGTTTCATTTTTTATTTTTTATTTGACTAACGAGAATGATCTGAAATTTAGAATGTGTGTTCATCAAAAATATGAGAATCTACGAAAAATATGAAAAAACTATTTTACATTGAATAAATTGACCAAAATACCCTCAAAATGTTTTACGGGTATTTTGATCAATATTATTTTTATGAATTATTTGTTTTATATTTTTATTAGATGCGCCTCACTAAGATGTACACACACTCCAAATTTTAGATAATTTCTATTGGTAGAAAAAAAATAGAAAATAAAACACTGCCTGATATCAGTGATCGTCAAATCGGCTCAGATTCGATAAGGCCGTTCGATGTTTACTGTAGTGGTACACGAATCGGCGTACTGTAGCATATGATATATATATATATATATATGGGATTAGCCAACTAGCTCATATGAACATATGAACCCAACTTCCCAGATTGAAACTGAGCCGATTTGACGATTACGGATGTCCGGCAGCGTTTGAATTTTAGTTTTTTTTCTACAAATCCAAATCACTTGAAATTTTAGGCATGTGTTCATCAAAAATAGTTGAAAAATATCCAAAAGCTATTTTACGTGAAATGTATTGACCAAAATACCGTAAAACGTTCGAGAGGTATTTCGATCATTTTATTTTTTACGAATAATTTTTTTTATTTTTTTTATTTTTATAAACTGCGTCTTGATGAAAGGAATACACACCTAAAATTTTAAGTGCTTTGGATATGTAGAAAACAAATAAAATTCAAGTACTACCGAACATCCGTGATCGTCAGATCGGCCCAGATTCAATCTGAACCGTTGGGTTCATATGTTCATATGAGCTAGTGGGCTAATCCCATATTTTCCCATATATATATATATATATATATATATATATATATATATATATATATATATATATATATTCTAAACTTCACAACCTTTCAAATAACAAAGGTTCAAAATAGAGAGAGTTGTGAAGAGTGGATTTATTAATTTTGTGGTGTATTTTTTAAATAAAGTTACTTTTGAGAGGCAAATTTATAAATATTACTACAAGGAAAAAGGTATTTTTGTCATTTCCATAAGGTGTAAAATTGAAATTTTAACTAAAGGACAAGGGCACTCTACAAATAATGTTCCAGGACACTAACTTTCAAATGCTATTGTACTTTTGTGAAAATATCAAATTTCCCTTGTTTAATGGTAAAGTTGTCTATTTAAATAATTTTTTAGTGAAAAAATAACGATTGTTTTGATAAATACACCCATCACAACCCCTTCTAACTTGAACCTTTGTATTTTGAGGGGTTGTTAACTTTAAACAAATCCATATATATATATATATATATATAGAAAAGATGGGATTAGCCTACTAGCTCATATGAACATATGAGCCCAACGGCCCAGATTGAATCTGGGCCAATCTGATGATCACAGATGTCCGATAGTACTTGAATTTTATTTATTTTTCTACATATCGAATTCATTCGAAACTTTAGCTGTGTGTTCTACTCATCAAAGTGCACCTAATAAAAATATCAAAATCATTATCCGAAAAAAAAAAAGAAGATCAAAACACCCCCCCGAAACATTTTGGGGGGCAATTATTTTCATGTAGAATATTTTTTTGATATTTTTCAAAGATTCACCTATTTTTGATGAACACACGCTTAAAATTTCAAGTGATTTTAATTTATAGAAAATAAAATAAAATTCGAGAACTACTAGACATCTGTGATCGTCAGATCGGCCCATATTCAATCTAAGACGTTGGATGTTGGCCTCATACGTTCATATGAGCTAGTGGGCTAATCCCATCTTTTCTCATATATGATACCAATAAGCCCAAGATCTATAATTTGATCTGGTTCCCGATTAACTGGAGTCCTATATTGTTGGTTCTCATTTTGTATAGACCAGTTATCCGGTAGTATAATCTGGGACCAATTTACAGACTTAGGTACGACCGTATTGGATTTTTCTACATTTGTTTGGAAGAATACCGTTTGTCCTTTTGTATTCATTTGAAAAACATTCGGACTCAATGTATTCATCACCTTATAACATATTCGGTATATTAACACTATATTCTGGGAGCCAGGGTTCATATCAAACCCTTGTGTTTTTAAGTTTAAAGTAAGAACTTTTATTAAATTGGGATCAGTTAAAGAGATAGAGAAATTAGGGAAACAATTGAAATATATAGGGTCATTACAAAGACTAGATTCTACAACGGCTAGTAAAGAGTCAAAGAATTATTAAGGCGACTATCTCTAAGACATAGTAATATACAGTTATTTAATTCTAATCTAGTTATGGGTTTGATTCCTATCCGAATTAACCATATATGTAAATATTTATAGTCTTTAGACTTGTGATTTTGGTTCATTTTTTCTGATAGTAACTGGAAATTTTCCTGTTCATTATTAACTGATATGCTTTGCTCTATAGTTTTTATTGCATAACTTATTCTAAATTCAAATGTACCTCTTTTATATATGTCTGTAATAGGAACTCTTGGGATGTTCCAATTCTGTATCTTGTTTTCAACATTATCAATAATTATTTCTTTCTTATTTTTTATTCTCAGTGTGTTATTTGATGATGATACTGAGTTGTTGGACAATGTCCTGATAAAATTTTCCAATGAGATAACGAATGAGTACACGAGTCAATCGATTTATACCAATGCGCCTATGCGGCTCTCCTGGTCTTAGTCGGCAATAGGGTTAGGATGACTTTGGTCTCAACTCTCGGACTTACCTCTAATGATAAAATTTTATTAAGCTATTGGCCTTAGAATAGTACGATCATCAATAGTTTACCACTGTATTACTAACTAGGCTCTGATACCAATAAGCCCAAGATCTATAATTTTTGCTAAAATATATTGCCAAAGAGTATTTTATCAGAAACAGTAATATGAACCAATAATAAGCTTTAGAATAATTCTTTAAATATATAAAGCAAAATAGCAAAAAGACAGATAATGAGTAAAGCAGGAGATACATCTAATACAAACCAATTGATATAGGTTACAGTCCTAACTTTTACATAGAATATAAACTTTATTTGCATTAAAACTAATATACTTTAGAAATTTACAAAGAAACACTTACATATTACAAATACAGTTGCTTGTGAAGAGCTTCCACTCCTCAGGGAAGTAACCTGGCAGATCACTTAGGTTACAGTCACACATAAACTTACAATCACTCAAACTCGGAGTGGCTTTTGATACACCACCCGATATACTGTAGAATTACACAAAATAAATAGGGAAGAAAGGATTTCAGAGAATAAAGGATGATATCATCAGAGGCATGTAGAAAGCTATATCAGAGGACTGAGATTTTATCGATTTATTAGCAGAGAATTGAGAGTGAAAAGATTGTCATTTCTATGCCAGGTAATGAGTATTATAGAGTTTTTAGAATTAAAAAAGGAGCAGAGTTTCAGAGCTCAGAAGTTAGTTCAGTGATAGGAGGGTGTAAAGATGAAAGAGTGTACCTCTTCAGAGTATAGGAGAGAAGATTCTATTAGATTGTAGAGAATAGAGAAGGCAGAAGAGAATAGAAGAGAGAGAGTAAGAGAGAGAGAGTGTAGAAAATATTGAAGAGGGTAGATCTGTGAAGAGAAAGATTTGAATGAAAGCAGGAAGAGAAGAGCAGAGGAGAGAATAGAGAAAGCTTGGACTCCTTCGTTCGATGGCTTGCTTCTGAGACTTCCCCCATTCTTATAGACCTCGGACCTCAAATTTTATTAAACTGGCTTCATAATTAGGCACCACGTCGAAAGTATGAACAATATCTCTGATTTGATAAAAAGCGGTGGCATAGTATTTTGAACTGACTAAAAGGCATACAGTAAACGTCGGCAGCTTCTATGAACAGTAAAAGGGGTGAATAGTGTTGTCGGTGGAGAATCTAGGAATAGTAATATGGCTGACAAGAGGAAGGCATGTAGCAACTTCGTGGACAGTTGGCAGACAGGCAGCTTCTTTGCAGACAGGTGGCAGACAAACATTATCTTTGTAGATAGGTGGCAAACAGGTAGCATCTTTGCAGATAGGTGGCAGACAGGTAGCATCTTTGCAGGCAGACAGACAACATCTTTATTTTGTGATGTGGAATTATTCAGTATTGACAGTGTATTGACGGGCTATAATTCGGGCTTTTTAAGAAAAGTCGATACATGGTTGTATGAGCCCGCAATCTTCATTTTCATCAGCATAATCTTCATCATTCTGGGTAGAGGTTGACATTGCCTCCTCTTCATCAAATATCTGTAATAGTTTTTTTTTCAGTTCTTCTTTTGTTGCCGTTGGATTTTGTTGCTTCATCTTGCTGATGTAACTAGCAATGTTGCTATCTTTGGATTCAGGTGGTGGAATAAGGATTTTTCTTAACTTAATATTTTCAGGGTTTGTTATCGTACACGTCCCACCATTTAATATATATTTGTTTTCCCAATTTTGGGATGTATTCCCAATCTTTGGTATAATCATCTGAGATTGCGTAGGACCATTTCATGATCCAAGGAATTTGGTAGTACGCCATAAAGAACATATGTAGATCTATTTGGGTGTTATTATTATTATTTTCAGCAAATTTGGTTTGCAAAGTCTGTATCTTTGATGGGAGTATTTCTATTCCCGATCCCCAATCTTGGAACCAATTAGGAAATTCAGTAACCACGGGTATTTTTATTTTTAAAAACCAAGTATGAGAATTATTATTGTTTTGATAAGTAAAGACATATTCGGAATAATTGTAATATTTATTATTGAATTCTGGTGCCAGCAACTTTCTGCTTCTTATGGGATCTATGCCCCATTCTTTGTAAGAAATTATTTTTCTTATTTGGAACTTGGAATATCCTATTGTATTAGTATTCTTATGGTAAAAATGGACTAGTGATATTGATCCTGTTTCCAATAGGATAGCCTCATACCATTCTCTGGTTTTATTATTATTAGAAAAGTTTAGATTATATTTTAGATATAAATGGGCTATATTTATTGGATCCATATCAAGATGGTCATTTTCTATAATAACATTAGATAAAAAGGTGGCCTCTATGAACCTTGATTTCTCGATTTCTAGAGTTGTTATTGAAGTAGGAGAAGAAACCTCGGATTGGGCTTGTCTTTTAATAAGTTGATTTGGGGTCATAGGAGAGACTATTAGAGGATTCTCTGAAGGAGATGGGACTATCTCCATTTTTCTCTTTTCCTTTATTAATATTAGTATTTGTATTTAATATCATTCGTCTATCTCGATTTCCCCTGTCCTCCCTGCAAAAATTCACGTGTGTGGTAAGCAGTCTTATATCTATCCTTTTCAGAAATTTGTATTTGCCAATAACCTGATTTTAAATCAAACTTGAAAAATATACAAGCATTTACCGGTCCTTCCAATAAATCATTTTTATTAGGGATTGGATATTTTATCCATTTTAATACCTTATCGAGAGGTTTATAGTTTATTACCAGTCGGGGTGCTCCTCTTTCTTTTTCTGAAGCCTTCTCGACATAAAATGCTGAACAGCTCTAGGGAGATGAACTTTTACTAATTAGTTGTTTCTGTAACAAATCATCAATTTCCTTTTTACATATTTCAAGTAATTGAGGGTTCATTTGGATTGGCCTAGCTTTTGTAGGTATTTTATTTTTATTAAAATTTTCTTCATATGGCAAACTTACTATATGCTTTTTTCTGTTCCAAAAAGCACTTGGTAACTCAGCACAAATTTCTTTTTCAATTTTCTTTTTAATTTCTAAAATTTTATTTAAATTTTGTGGTAGAGAGAGTTTTTCTTCTAGTATTTTGTATTTCAATTCTTCTTTTAAATGATACAAGAATTTTTCTTTATTAGATAAAATTTGTTCTACAGTATTTACTCCTCTTATTTTTGGTTTGTCTATAAACTCAAACTTTACATTGTGTCCTTCTGTATTTGATTCAATTCCTGAACTATCTATTTTTAAGGGCTATAATAGGTTTAAAAATGAGGTTCATAGTATTACTGCTTGGCTTAAACCTTTGACCATGATAAAAGGCATTTCAAAATAGTTACCATTATTACATACTGATGCGTTTTATAATTTATAATTTATTATTAATTTACTACCATCAGCTGTATTTAATATTTGAGTTGTCTTGCTAAAATATTTTGTAGGCACTAGTCCTTCATTTATGTAGTTAAGATCTGCTCCAGAGTCTATTAATGCTAAAGACTGGAAACTATATTCTTTATTAACAATTATTCTTATTAAGGTAAACCATTTTTGTGTAATAACTTTATCAAATGTGTTTACATAATTATTAATTGGTAGATCAAAAGTAGTCTGTTCAGAACTAGAAGACTCTGGTATTTCTTCTATCGGAGTTAAAGGTTTTTTATAGTTTCTTATAATACTATCAAATTCTACTTCCTCATCTGTATTATCCGGAGTATTTTGGAGATTAGATGCTAATTCCAAAACTTGTATTCTATTCTTAAGAATTACCAGTTCATTTTTTACCTCAATTATCTCATGCTTGAGGTCAGCAAGATGGTTCCTTTTGGACATTATTCTTATTAATTCTTTTAAGAATTTCTGCTAAGCTATTTTCTCCTTGAGGTTTTATTAAAAGAGAAGGTTTCTTTTTTGTTTTGGTTATGCAAATATATTGGGTTAAAGCTTCTCTTTTAGCTTAGTTCTGTTATTTGTCTATTAATTCTATTATCAAATTCTCTTCTTCAGTAAGGGTATTACAGAAACAATCTTCCATTTGTTCGTCTAAGTCTGAACTACTAAATATTAAATTTTCGTCTTCTATTTTCCCTACAAGGGGTTCAGTATCGGAGCCTGATGAGTTATTATCACTCTCTTCTTCTATTTGTAATATTTGGTATAACTGATTTTTAATTTCTTCTTCTACTTGTAATGCATTGATTTTCTTTTTTATTTTACATTTATTTTTGCAGTGTCCTACTTTTTCGTAATTATAATATACTGGTATTTTCCTTTTGCCTTTTGATTTTTTAAAATTATGTTTTGGGGCAAACTTCTTAGTAAATTTTTCTTGATTACTTCTTTTTTGGCTAGACTTGTATTTTTTATTTTTATATCTTCTTTTCTCAGGTTTATTGGATATAGGTAACGTATTATAACAGAACTGTTCGCAGAAGTCTCATAGTTCCTTTTTGCCTGCCATCCTCTGTTTATCTAATTGCCGTTTTAATTTTAAATCAATGCACAAAGCATATTTCTGCAGACAGTTCCCCTAGTGTATACAGGGAATATGATATTATTTCGCCATGCTTATTCTTGAGTCTATTTTTAACCTTTTCGGAGAATAAATATGGCAATCCTGCTATGAACTTTTCTTTTCAATGATTAGCCCTACTTTCTTCTCGAGAAAGTAGTTTGGAAAAGAACACATCCTTATACTATTTATAATGTGATAAAGTTGGACATCTAAGATTAGAGCGAAGATCTTCAGACCTAGCGTCTAGAAGAGCGGTACTTCCCACAAAATGAAGGGTTATTGTATAAATAAGGGTATTTACTGCATCACTTTAACTATTTGGTATATCCCGGCCAAATTCATTTTTTACCGTCCACTATCTTGTGGCAGTTAATATTTCTCTTTTAGAGGTTTCTTCCATATGAAAATCCCACCAACCTCTTAGCCAACTGGCAAAACCGCATACAATTGCTTTGGGTACTTCTTAGTTATGATTTTCGGCTATTTTACAGGCTGTAGCATACATAGTCATATGCTTCATTGTATCTA
This sequence comes from Amborella trichopoda, assembly GCF_054954075.1. Taxonomy (NCBI): domain Eukaryota; kingdom Viridiplantae; phylum Streptophyta; class Magnoliopsida; order Amborellales; family Amborellaceae; genus Amborella; species Amborella trichopoda. The sequence goes on along the minus strand of NC_142348.1, from coordinate 14,981,669 downwards.
ATATTTGATGGTCAGACATACCTTCTATATTCCAATTTACAATCGTCCTTCCCGAGTAGGCTACAGTGCTAGATATTAATCTTCTTCAAATTGTATATCTATTGGGGTAGGCCTAGTATGGTATACATTCTTGTATGAGAAGTTGGTCTCCATTTTTCACCATAGTCTATTCTTTTAATTTCTAAGTTTTCTTGTTTAAAGGCTTTTTCCATAGTTTGTATCTCGTCATTGGTTGAAGTTTCTTGCAAGACCATCGCTTTTGATTCAACCACAAATCCTTTTCCTTTTATATATAGCTTGGATAATTTTTTAACTAATTCATCAATTAGTTCTTTATTTTCCTCCTTCTTTTTTATCCCTTCTAAGCTAAACCTTCCATTATTAATTTCTAGAGGGGGTTTAAACAATACAGCCTCTTTAGAATCATCTTTTTTTTTATCTTGAGATTTATTTACTATATTTTCAATTCTAGTAGTTTGTTTTCCAATGGATTGGAGACATAAATTAGTATAATTATTTTGTTCAATTATATGTGGTATTACATCTATTTTATGAGTATGATGCTCATTCTCTTTGAGCACAATTTTGTATGGGGAGGCTTTTGTTTCAGATTTATCCTTCAATGTTCCTCTTAATTGAAGGCTTCTTTCTGGAGGATGTATGCTATATAACTCTTCTCCTTCAATAGTATGGAAGATTTGATATTGTTTTTCTAAAGTATTGATTTTAAAATTAGGTAGGATTTTAAAAACCTAGTAGGATACCAATAAGCCCAAGATCTATAATTTTTGCTAAAATATATTGCCAAAGTGTATTTATCAGAAACAGTAATATGAACCAATAATAAGCTTTAGAATAATTCTTTAAATATATAAAGCATAACAACAGAGAGACAGATAATTAGTAAAACAGGAGAGACATCTATTACAAACCATATGATATAGGTTATAGTCCTAACTTTTACACAAAATATAACCTTTATTTTCATTAAAACTAATATACTTTAGAAATTTACAAAGAAACACTTACATATTACAAATACAGTAGCTTGTGAAGAGCTTCCACTCCTCAGGGCAGTAACTTGGCAGATCACTTAGGTTACAATCACACATAAACTTACAATCAATCAAACTCAGAGTGGCTTTTGACACACCATCCGATATACTGTAGAATTACAGAAAATAAATAGGGAAGAAAGGATTTCAAAGAATAAAGGATGATATCATCAGAGGCATGTAGAAAGCTCTATCAGAGGATTGAGATTTTATCGGTTTATTGGCAAAGGATCGAAAGTGAAAAGATTGTCATTTCTATGCCAGGTAATGAGTATTATAGAGGTTTTAGAATTAAAAAAAGAGCAGAGTTTCAGAGCTCAGAAGTTAGTTCAGTGATAGGAGGGTGTAAAGATAAAAGAGTGTACCTCCTAAGATTATAGGAGGGAAGATTCTAATAGGTTGCAGAGAATAGAGAAGGCTGAAGAGAATAGAAGAGAGAGAGTAAGAGAGAGAGTGTAGAAAAGATTGAAGAGGGTAGATCTGAGAAGAGAAAGATTTGAATGAAAGCAGGAAGAGAAGAGCAGAGGAGAGAGTAGAGAAAGCTTGGACTTCTTTCATATTTTGTACCTTGTCATTGGTTGAAGTTTCTTGCAAGACCATCGCTTCTGATTCAACCACAACTCATTTTCCTTTTATATTAGCGTGGATAATTTTTTAACTAATTCATCAATTAGTTTTTTATTTTCCTCTTTCTTTTTTATCCCTTCTAAGCTAAATCTTCCTTTATTAATTTCGGGAGGGGGTTTAAATAATATAGCCTTTTCAGAATCATCTTCTTTTTTATCTTGAGATTTATTTACTATATTTTCAATTCTAGTAGTTTGTTTTCCAATGGATTTGAGACATAAATTAGTATAATTATTTTGTTCAATTATATGTGGTACATCTATTTTATGAGTATGATGCTCATTCTCTTTGAGCACAATTTTGTATGGGGAGGCTTTTGTTTCAGGTTAATCCTTCAACGTTCCTTTTAATTGAAGGCTTCTTTCTGGAGGATGTATGCTATATAACTCTTCTCCTTCAATAGTATGGAAGATTTGATATTGTTTTTCTAAAGTATTGATTTTAAAATCAGGTATTGGAATTTCCTTTTCTTGTAGCGTAAATCTAAGCCATTCAAAAAATCCAATATTTCGTTTATTCTTTTTATAAATTTATTAAATCTTTTATGAAGGGCATCTAGCATTTCTTTTGGAAATTCTGCTAAATACCAATCACAGATTTCCTTATTTTTTTAGAAAGATAATCATTTTTTATTAATTCTATGTTTAACTTTTCTTCTTTCTGAAGAGTTAAGATATTAAAATCCAGATCTGATGGGGTTGGTTCATTAATAGATGTACTAGGTTCATATGTCTTGTACACTGGTATATGGATATTATTATTTGTTTGAGTCAATCCTTCTATTATGGGTCTGTCTGCTATAGACGAAGTAGAATGTCTAGAAGGAGTAGGTATCCTACTAGGGGGTTTTATTGTCCCTTCAAAAAAGTTAAGTCTGGTTCTTCTGTTAGAATTGAACTGGATTTCAATATTACCATCTGGATATTCTATAATTTGATCTGGTTTCCGATTAACTGGAGTCCTATATTGTTGGTTCTCATTTTGTATAGACCAGTTATCCGGTAGTATAATCTGGGACCAATTTACAGACTTAGGTAAGACCGTATTGGATTTTTCTACATTTGTTTGGAAGAATACCGTTTGTCCTTTCGTATCCAATTGAAGAACATTCAGACTCAATGTATTCATCACCGTATAACATATTCGGTATATTAACGCAATATTCTGGGAGCTAGGGTTCATATCAAACCATTGTGTTTTTAAGTTTAAAGTAAGAACTTCTATTAAACTGAAATCAGTTAAAGAGACAGAGAAATTAGGGAAACAATTGAAATATACAGGGCCATTACAAAGACTAGATTCTACAACTCCTAGTAAAGAGTCAGAGAATTTATTGTGACGACTATCTCTAAGACATAGTAATATAGAGTTATTTAATCCTAATCTAGTTAAGGGTTTGATTGCTATCTGAATGAACCCTATGTGTAAATATTTATACTCTTTAGACTTATGATTCTAGATCATTTTTTCTGATAGTAACTGGAAATTTTCCTGTTCATTATTAACTGATATGCTTTGCTCTATAGTTTTTATTGCATAACTTGTTCTAAATTCAAATGTACCTCTTTTATATATGTCTGTAATAGGAACTCTTGGGATGTTCCAATTCTGTATCTGTTTTTCAACATTATCAATAATTATTTCTTCCTTATTTTTTATTCTTAGTGTGTTATTTGATGATGATATTGATCTATTGGACAATGTTCTGATAAAATTTTCCATTGAGATAACGGATGAGTACACGAGTCAATTGATTTATACCACTGAGCCGGTGCGGCTCTCCTGACCTTAGTAGGCAATAGGGTTACGACAACTTTGGTCTCAACTCTTGAACTTACCTCTAATGATAAAATTTTATTAAGCTATTGGCCTTAGAATAGTACGATCATCAACAGTTTACCACTGTATTAATAACTTGGCTCTGATACTAATAAGCCCAAGATCTATAATTTTTGCTAAAATATATTGCCAAAGAGTATTTTATCAAAAACAGTAATATGAACCAATAATAAGCTTTAGAATAATTCTTTAAATATATAAAGCATAGTAGCAGAGAGACAGATAATTAGTAAAACAGGAGAGACATCTATTACAAATATAGTAGCTTGTGAAGAGCTTCCACTCCTCAGGGCAGTAACTTGGCAGATCACTTAGGTTACATTCACACATAAACTTACAATCACTCAAACTCGGAGCGGCTTTTGACACACCACCCGATATACAGTAGAATTACAGAAAATAAATAGGGAAGAAAGGATTTCAGAGAATAAAGGATGATATCATCAGAGGCATGTAGAAAGCTATATCAGAGGACTGAGATTTTATCAGTTTATTGGCAGAGAATTGAGAGTGAAAAGATTGTCATTTCTATGCCAAGTAATGAGTATTATAGAGTTTTTAGAATTAAAAAAGGAGCAGAGTTTCAGAGCTCAGAAGTTAGTTCAGTGATAGGAGGGTGTAAAGATGAAAGAGTGTACCTCTTAAGAGTATAGGAGAGAAGATTCTATTAGGTTGTAGAGAATAGAGAAGGCAGAAGAGAATAGAAGAGAGAGAGTAAGAGAGAAAGAGTGTAGAAAATATTGAAGAGGGTAGATCTGTGAAGAGAAAGATTTGAATGAAAGCAGGAAGAGAAGAGCAGAGGAGAGAATAGAGAAAGCTTCGACTCCTTCTTTCGATGCCTTGCTTCTGAGACTTCCCCCATTCTTATAGACCTTGGACCTCAAATTTTATTAAACTGGCTTCATAATTAGGCACCACGTCGAAAGTATGAACAATATCTCTGATTTGACAAAATATTTTGAATTGACTAAAAGGTATACAGTAAACGTCAGCAGCATCTATGAACAGTAAAAGGGGTGAATAGTGTTGTCGGTGGAGAATCCAGGAATAGTACTATGGCCGACAAGTGGCAGGCATGTAGAATCTTCGTGGACAGTTGGCAAACAGGCAGCATCTTTGCAGACACGTGGCAGACATACACCATCTTTGTAGATAGGTGGCAGACAAGTAGCATCTTTGCAGATAGGTGGCAGACAGGTTGCATCTTTGCAGGCAGACAGACAACATCTTTATTTTGTGATGTGGAATTATTCAGTATTGACAGTGTATTGACGAGCTATAATTCGGGCTTTTTAGGAAAAGTCGATACTTGGTTGTATGACCCCGCAGTCTTGTTTTTCATCAGCATAATCTTCGTCATTCTGGGTAGAGGTTGACATTGCCTCCTCTTCATCAAATATCTGTAATAGTTTCTTTTTCAGTTCTTCTTTTGTTGCCGTTGGATTTTGTTGCTTCATCTTGATGATGTAACTAGCAATGTTGCTATCTTGGATTCAGGTGGTGGAATAAAGATTTTTCTTAACTTAATATTTTCAGGGTCAATGGCTTTATTATCATACACGTCCCACCATTTAATATATATTTATTTTCCCAATTTTGGGATGTATTCCCAATATGTGGTATAATCATCTGAGATTGCGTAGGACCATTTCATGATCCAAGGAATTTGGTAGTAAGCCATAAAGAACATATGGAGATCTATTTGGGTGTTATTATTATTATATTCAGCAAATTTGGTTTGCGAAGTCTGTATCTTTGATGGGAGTATTTCTGTTCCAGATCCCCAAACCTGGAACCAATTCCTAAACCAATTAGGAATTTCTCTAACCACAGGCATTTTTATTTGTAAAAACCAAGTATGAGAATTATTATTGTTTTGATAAGTAAAGACTTTGTGCCAGGCATCAATATATTCGGCATTATTGTAATATTTATTATTGAATTCTGGTGCCAGCAACTTTCTGCTTCTTATGGGATCCATGCCCCTTTCTGTGTAAGAAATTATTTTTCTTATTTGGAACTTGGAATATCCTTTTGTATTAGTATTCTTATGGTAAAAATGAACTAATGATATTGATCCTTTTTCCAATACGATAGCCTCATACCATTATCTGGTTTTATTATTATTAGAAGGGTTTAAATTATATTTTAGATATAAATGGGCTATATTTACTGGATCCATATCGAGATGGTCATTTTCTATAATAACATCAGATAAAAAGGTGGTTTTTATGAACCTTGATTTCTCTATTTCTGGAGTTGTTATTGAAGTAGGAGAAGAAACCTGGGATTGGGCTTGTCTTTTAATAAGTTTATTTGGGGTCATAAGAGAGACTATTAGAGGGTTCTCTGAAAGAGATGAGACTATCTCCATTTTCTCTTTTCCTTTATTAATATTAGTATTTGTATTTAAAATCATTTGTCTATCTCTATTTCCCTTGTCCCTCTTGCAAAAATTCACGGGTTAAAAAATCAAGAAGGAAGTTAGTATGCCCTTTAATATGCTCAATATCAAAATCAAAAGAAGATAAGATTGCTTGCCATATGGCAAAAATTTGTTTAGAGACAAGATTTTTAACATCTTTAATCAGAATATCTTTAGCAGCTTTGCAATAAGTTTTTATAAGAAATTTTTGACTTAGAAGATCACTTTGGAACTTTGTAGCACAGTGGACAATCGCTAAAATCTCTTTTTTAGCCGTTGAATAGTTTTGCTGTGTTTTTGTCCAAGCATTTGATGTGAAGCGGACTAATTGCTCTTTATCGGATATTTGTTGTTTCAAAATTCCTCCTAACCCTATTTTTGAGGCATCACATTCGTTAATTTTAAAGGCGTTGGAGTTGGAAAGTGTAAGACAAGGTAATTTCTTTAACTTTCATTTTTATGTTTCTAACTCCCATAGTGGATTCCTTTTCAATCTGTCAAATAAGGGTTTAGCATCAATGGCCACATTTTCATAAAAATAAAAAATATAATTTAGACAGCTCAAAAACCTTTGTAGTTCGGTTTTGTCTAATATGATATTTGGAAATTTATCAGCAAATTCTATTGCTCTATCTATTGGAATAATACTACCTTGGAAGATATTGTGACCCAAAAATCTTATTCTGGTTTGGCAAAGACTAATGTTTTTACCTGAGACTACTAAGCCTACAGCAGACAACATCTTTATTTTGTGATGTGGAATTATTCAGTATTGACAGTGTATTGACGGCTATAATTCAGGCTTTTTAGGAAAAGTCGATACTTGGTTGTATGAGCCCGTTGTCTTCATTTTCATCAGCATAATCTTCGTCATTCTGGGTAGAGGTTGACATTGCCTCCTCTTCATCAAATATCTGTAATAGTTTCTTTTTCAGTTCTTCTTTTGTTGCCATTGGATTTTGTTGCTTCATCTTGCTGATGTAATTGACAATGTTGCTATCTTTGGATTCAGGTGGTGGAATAAAGATTTTTCTTAACTTAATATTTTTCAGGGTCAACGGCTTTATTATCGTACATGTCCCACCATTTAATATATATTTTTTTTCCCAATTTTAGGATATATTCCCAATCTTTAGTATAATCATCTGAGATTGCGGAGGACCATTTCATGATCCAAGGAATTTAGTAGTAAGCCATAAAGAATATATAGAGATCTAATTGGGTATATATATGAGAAAAGATGGGATTAGCCCACTAGCTCATATGACAATATGAGTCCAACATCCTAGATTGAATCTGAGACGATCTGAAGAACACGGATGTCCAGTAGTTTTTGAATTTTATTTTATTTTCTACATATCCAAATGACTTGAAATTTTAGGATTGTTTTCTTCTTATCAAGGTGCAGCTAATAAAAATGTTTTTAAAAATATTTTTGGATATTTTTAGAATATTCACCTATTTTTGATGAACACACACGTAAAATTTCAAGTGCTTTAGATTTTTAGAAAAATAAAATAAAATAAATCTCAAATACTACCGGACATCCGTGATCACCTGAAATTCAATCTGGACCGTTAAGCTTATATGTTCATATGAGCTAGTAGGCTAACCCCAATTTTTTCACATATATATATATATATATATATATATATATATATATATATATATATATATATATATATATATATATATATATATATATATATATATATATATATATATATATATATATATATATATATATATATATATATATATATATATATTTGATGATCACGGATATCAGATAGTACTTGAATTTTATTTATTTTCCTACATTTCCAAATTACTTAAAATTTTAGGTGTATGTTCTTCTCTTCAAGGCTCACCTAATAAAAATATAAAAAAAAATATTCACAAAAAAAATGATCAAAATACCTCCCGAAATATTTTTGGGGTATTTTGGTCAATATTTTTCATGTAAAATATTTTTTGATATTTTTCGAAGATTCACCTATTTTTTATGAACACATATCTAAAATTTCAAATGATTTGGATTTTTAAAAAAAAGAAACTAAAATTCAAACTCTACCAGACATCTGTAACCGTCAGATCGATCCAGATTCAATGTATGTCATTAGGCTCATATGTTCATATGAGCTGGTGAGATAACCCTAGCTTTTTATATATAGTAATCATCCCTTTCTCTCTCCTCTATCTCTTGCATTCATCTCGACAAAATGTTATAACAACAATAAAAATGAAATTTAGACATTACACGCTTTGTTGCTTCACCATAAAATACTTCTTTGACTAATATATCATGTCAAATTTTGGGTGCTATTAGTAATAATATTGCAAACTCGGTAATTTTGAAATGTCGCCTCACTATTGAAAATGGTTAATTTTTTGAAATAATAACATTAATAAAGATGGCTGAGATGGCTTGAGTCACAATGTCACAAGTTAGCTTTTATCCGTTGGCTCTTGATCAGACGGCTCGTAGTTTTTTGTTTTCAATTTTATTCTACAAATGATTTTGAAGCAAACTTTGGGGCATGCATAGATCTATCAGGGGCGCACATGATAATAATAATAATAATAATAATAATAATAATAATAATAATAATAATAATAATAATAATAATAATAATAATAATAATATAATAATAATAATAATAATAATAATAATAATAATAATCATAATAATAATAATAATAATATTTTTTGTGATGAAAAATTATCAGAATACCTCGAAATTTATAGGGGTATTTTGGTCATTTATTTTTATAGAAAATATTTGTTTTTTTATTTGTCATGGGTTCACCTTTTATAATGGGACACCAAAAATTTCATCCAAAAATGTTTTGTAGAAAAAATTGAAAAATAAAACAATATTTGGCGTGACATTGTGGTATGAACAATCGTAGCCGTTCTATTCTGATCGAACAACTAAGAAGTGAGGTTACATATAACTTATAAATTGTTGTGGTCGTATAGAAACATTTCCTTTTTTTAATGGAGCTGATATAAATCCGCATTTTATCTTTTTTCGAAAAAATCTTTATAAAAAACTTCTTTCCCTGTAACTTTATTTCTTCAATAACTTGGTGTTATTGAAATTGGTTTAAAAATAAGTAGATTAATAGTGAGAGTAAATTAAGAATCTTGATTTAACAAAAAATTCCATCAAAAATTTCATCAATAAGTTCTCTTAGAAAAAGTGTCGAAAAATACAAATCATATATTCCTCAAAAGAAGTAATCAAAACAATCGTTTATCTCAAAATAATGGTAGAATTAGAAGAAGAGTAACCAAATGAAAAAGACTTTTTTTTCTTTAAACCCGTGGCATCGTTAGAAGTGCAAGAGAGATTCAATGATATTGAAGATTTAGGTTGCTAGGAATTCAATGCGAAATTCAAATTTGTCTAAAACCTATGCTGATTTTTTATGAACAGAGAAGTTTGATTAATTTCATTTTTTATTTTTTATTTTTTATTTCATTGGTGTTTATAACATAGCATTTTGGATGGACCATTATTTTACATGTTCGGTTCTTTACGTTTTCTTTTAATTAAAAATAATCGTATATTGAGGGCATTTTTGTTTTTTTTCTTGGAAAAATAATCGGTTCACAGTTCTAATTAGTTCGTGTGTTTAGTATTGTTGTCATTTCACTTTATGCTCCCAATAAATCTACTATATATTTTGGGATATGACAAAAGAATAAGCGTTGTTGCTAGATTTATTGAAAGTTTTAATAAAAAATTGTCAAACTTTACTCTAATGAAACTAATAAGGCTGTAAAATTATTGTTTAATGGCTTTAATATACCTATACAAATCATAATCCTATATTGTGTCATCGTTACATATGTGATTTTTTCACTATGTTTGTTTGAATCAAATCCGAAATATTCACAATTCTATGACTTACCTTATTTTTTGGCTATCCATATTTTTTACCCTTTTTTTTCCTGATTTTTTGAAATAAAGTCGATTTATTACGGATGTTTAAGTCTGCTGATATTTTATTATTCTCCAACTTGCTAACTATGATTGAGAATGAGAAATAAATAGGGGTAGAATTACGAACGACGAAGGGCATTTCGGAATTTGACATCATGGCGCATGTCGTACTTTGACCTCCCATGATGCCCAAAGGCCAATGACCTTAGTTGTTCCTCTTTACAAATGAGGAAGACGGTGGTCAGTTTTACTACTAAAGAACTACTAAGGGTATATTTATTAGGGCAAATTATTTGGCACCCAAATGCTTTATATTAATCAAAAGATAAAAATACCCCTTATTGTTTCTTGTTATTAGTATTTTAGAGCTTGTTCTTTATTTGTAATGAAAACCAAAAGACATTTTTGCCTGGAGCCTCATGGAAGTTTAAATTATTTAAATATCTTTTATTGTTCCCATACAGTACAAGGGCAATTTAAAAACTTTTAATTTTATATTGAGAAGGTGTCTAAGTGAAATGAGAAAGAAAAATAATCCTCAATTGTTAGTAGTGATAATTTGAACCTTTCAATAATCGGGTTGAAACCCCTGAAATGATATTTCCACTTCATTATTTATTGGAAAAATTTAGTGTACATTCACAATTGAGCCCAAGATATACTATTTTCTATAGTAAAAATCTATTTTAACATTTTCACCGTCGTGGGGGTTAAGATATCAACATGGGAAATTTTGGATCGCAAGAAAGAGTACCGCAACTCAATAGGTGCATCGGCTCAAACAGCAAAAGCCTGCTTTTTTATTGGAAATGTTTACTATTAGAATAATCACTTTAATTATTCATGAGTTAGGATATAAGACATTGTTTAAGTCACTCCAAACACTTTTCTGATTTTCGTGCACAATTTTGCTGCATAAAAGATGGTCTTGACCTGCTAATATACAAAGAGTTAAAATAAATTTAAGATAAACTAAATTTACAATAGACTATTTTTCATGTTGAGAATTCATTTTTTCATAAATTCATGATTTCATGCATAACGCCTACAACCCAAAGTCACATACCCAAAATAAAACAACTTTTCAAAGAATCAAAATAATCATATATTCAGTGGATTTAATATCCATTGAAAATGTCCCAACCCATCTGTACCAAATGACCCAATATCATGAGTGTTGCAAGAGGCAAGCTTAAGAGAAGTAATGCCACTACACCAATGGCAACACCAGGCCTTGTCTTCATCAACAAACCCTGTAACAACCCAAGCCCTTGGCAAATATCAGAGTCATAAGAAACATAATATTGCTTCTCCCACTCCATCCCACTTTCCGGCGCCCTGTAATTTTGTTCCGCCATCTCCAATTCATGGATCCGCTTCCTCAGCACTATCATGTTCGCATCCACCAGACGGCCCCTGAATTTGGGATACTCTTCGTCTTGCCGAGTCGCAAAGACCCTAAATTTTGATTTTTCTCGACGGCGAGACCTGATTTTTGGACAATTTGCACCAATTTTCCGGGAATTGAGTTCATTTTTCAGGTAAAGAGGTAGGGTTTGGGGCAATGAGGCGGCATAAGAGCAAGAGGCTTCCATTTTTGAAACTGGATTTTATGTTTTGGGTTTTTTGAAATGGGAGTTATTTATAGGCATGCGAGAGGGGTACGTTCCCTGAAGGTGAGTGAACCGTAGCGTAGAAGATTACCGCTCTGGAACCGTGTTTTTGGACGGACGGTATTGGCCACTTGGCATGTTGACTAACTGACACGTGTCCCTAATGGAGTGTTGCGATTTCGACACTTGGCAAGTACTTGTGAAACCTGGTGGAAGATTCGCTCTCGGATGTTCGCCTCCTCCGCGTTAAGGACGAGGAATGACGGTCGCCGCCACCACGACGGCAGGGGACTTTTTCTCAGCTCGATGGCGTATCTCTGAATAGGGGTGGCAATGGCCCGGGTAGGCCCTACCTTAAAAATTAGGCTGTGGGCAAATAGTCCAAGGTCCGGGCTCAGGCCCGATTAGCCCGGTCTTCCCTGGCTTCATCCTATTTTTTAGTTTTTTTTTAAATTTTTTATGTGATGGGTGGGCGAGGTGGAGATATACAAGTGGAATTTTATGTGATCGTCGCAAAAAATATATAGATGAATAGCCAGACAAGAAATGATAAAATTCGAAATAAATTTATACGAGAGAACTTAGACATGATACCAATAGACGATAAAATGAGATAGAGTAGACTTAAGTAGGCAAGCCATGTGTGGTGTCGGCCAAGTACAACACATGTTTGGAGGTTTGAGTTAGTTCAAATGGAAGGACTGAAAAAGATAAGAAGTAGGCCTAATAAAGACGTGGTTGGAAGTAATTCGAAAAAATACGGAGACTTATGGCCTCACTACAACTTTTAATAAAGTAGAATGGAGAACTAATATTTATGTAGTCGGCCTTAATTAATTAGAAAATAACTAAAATCATCGTAATGAAGTGATTCTATTTGGGCACACCCGGCTAACTTGAATAGGGCTAGGGTTGGCAACGGCGGACTCGCCAGTTTCCTCCCCTATATCTGAGGAGTAAACAACGTGGGTGAACCTTGACCCAAAAGAAAGAAGTTTATAGGCAAGAGCGTCTCAAAAATCTAAAAGAAAAAAAGGTTCTCTTTCAAAAGTTCTTTGATTGGTCATCACTTGCATAAAAGACACTGGTCTTTGTAACGTATTATTTCGACGGTTGCATGTAATATATCTCATCTATTTTCAAATTTTAAAGGAAATATGGATAAAACAATTTTTTTTTTGTATAAAGAGATCATAGTAGTTTTTGGTTATTACATTTAGAATTTAAATCGCAAGCTTGAAAGTGTGTGATTGATTAAGCTCAAAGTTCAAAATTTTATTTTTTAGGTATTATCTATGAAGAGACCATTTATCATTTGTATAAGACGGTTATAATTATTCTTGTCCCTTATATTTCAAAATAGGTGGCCATAAGAGTGTCATTGATTAGACACAAAGTTTTAAAAAAAATTTTGAATTTCGTGACTCACCTCAAGCCATCCAATTTGACATCTAATTAGTAGAAATAATTGTGATCACCTTGTGCAAAAGGTAAAAGGTGTGGTTTCTATAAGGTTGCAACCTTAAACAATCCAATTAAAGCACACCACAAAATTTTACCTTAATAGTAATTTAGGTGTAAAAAATTATTATGATTATCTGAAAATCTAATTTCATATATAATTATAAAACTTTAAACTCCAAAAATAGTTAAAATCAAGTATATCTATAAACATATGAAAATCATGAAAATGGACGGTGTATAATGTGTTGTAAGATGCACTATTTTTGTGACTCAATATATATATATATATATATATATATATATATATATATATATATATATATATATATATATATATATATATATATATATATATATATATATATATATATATATATATATATATATATATATTTCATATTCATGCATCTCGATGTCGAGATGATCAATTAGAAGGTTTTTCAGCATCAAAATAACCTTTTTCGATGGATTTTTGAGGTGCAGTTGTAATTCTACATTTTAAGGTTGCAACCTTTTATAAACTTTTTCCATATATATATATATATATATATACCACAGGCTTAGTGCCATTTGATTTTTTGAACAGTGTGGATAAAACGATCGTTTTTTCATTCAAAATTCATAGGATTATGAAAGGACACGTGTGATCTAGCCAGACTATATTATATATTTTTTTTGCTTTCAATTCTTTTCCTTTCTTCATGGTCTAGATCACTCACAAGAAGTCTTTTTACAATATAACAAATTCAAATAAAATAAAAGAAAAATAATACAATAGGATATCAAGAACTTGAAGCCATTCAAAACAACACTTTTCTTTAACAAAGAAAAGATACAACCTATGCTTGAAAATAAAATATATAATAAATAAATATGGAATAAATAAAAGATGGTGCCGAAGATTATCTCAATCGGGCTTCTTATACCCCACAGCGAGTTGCCACCTTTTGATAGCATGGGATCTAATGGTCAACTTTCAATTTCAAATGGGAAAGCAAGTTTGGACAAGCCACACCATGGAGCATGAACCCCTTTGATCATAAACTCAAACCCTAGGTGAATCCCCTTAGCAATTTAGTTAAAGTTAAAGATGTTTCTCTTTTCTACTACAATCCTATAGTCTAAACCCCAAAGAAAGAGAAGAGATCATGATAGAGACACCATGAGAGAGAAGCCATGAGATGAGAGAGAAAGAGTGGGGCGTGCCCCCTTTGGTAGGTTAAGAGATAGAGATAGAAAGATAAGGTGTAGAGATTTTGAGTAGAGACAATCTATTTTTATAGTACTTGATCAAGATTAGGATTTCCAAGGGTTTTCTTTGGCTTGCCACTTATGTGAGATTGAATATACCCTATTGATCTTGGGTGACTTGTGGGATGAGAGATTTTATTTGGCTTGCCACTCATGTGAAATTGAATATGCAATATTGAACTTGGGTGATTTGTGGGATGAGAGATTTGAGCTCTCCATTACATAGATTGGCCATCAACATCCCATGGAAGGTACTAAACCATTATCCCCCACTTTCTAAACCATTTTCCCATCAATTAATTCAAATAAAAAATTAATATGTCATAATATTATCCTTTCTTATTTTATGCATAAGCCTTCTCATACATACCAAAATATCATTCAAAATTTTCTCAAGACTCAAGCTTACTTAAAAAAACACAAACTTATCTTTCAAGCTTAAAGCTTGATCTCCACAAAATAGAAGTGCTCCATAGAAGTTTTAAAATGGATTAGCGAAAGAAATGAAAAGGAAGCGATCGTAGGGTTGTTATTGCCCATTGCATGCCATTTGTTCGATGACCTATATCTAACAGTTCCTCTGTTAACCGATCATCTATACCGTCCCTCATCATTGATTGATGGAAGATAGAGATGGGACTGCAGTAATACACAATATAGGCATGACGATCACATCAAATTCTTCTCAAATCCTTATCAAGAAATCTAGTATGCACTGGGTTAAATTCTTTGAAGCAAAAAGTTTATATAAGGTGCAACCTTATACTATAGAAGTAAGGTGCACTTAAAAATTGGAGTATAAAATAGTGTTCCAAAGTCGGAAACCCTTCTAATTGATCATCTCAACCTTCAAATGAATAGATACAAAGAAAGGGAAAAAAATATTCAAGTATTTAAAAAAGTTCAGCTTGTAACAAGTTATCTGGACTGTTTATTTTCAATATTTTCATGTGTTTACAGATTTACTTTAGTTCATCTTGTAATAAGTTATCTGGACTGTCTATTTTCAAGATTTTCATG
This sequence comes from Amborella trichopoda, assembly GCF_054954075.1. NCBI lineage: Eukaryota > Viridiplantae > Streptophyta > Magnoliopsida > Amborellales > Amborellaceae > Amborella > Amborella trichopoda. Next base: position 14,966,423 of record NC_142348.1, on the reverse strand, counting down.
TGTTTACATATTTATTTATCTATGGTACTTTTAAGATTTTACTTTTCATAATTAGGGGTTGAACTTGTATTTTTAAGCCATCATAAGGATTTTGGCTCGAAACTACATCTTCCAACAAAGTTTTGAGGTGCGCCTTACTTGTATAGTATAAGGTGGGCACCTTGTACAAACCACACTCTTTTTTAAATAACCCTATGATCCATATTTTTGGAAAGTTCATGACAAGGTCCCTCTTTTTTTCTCCAGTTTTTTCCTCTGTTCAATATTTCAAATATCAAACCACTTTATCTTTTTATGTTTTGGAATTTGTGGGGCTTCCCGATAGATAAGATATCAATCGCTCAATTTCTAAGGTGCTCCAATGTTTGAAACATTTTGGACTGCCCTATGATCTAATATGTTCTTGTGTATGGGGCTATCCTATGTTCCATACATTGGACCAGTACATAGCTTTTTTCTTCTTTTTTTAAGGTGTACATGGCCAATGTTTGAAACATGGACTGCTCAAGAAATTGGGTAGTCTGAATTCTCATCCAACTCCACAAATGCCAAAAAGTGAAAAAATAAAAAAGAAGATAAAATGGTTTGATGTTTACAACGTCAAACCCCGAGGGAAAGACTGAAAAATAAAATTAAAAATAAAAAATAAAAGGCTGTGAAATTTTTGAAGATATGAACCAAAGAGTAGTGTCGCATATTTAAACCGGTCTGTGCATAAATTTCCCAAACGTCACTATGGGGTAAAATGAGTAGCAACAAGTAGCATATGATTCTCTGCAATGAATTATACTATAAGACCATTCACTTTTGGTATACAGAGGTGACAATTAATCTTAATCATTAGATGTGAAATCCGCAGATTGATGTATGTTATAACATTCGAGATATTTTATTTTGAACTTCTTGTTAGTCAATGACATTTCTCGAACCACCTATTGTTATGTCTAACAATCAACAATAGTAGTGACCTCCTTATATCAAAAGAAAACGGTCTTTTTTTGTAGACATCCATCCAAATTGTCTATTCGGATCGACACAGGAGCTATCCAAAACTTATTTTTGAGGTTTAAAACACTCAGCAAAGACTATAATTTTCCACAATAACGTAACACAAACTTGGGGCGAGTTTATAAGTATGGGATTGTATCCTATAAGATCGTTCATTTTTAGTACAAGGATGTCACCGTCACTCTTAGCCATTGGATGTGAAATCTAAGGGATAATAAGTGTTCATTATATTTGAGAAATTTTATTTTGGATTTTGTGACCAGTCAATGAAACATCCCCAACCCCCCTATTACATATGGCAATGAGAAATGATTTTGATCTCCTTGTACCCAAATATATATAGGGCAAGCTTTCTATGCTTCCCCTACAGCATAGAAGTTCTATCCTCCCTTTTATCCAACCGTCCATTCTGAATGGAGGGCTAAGATTGCCCCAATCATAATGCCACGTCTCTACACTTCTGTATTTTTAATGTTTTTTTTATAAACTATTTGGACACCAAATTTTAGATGTCCATTCCTCTATTAAACTTGCACTCGCAAAAAATATAAAAAAATATTTTCAATAAAATAAAATGATCAAAATACCCCTAAAATCTTCAAGGGGTATTTGGTCATTATATTTTATCAAAAAATTAATTTTAATATTTTTATAGGTGCACCCCAATGAGAATATGGCACGTATCAAATTTTATATTCATACAATTTGCATAAAAAAACTCAAAATAAAATACTTTGAGACGTCAGATCTAAGATCAAACGGTGAGTGGCTCTCTTGATCAAAATTGGACGGATGGATGGTAGGAGGAGGATAGAAGTTCTATGTTGTAGGGGAAGCATAGAAACCTTTCCCTATATATGGAAAAAGCTGGGGTTAACCCATAAGCTCATATGAACATATGATCCCAACAGCCCATATTGAATCTGAGCCGATCTGATGATCACGAATGTCCGGTAGTGTTTGAATTTTATTGTTTTTTCTATAGATCCAAATCACTTGAAATTTTAGGTATGTGTTCTTTTCGTCAAGCGCACCTAATAAAAATATAAAAAAAATTATTTATGAAAAAAATGACCAAAACACCCCCTAAAACATTTTGGGAATATTTTGGTCAATTTGTTTCATATAAAATATTTTTTTGATATTTTTGGAAGATTCACTATTTTTGATGAACCCACACCTAAAATTTCAAGTGATTTGGATTTGTAAAAAAAAAAAAAAACTGAAATTCAAACACTACCGGACATCCGTGATTGTCAGATCGGGCTAGAATCAATATGGGACGTTGGGCTCATATGTTTATATGAGCTAGTGGGCTATTCTCATCTTTTCCCATATATATATATATATATATATATATATATATATATATATATATATATATATATAGGGTTTGTCTAGAGTTAACGACCCTTCAAAATACAAATATTCAAGTTATATAAGTAATGATCCTATAGGATCCTCCCCCACCTATATGTGTAGGAACCCAAAGGATCACCACTAAAGTTGACACCAATATCTAAAAATGCTATCACATGGGTGTGGGAGGGTCTCATAGGATCATTACTTATATATATATATATAAAAGGTTCAAGTTAGAAGGTGTTGTGATGGGTGTATTTATCAAAACAATCATTACTTTTTTATTAAAAAATTATTTAAATAGGTAACTTTATCATAAGAAAGGGGAAAATTTAAAGTTTTTGCAAAAGTACAATGACATTTTGGAAGTTAGTGACTTTATTTGTAGAGTGTCATTGTCCTTTAATTAAAATTTTAACTTTACCCCTTATGAAAATGACAAAAGTACCATCTGTCTTATAGTAATATTACTAAAATTACTCCACAAAAGTAACTTTTTTTAAAAAATAAACTACAAAATTAATAAATCCACCCTTCACAACTATTTCTATCTTGAACCTTTATTATTTGAAGGGTTGTGATGGTTAGATTATATATATATCTATTACAAAACGCCTATGGGCGAAAATGAACAGTGATTTCATCTATCTTCATCACCATACAATTTAAGGGTATTTTAGTATCAAAAAATGTTGAGCACTTTAAGGTTTACACCACCAAGTGGTGTAACCTATCAAAACCCATATATATATATATATATATATATATATATATATATATATATATATATATATATATATATATATATATAATATCCTATTTTACCACACTTATAGCATACTGGTAATTTTTTCCTATTTTGCCACACTTATAGCATACTGGTAATTTTTTCCTTTTCTTTGTATTAGGGGAAAATTTATTGATTAGCTTTCTTTTAGATTTTTTATAATACTTCCTATCTTTTTCCTTATTTTTGGATTTATATTTTTCCTTTTTGTATTTTTTCTTTTTCTTATGTAAATTGTCAGGCATATTTTCTTTATCAAGGTAATATCCAAATTGCTCACAAAAATCACCTAGTTCTTTTCTCTTGGTGATCTTTTGTTTATCTAGTTGTCTCTTTAATTTCATATCAGTGCATAAGGCTAAACCTTCAGCACATATTTCTGCAGAGAGTTCTCCAAGTGTATATGATGAATAGACAATTATTCCATTATGTTTCTTTCGCAACATTTGGATTGTGAGAATAGGATTTTCTACTTGGTATTTTATTTTTAATATTTCTTTTCCTATTAATATTAATATCATCCTGTACTTGTGGTTGTTGAAATTTAATTTCAATATTTCTATCTGTATGTTCTATTATTTGATTGGGAATATGATGTTGAGGAACTTCTTGTGGTTGGTTGGCATTTTGTAATGCCCATGATTGGGGTAATACAATATCTGACCATTTTATGGTTTTTGGGACAATCATATTAGATTTTTCTATATTTGTTTGAAACAATATTGTTTGATCTTTTTGATCAAGTTTTAAAGTATTTGGACTTAACGTATTCATGACTTTATAGTATATTCGATATACTATAGCCAAATTTTGTGAGCCATGGATCATGTTGAATCCATGTGTTTTGAGATTTATTGTTAATATGTCTAAAATATTTGGGTCGGTCAAAGAAACAGAAAAATTAGGAAAACAATTAAAATATATTGGACCACTATAAAGGCTGGATTCAACCATGCCAAGTAGGGAGTTCGTGAATATATTGTGTCTTGTATCTCTTAGGCATACAAGCACAGAAGTGTTCAACCCTAGACGGGTCAAAGGTTTTACGGCTATTTGAATAAGGCCAATGTGTAAATATTTGTAATGATTTTCTTTATGTTTTTCAATTACTTTCTTTGAGAGTAGGTGAAAGTCTTCTTGGTTTTGAGTTACTGATAGACTTTCTTCTACAGTCTTGATGGCATAACCCATCTTGAGTTTAAATGATCCTTTATTATAAACATCATGAATTGGTACCTTAGGAATATTTCAGTTTTGGATATTTTCCTCAATATCATTTATAATAATTTGTTCTTTATTCTTTACTCTAAGTTTTTGAGATGAAGCTACAGTTTTCCCGGTAAGATTCCTTATGAGATTAGCCATCCGTAGGTTGCGGATAATGACAATCTGGACATTCAGTGGCCTTAGCTTTTTCCCTAAGCGGCTCTCCCTGGCCTTGGCGGTACTTTGCCTCAGGCTTTCACTTGTCTCTTGCCTTAACTCTCGGACCAACTTTCTTGGTGGTCAATCTCACTTAGTATCTTATGGTAAAATGTAACTTTATCTTTAACTTATTGAGTTAAAAGAACAGTTTTACAAATTCTCCAGTTGTAACTGTTTACACAGTTCCACTGTTGAACAGTTCTACTGTTGTAATTTGTTGACAGTGTTTCACTGTATTGGCTCTGATACCAACTTTCGCCAGGATCTACAGCACTGTCACTTTTGCTTATTTTTATTGTTATCTAAGTTTCAGAATGTAATTATTTGTATTATAAGAGGTATGTGAACAACAAACCGTTGTAAGTAATTATTGCTTGCAAAATTCTATAATAGTTAAGGCAAAACAAGATTATTCCTAATAAAGGGATTACTGATATATCTACGACTATCCACTGAGCATAACTATTTTCTCCGATCTTAATATTAAACAGAATCTTAAATTGCATATTTACTCAAACATAGTCAATCATATATTCAAACATATATGTAGTACAAACATGTGCTTTTTACAATACAAGAAAGAGAAAGAGATATATTACAGAGAAGAAGATAAAGAAGAGAAGAGAGAAAAGAGTATGTTTCAGAGAGAGATCAAACTGAGAATAGGTAAAACAAAGAAGGGAGACTTACTGTGTACACAGACAGTAACTGGAAAATAACTTCCAGTGATGTGGGCAGTATGAGGGTAAATAGTTGATATTACAATCACACATAATTAACAAAGTAAGGTAAGAAAGAACCTGTTTATGTGGAGCTATGAGGGCAAGGATAGCTCCAAATTCTTATTGCTTCTGAAAGATTGAAAGGAGACTGAAAAGGTTTAGGTAAGTAGGTTGGAAGGTAACAGGTAAGTAGCAAAGGTAGGTTGCAAGTTACAGATAGGTCGCAAGTTGCAGGTTACAAGTAGGTTGCAGGTTGCAGGTAGGTTGCAGGTTGCAGGAGGTTGCAGAGGTTACAGGTAAGGTACAGGTGAGGTTACAGGTAGGGTACAGGTAGCAAGAGATTGCAGGTTGCAGGTTGCAGAAGGTTACAGGTTAAGTACGTAGGTAGGTTGCAGGTAAGTTGCAGATTGCAGAAGGTTACAAGTTAAGTACGCAGGTAGGTTGCAGGTAAGTTGCAGGTTAAAGGTAGGTGCAGGGGTTGCAGGTTAACCGAGGTGAAGAGAGAGGATGAGCGACCCTGGAGGGCTCTGAGTAAAGGAGTAGAAGAGAGGAGGAGAAGTAAGCCCCTTGAGGGTTCTGGGCCAAGGAGTAGAAGAAAGGAGAAGGAGACGTGAGACCCTGCCGAATGAAGAGGGTCTGCTCCCTTTTTATAGAGAGGAATCCCTTCCTCATGAAGAAAGGAATAAACGAGAGAGTAGAGAACGACAAACTGGGAAAGGTTTGTCGGTACAAGACGATAAGAGAAGATAGAGGAAGAGATTCATCGGTGTAAGACGACAAGAGTAAGTGGAGGTAAAGAGATTCGTCGGTGCAAGACGACAAGAGAGAGTGGACACAAGAAGACAAAAAGAAAAGAAAAGAAAAGAAAAGGGCATCTTTGTACAGTGGCACTTTTGGCCATATTACATTATTGCTACAGTGGAGCACAGTGTTCTTTGTCGGTGATATGACTTTGGTATTTGTCGCTTATGTCGGTGGTGGAGTCTTGGCATAGTATTTCGTCGTTTATTGCTGATTGCTGTTTGTCTCTTTGTGCCATTATGGATGAAGTTATGGCCTTTGGCTGAATTCTTCTGGATCGTCTTCTTCCGGATCTGTTTCTTCGGGATCTGTTTCTTCTGGATCATTTTGGCTTAATTGAAGATACCTATTGGTATGGAGTGGGGAGGACTGTACTATTTCTTCCGAAGATGTTGGCTTTCTTTCGGCTTCAGCAAAAATTTCTTTCATTTGTTTTTCCAGTTCCTTTTTGGATGCATGGGGATTGGTTTGTAACATATTTCGGAGATAAGTTGGAAAGTCAAAAGAGGTGTTTGCAGTATTTGGGTTTTCCTGGTATTTAGGTGCTTTTGGAGGTATTCTCTTTGGAGTGGTTTTGGTGAGATCCATTTGGAAGATATCCCACCATTTAACAGATATGGTCTTTCCCAAACGAGGGATGTAGGTATAATCATTTGTGGTATTGGGTGATATAGTATAATCCCATTTCATAATCCAAGGGATTTGATACAATGCCATAAAGTAAAGGTGAGTGTCAACTGAAGTATCACTATTATTGTATTGTATGAATTGTTCCTGCAACTCCTTGAAAGAAGGAGGTAAAATCAAAGCAGTTGAGCCCCACACAAAATACCAGTTTTGAATATCCGTTCACCTTCTCAATCTCCAATCCATTAAATAACTTATCCAGAAGCACATGCTTCTACTCCTACATTCTCACCAGCACAGTCAAAATCTGTTCCTCCATCAAATACTCCACGATCTGTATATATTGAAAGAGCCTTTTTAATGGATATCACCATTGATGAACACCAGGTTCACATGGATCCAAGTAAACTTGCACCCTTATACTTGCTCAATCATCTTAATCCTATCAATGGGGTTAAGACTCGAGAATATTATGAAGCCATACTCATGGAAACAGGGTCCATCTCTGTTGTCCATTACTTCCAGCAGAATACGAGAATAATAGCTTATTCTAAAGTACAAATAAAGAAGCTTCTTTCTTATGATGAGTGGGGTAGCAATCCCGCACAAGGAAAGAAATTAAATAACCCAGAGTTTTCTTATAAATATTTTAAATATGCCGAGTATATAGAAGCCTGGCACAAATTCTTTTACTACCAAAATCCCAAAAATACACACAGCTGGTATTTACAGTTCCGGCTGCCTATTTTTGAAAGATTCCCCACATGGTTTCAAAACTGGTATTTTGTGTGGGCCTCAACTGCTTTCATTTTACCTCCTCCTTTCAAGGAGTTGCAGGAACAATTCATACAATACAATAATAGTGTTACTTCAGTTGACACTCACCTTTACTTTATGGCATTGTACCAAATCCCTTGGATTATGAAATGGGATTATACTATATCACCCAATACCACAAATGATTATACCTACATCCCTCGTTTGGGAAAGACCATATCTGTTAAATGGTGGGATATCTTCCAAATGGATCTCACCAAAACCACTCCAAAGAGAATACCTCCAAAAGCACCTAAATACCAGGAAAACCCAAATACTGCAAACACCTCTTTTGACTTTCCAACTTATCTCCGAAATATGTTACAAACCAATCCCCATGCATCCAAAGAGGAACTGGAAAATCAAATGAAAGAAATTTTTGCTGAAGCCAGAAGAAAGCCAACATCTTCCGAAGAAACCGTACAGTCCTCTCCACTCCATACCAATAGGTATCTTCAATTAAGCCAAAATGATCCAGAAGAAACAGATCCCGAAGAAACAGATCCGGAAGAAGACGATCCAGAAGAATTCAGCCAAAGGCCATAACTTCATCCATAATGGCACAAAGAGACAAACAACAATCAGGAATAAACGACGAAATACTATGCCAAGACTCCATCACCGACATAAGCGACAAATACCAAAGTCATATCACCGACAAAGAACACTGTGCTCCACTGTAGCAATAATGTAATATGGCCAAAAGTGCCACTGTACAAAGATGCTCTTTTCTTTTCTTTTCTTTTATTTTTGTCTTCTTGTGTCCACTCTCTCTTGTCGTCTTGCACCGACGAATCTCTTTACCTCTACTTACTCTTGTCGTCTTACACCGACGAATCTCTTCCTCTATCTTCTCTTGTCGTCTTGTACCGACAAACCTTTCCCAGTTTGTCGTTCTCTACTCTCTCCTTTATTCCTTTCTTCATGAGGAAGGGATTCCTCTCTATAAAAAGGGAGCAGACCCTCTTCATTCGGCAGGGTCTCACTTCTCCTTCTCCTTTCTTCTACTCCTTGGCCCAGAACCCTCAAGGGGCTTACTTCTCCTCCTCTCTTCTACTCCTTTACTCAGAGCCCTGCAGGGTCGCTCATCCTCTCTCTTCACCTCGCTTAACCTGCAACCTCCTGCACCTACCTTTAACCTGCAACTTACCTGCAACCTACCTGCGTACTTAACTTGTAACCTTCTGCAACCTGCAACTTACCTGCAACCTACCTGCGTACTTAACTTGTAACCTTCTGCAATCTGCAACTTACCTGCAACCTACCTACGTACTTAACCTGTAACCTTTTGCTACCTGCAACCTGCAATCTCCTGCTACCTGTACCTTACCTGTAACCTCACCTGTACCTTACCTGTAACCTCTGCAACCTCCTTCAACCTGCAACCTACCTGCAACCTGCAACCTACTTGTAACCTGCAACCTGCGACCTATCTGTAACTTGCAACCTACCTTTGCTACTTACCTGTTACCTTCCAACCTACTTACTTAAACCTTTTCAGTCTCCTTTCAATCTTTCAGAAGCAATAAGAATTTGGAGCTATCCTTGCCCTCATAGCTCGACATAATCAGGTTCTTTCTTACCTTACTTTATTAATTATGTGTGATTGTAATATCAACGATTTACCCTCATACTGCCCACATCACTGGAAGTTATTTTCCAGTTACTGTCTGTGTACACAGTAAGTCTCCCTTCTTTGTTTTACCTATTCTCAGTTTGATCTCTCTCTAAAACATACTCTTTTCTCTCTTCTCTTCTTTATCTTCTTCTCTGTAATATATCTCTTTCTCTTTCTTGTATTGTAAAAAACACATGTTTGTACTACATATATGTTTGAATATATGATTGACTATGTTTGAGTAAATATGCAATTTAAGATTCTGTTTAATATTAAGATCGGAGAAAATAGTTATGCTCAGTGGATAGTCGTAGATATATCAGTAATCCCTTTATTAGGAATAATCTTGTTTTGCCTTAACTATTATAGAATTTTACAAGCAATAATTACTTACAACGGTTTGTTGTTCACATACCTCTTATAATACAAATAATTACATTCTGAAACTTAGATAACAATAAAAATAAGCAAAAGTGACAGTGCTGTAGATCCTGGCGAAAGTTGGTATCAGAGCCAATACAGTGAAACTCTGTCAACAAATTACAACAGTAGAACTGTTCAACAGTGGAACTGTGTAAACAGTTACAACTGGAGAATTTGTAAAACTGTTCTTTTAACTCAATAAGTTAAAGATAAAGTTACATTTTACCATAAGATACTAAGTGAGATTGACCACCAAGAAAGTTGGTCCGAGAGTTAAGGGAAGAGACAAGTGAAAGCCTGAGGCAAAGTACCGCCAAGGCCAGGGAGAGCCGCTTAGGGAAAAAGCTAAGGCCACTGAATGTCCAGATTGTCATTATCCGCAACCTACGGATGGCTAATCTCATAAGGAGTCTTACAGGGAAAACTGTAGCTTCATCTCAAAAACTTAGAGTAAAGAATAAAGAAAAAATTATTATAAATGATATTGAGGAAAATATCCAAAACTGGAATATTCCTAAGGTACCAATTCACGATGTCTATAATAAGGGATCATTTAAACTCAAGATGGGTTATGCCATCAAGACTGTAGAAGAAAGTCTATCAGTACCTCAAAACCAAGAAGACTTTCACCTACTCTCAAAGAAAGTAATTGAAAAACATAAAGAAAATCATTACAAATATTTACACATTGGCCTTATTCAAATAGCCGTAAAACCTTTGACCCGTCTAGGGTTGAACACTTCTGTGCTTGTATGCCTAAGAGATACAAGACACAATATATTCATGGACTCCCAACTTGGCATGGTTGAATCCAGCCTTTGTAGTGGTCCAATATATTTTAATTGTTTTCCTAATTTTTCTGTTTCTTTGACCGACCCAAATATTTTAGACATATTAACAATAAATCTCAAAACACATGGATTCAACATGATCCATGGCTCACAAAATTTGGCTATAGTATATCGAATATACTATAAAGTCATGAATACGTTAAGTCCAAATACTTTAAAACTTGATCAAAAAGATCAAACAATATTGTTTTAAACAAATATAAAAAAATCTAATATGATTGTCCCAAAAACCATAAAATGGTCAGATATTGTATTACCCCAATCATGGGCATTACAAAATGCCAACCAACCACAAGAAGTTCCTCAACATCATATTCCCAATCAAATAATAGAACATACAGATGGAAATATTGAAATTAAATTTCAACAACCACAAGTACAGGATGATATTAATATTAATAGGAAAAGAAATATTAAAAATAAAATACCAAGTAGAAAATCCTATTCTCACAATCCAAATGTTATTATATTACCACCTCCCAATCAACCTTCTTCATCCAATTTAGAAATTCAATTTCAAGGAACACAAAGAACCACAGATAATGTTGTGATTCCTACATACACCTCTAAATCTCATATAACACATACTACTCAACCCGGTATCGAAGAATTACAAGATTTTCAAGTATGTACTTTACAAATAGAAGATGATACTTATGATACTAACCAATATTCAGATGAGTATGTAGCAGCCTATCTAGCAGCTAAGCTAGAAAGGAAACAGAGAAAAATCAATAAAGATTTTATCAAAAAAGATTATTTATCAGAAGAAAATAAAAATATAAGAGAATGGTATTTGAAAAGATTTCAACCAAGGTTATTAGAACTGATACATAAAAAATATAATAAATTTTTACACAAAGAAAGGTTAAATATAGGATTTTTTCAATGGCTCAAAGAAATGTGTATAGAAAAGAATATCACTATTCCCTCATTTGATAAAATTCAAACAATAGAAGAAAAAACATATATTAGTACTGATGGTACTACAACAGCTAGTATACATCCGCCTGAAAAGAGTATTATACTCAAGGCAGCTATTCCAAAAAAGAATGAGCCTACACAACCTCAAGCACTATATGACATAGTGGCTACACCTTATAAAATCATACCTAAAGAGTTAAATAAAAAACAAGAATACATTCCTCATATAGTGGAACAAAACAATTATACAAATCTATATTTACAATCCCTAGGAAAGCAAACAGAAAGAATAGAAAGAATTGTATCCCAAGAAAAATCTGTTGTTACCTCTATTCCTAAATCAGTATTATTTAAACCACCTCCAGAATTAAATAAAAATAAATTTCATATTGGAGACAATAATAAATCCCTTATGGATCAATTAATATCAAAACTATCCCAGTTAGATATTAAAGGAGTACCATCACCTCAAATTAATATTCCTCCTCCACCTATTATTTCTCAACCACCTGAGTCTTCTGACAAAGGAAAAGCCATAGTAATACCTGAGCATGAAACAATGATGCTTGCAGAAGAAGAACCAATTATAGAAGATACTATCCAAAACCAAGAAAAAGCATTTATGGATACTACTCCTATAACTGATACCATCAATACAATAGCTTATGGAAAATATTAGAAACCTATAACAACTTTACCTTATCATAAGCGTCCTACCCCTGTTGATATTCAAATGGAAGAAAATCCTATACAACAGGCAGTAGCCTATTCAGGAAGATCAATAGTTAATTGGCAAATTGATGGGTTATCTGAATTAAAAATATTAGATGTCATGAGACATATGAAAATGTATGCCTCTGTAAATAAAATGGCAGGCAACCATGGTCAAGAGGTTGCTGAAGCAATAGTTAATGGATTTACAGGATGGTTAAGAGGATGGTGGGATTTCTATGTAGATGATGATACAAAACAAAGGATTCTCAATAATACAAGACAATGGACAGGAAGAAATGAACAAAATCAAGAAGTAATATACACAGAGAGTGATGCTGTTAACACTCTAATATATACAATTACTCTACACTTTGTAGGCAGTACATCATTACTAGCAGCAAGATCAGAGGATCTGCTATCTAATTTACGCTGTCCTACTCTATCTCATTATAAATGGTATAAAGATGTATTTTTTTCAAGATTATTAATAAGAGAAGATTGTCAGCTAGATCATTGGAAGGAAAAATTTATAGCTGGTCTTCCATATTTATTCGCAGAAAAGGTCAAAGAAAGACTGCGAAAGAAACATAATGGAATAATTGTCTATTCATCATATACACTTGGAGAACTCTCTGCAGAAATATGTGCTGAAGGTTTAGCCTTATGCACTGATATGAAATTAAAGAGACAACTAGATAAACAAAAGATCACCAAGAGAAAGGAACTAGGTGATTTTTGTGAGCAATTTGGATATTACCTTGATAAGAAAAATATGCCTGACAATTTACACAAGAAAAAGAAAAAATACAAAAACGAAAAATATAATCCAAAAATAAGGAAAAAGATAGGAAGTATTATAAAAAATATAAAAGAAAGCTAATCAATAAATTTTCCCCTAATACAAAGAAAAGGAAAAAATTACCAGTATGCTATAAGTGTGGCAAAATAGGACATTATAAACACCAATGTAAATTAAAAAAGAAAATAGAATCATTAAATCTAGATGATACGATAAATCAAAATTGAAAAATATAATTTCTTAGGACTCTTCCTCCTCCACTTCTAGTGATTCTCATCTAGACCAAATAGATGATGATGATCTTATATGGACAGATACTTCTGATTCTACCACCGATACAGAATCCTCTAATTCCATAGAAGACAATGATTGTAGTTGTCCTTTACCCCAACATAATGTTCATACACTTACACAAGAAGATAATTTCATCTTAAATATTATTGACAAGATTAGTGATCCTAATGACAAAAGAGCTGTCATTACTCAATTTATTAATATCACCAAAAATAAATCAAAACCACCACCTATCAATAAAAATCCAGATGAATATAATTTTTCTGTTATAATAAAAAGAGTAAGTGAGCAACATACTTCTCAACAAAAAGAACCTACAATCCCAGATCTCAAAAAAAAAGATTAAAGAAATAAAGACAGAAATAGTACAGTTAAAACATAGAATTCAATCACTAGAATTACAACAAATGTCTCAACAAGAGTCTGATACAAATGAAATAGAATTCAATGAATTAATAAATTCTGATTCAAATCAAGTAGTGGATACTCCTGAATCTTCAGAAGTACACCAGTACCAATTCCTTTTGTCAATTTAATAAACAAAATAGTTGTACAAAAATGGTTTGTTCAAGTCAAAATTATAGTTGCAAAGAATTATAGTTTTGAAACCTCAGCTCTTATAGACTCAGGAGCTGACTTAAATTGTATAAACGAAGGACTTGTACCTTCAAAATATTTTGATAAAACCACTCAAATATTAAACACAGCATATGGCAGTAGATTATTTATTAAATATAAATTATCTAATGCTTCTGTATGTAATAATCACCAGTGTATTGATACACCATTTATCGTGGTCAAAGGATTAAGTCAGTCAGTAATCTTAGGAGTTCCATTCCTAACTTTACTCTATCCTATAACCATAGATGAAACAGGAATTTCATCAACAATTCAAAATATTCCAATACAGTTTAATTTTATTCATAAACCAAAATTAAAAGAAATAAATAATGTTAAAAGTCAATTACAGGATAAAGAAAGATTTCTTTGTACACTCAAACAAGAAATTAAATATAAAGTGATTGAAGAACAATTGCAAACTTCTTCAATACAACAAACAATTCAAGCACTACAAAAACAAATAGAAACTTCAATATGCAGTGAACACCCTAATGCTTTTTGGGAAAGAAAAAAGCATAGTATAAGTTTACCATACGAACAAGGATTTGATGAAAAACAAATCCCTACTAAAGCCAGACCAATACAAATGAATACTATTCTATTAGATATGTGCCGAAAAGAAATAACTGAACTCCAACAAAGAAAACTCATAAGACCAAGTTCTTCACCTTGGAAGACCAAGTTCTTCACCTTGGAGTTGTGCAGCTTTCTATGTTAACAAAAATGCTGAAAAAGAACGAGGAGTTCCTAGACTTGTTATAAACTATAAACCATTGAATAAAATTTTAAAATGGATAAGATACCCTATTCCCAATAAAAAAGATTTATTAGATAGAGTTGCTCAAGCATGTATATTTTCAAAATTTGATATGAAATCAGGATATTGGCAAATACAAATCCAAGAACAGGATAAATATAAAACTGCATTTAATGTTCCATTTGGTCGATACGAATGGAATGTTATGCCTTTTGGTTTGAAAAATGTTCCATCAGAATTCCAGAAAATAATGAATGAAGTATTCAATGCTTATCACCATTTCATGATAGTTTATATTGATGATGTATTAATTTTCTCAGAATCCATAGACCAACACATCAAACATATTAACACTTTCATCCATGCAGTAAACCACGCTAGCTTAGTTGTTTCAGCGAAAAAGATTACACTTTTCAAAACCAATATCAGATTTCTAGGGCATATGATACATCATGGCACCATTATTCCAATAGATAGATCCATTGCCTTTGCTGATAGATTCCCTGATCAGATTTTAGATAAAAAAGAACTTCAGAGATTTTTAGGATGTTTAAACTATGTTAGTGATTTCTATCCTAATCTTGCACTGGACTCTAAACCTTTATATGATAGACTCAAAAAGAATCCTCCTCCTTGGACTGACATCCATACTCAGCAATAAAGGTAATAAAGAGTAAGGTAAAAACCCTCGAATGCCTTTCTCTTCCACATCCTACTGCTTTCAAAATTATAGAATGTGACGCCTCTGATAAAGGTCTTGGAGGTATTTTAAAACAACAAATTGATTCCAAAGAACAATTATTACGTTATACATCCAAAGCATGGAATTCCACACAGTTAAATTATTCCATGGTAAAAAAGGAATTATTAGCCATAGTTCACTGTGTCACCAAATTCCAAAGTGATGTTTTAAACCAACACTTTCTCATCAGAACTGATTGCAAAGCAGCCAAAGATATTCTGCAAAAAGATGTGCAAAATTTGGTTTCTAAACAAATATTTGCCCGATGGCAGGCCATTTTATCTGCCTTCGATTTCTCCATTGAACATCTTCCCAGGTCTTCTAATTCTTTACCCGATTTTCTCACCCGTGAATTTTTGCAGGGGGGCAACACTGACGCCAACGACGAAGCTCCATTATCTCTTGCTCTCTAATTATTTCAAGAGAATCAAACCAATACTACTCTTTCATTTTTAAATATGGGATCCCGAGGCAATACTCGCAGGAATAAACAACCCATGAAATCTCTAGTACCTTATGAAAGAGAACCCTCACCTTTGAATATCCGTTCACCTTCTCAATCTCCAATCCATCAAATAACTTATCCAGAAGCACATGCTTCTACTTCTACATTCTCACCAGCACAGTCAAAATCTGTTCCTCCATCAAATACTCCACGATCTGCATATATTGAAAGAGCCTTTTTAATGGATATCACCATCGATGAACACCAGGTTCACATGGATCCAAGTAAACTTGCACCCTTATACTTGCTCAATCATCTTAATCCTATCAATGGGGTTAAGACTCGAGAATATTATGAAGCCATACTCATGGAAACAGGGTCCATCTCTGTTGTCCATTACTTTCAGCAGAATACGAGAATAATAGCTTATTCTAAAGTACAAATAAAGAAGCTTCTTTCTTATGATGAGTGGGGTAGCAATCCCGCACAAGGAAAGAAATTAAATAACCCAGAGTTTTCTTATAAATATTTTAAATATGTCGAGTATATAGAAGCCTGGCACAAATTCTTTTACTACCAAAATCCCAACAATACACACAGCTGGTATTTACAGTTTCGGCTGCCTATTTTTGAAAGATTCCCCACATGGTTTCAAAACTGGTATTTTGTGTGGGCCTCAACTGCTTTCATTTTACCTCCTTTCAAGGAGTTGCAGGAACAATTCATACAATACAATAATAGTGATACTTCAGTTGACACTCACCTTTACTTTATGGCATTGTACCAAATCCCTTGGATTATGAAATGGGATTATACTATATCACCCAATACCACAAATGATTATACCTACATCCCTCGTTTGGGAAAGACCATATCTGTTAAATGGTGGGATATCTTCCAAATGGATCTCACCAAAACCACTCCAAAGAGAATACCTCCAAAAGCACCTAAATACCAGGAAAACCCAAATACTGCAAACACCTCTTTTGACTTTCCAACTTATCTCCGAAATATGTTACAAACCAATCCCCATGCATCCAAAGAGGAACTGGAAAAACAAATGAAAGAAATTTTTGCCGAAGCCGGAAGAAAGCCAACATCTTCCGAAGAAACCGTACAGTCCTCTCCACTTCATACCAATAGGTATCTTCAATTAAGCCAAAATGATCCAGAAGAAACAGATCCCGAAGAAACAGATCCGGAAGAAGACGATCCAGAAGAATTCAGCCAAAGGCCATAACTTCATCCATAATGGCACAAAGAGACAAACAGCAATCAGGAATAAACGACGAAATACTATGCCAAGACTCCATCACCGACATAAGCGACAAATACCAAAGTCATATCACCGACAAAGAACACATTGCTCCACTGTAGCAATAATGTAATATGGCCAAAAGTACCACTGTACAAAGATGCTCTTTTCTTTTCTTTTCTTTTATTTTTGTCTTCTTGTGTCCACTCTCTCTTGTCGTCTTGCACTGACGAATCTCTTTACCTCCACTTACTCTTGTCGTCTTACACCGACGAATCTCTTCCTCTATCTTCTCTTGTCGTCTTGTACCGACAAACCTTTCCCAGTTTGTCGTTCTCTACTCTCTCCTTTATTCCTTTCTTCATGAGGAAGGGATTCCTCTCTATAAAAAGGGAGCAGACCCTCTTCATTCGGCAGGGTCTCACTTCTCCTTCTCCTTTCTTCTACTCCTTGGCCCAGAACCCTCAAGGGGCTTACTTCTCCTCCTCTCTTCTACTCCTTTACTCAGAGCCCTCCAGGGTCGCTCATCCTCTCTCTGCAACCTACAACTTACCTGCAACCTACCTGCGTACTTAACTTGTAACCTTCTGCAACCTGCAACTTACCTGCAACCTACCTACGTACTTAACCTGTAACCTTCTGCAACCTGCAACCTGCAATCTCCTGCTACCTGTACCTTACCTGTAACCTCACCTGTACCTTACCTGTAACCTCTGCAACCTCCTGCAACCTGCAACCTACCTGCAACCTGCAACCTACTTGTAACCTGCAACCTGCGACCTATCTGTAACTTGCAACCTACCTTTGCTACTTACCTGTTACCTTCCAACCTACTTACCTAAACCTTTTCAGTCTCCTTTCAATCTTTCAGAAGCAATAAGAATTTGGAGCTATCCTTGCCCTCATAGCTCGACATAATCAGGTTCTTTCTTACCTTACTTTGTTAATTATGTGTGATTGTAATATCAACGATTTACCCTCATACTGCCTACATCACTGGAAGTTTTTTTCCAGTTACTGTCTGTGTACACAGTAAGTCTCCCTTCTTTGTTTTACCTATTCTCAGTTTGATCTCTCTCTGAAACATACTCTTTTCTCTCTTCTCTTCTTTATCTTCTTCTCTGTAATATATCTCTTTCTCTTTCTTGTATTGTAAAAAGCACATGTTTGTACTACATATATGTTTGAATATATGATTGACTATGTTTGAGTAAATATGCAATTTAAGATTCTGTTTAATATTAAGATCGGAGAAAATAGTTATGCTCAGTGGATAGTCGTAGATATATCAGTAATCCCTTTATTAGGAATAATCTTGTTTTGCCTTAACTATTATAGAATTTTACAAGCAATAATTACTTACAACGGTTTGTTGTTCACATACCTCTTATAATATATATATATATATATATATATATATATATATATATATATATATATATATATATATATATATATATATACTCATATCTTCCAGTTAGCCCTTAGGTTAACAGGAAGATTTTCCTATATATATATATATATATATATATATATATATATATATATATATATATATATATATATATATATATATATATATATATATATATATATATATATATTATCGTGTACATTTCCATGAACATTCTATGAATACCAATCTATTATATTTGAAAAACAAGTTTTTCATTGGCTAATATTCTTGTTTAGTCACCTTTTTTTGGGGTTCTCCGCGCAAGTACGATTCAAAATGGGACGGAGACAAAATGAGGTGCAAAATATTCAACAAATTCTCACTTACGTATTGCAATCGGATAAATGTAATTTAGTTGTCAGACAAACACCTCGGCTTTTATTTGATCGCTTCCACGTGATGATTAAAAAATATGCAATATTTATTTGAATGAAATATTAGTTTTTTTCTACCTCATTTTGGTTCCGTTTCTTCTTTCATTGTGAGTCTTGGGCTAGTGTGACCATGTAACACTAATTGAGAAGCGAATTGTTTTAGTATTGTGACATCCGTCTTTCTCTACAGTTTCTACCCCACTTGTACAATTTGACCTATATATTTTGCTCAAATTTATGCCAATACCGATCCCCTGCTTGCCTCTTTTATTTCAAGTTTCGTGGGTTGATATCTCCAACCCAAGGAACTTGAAAATTCATCATTTTTTGTTATTTTTATTTTGTAAAAATATCTCTTTATATTTTTTTTTTTAGGTTTCATTCTTTAGATAAAATTTACCTTTTTGACCCATCTCTTTAGCCCAACCAAAAGTTCAAAAGACATCCAAGACGTCGTTTTGTTATTCTTTCTAAACCCCATTCTCTCTTTTCATGTGTTTCTCCTCAAAACTCTGTCTCTATCTCTCTCTTTTAATATTGAAAAATATCTTTAAAAATAATTTTTTTTCTAATTATTGAAAAAAAAAAAGGGAATAGAGAAAAAAAATATTCATTGATCTGCACAGTATTAAGAGAAAATGAAGCGTGTAGATATAGAGGTAGAAACGAGAGGGGGCTGCTCAAAATCTCAGTAGTACCAATTCAGCTCCTCACCAACACACACAAGATTCACGAAATGGAGAAACACGAGGAGGAAGAAAACAAGGAACAGATGGCAAAAAGAATGCGGGCATCAAATCTAACATTCAATTGAAATTAATAATATTAGGGAAAAATTTATATAGAGAGGAGGCTCTAAACAATCAAATTAGAGCCTACCTCAAAACTTTCCAAATATCCTCAAATTGATCATCTTGACATCAAGATGCATGGACATGAGTAAAACATTGATTTCAAGTTTTGGAAATAGTGTATTTTGTAACGCATTTTTGGACCGTCATTTTTAAGATTTTCAAGTTTTCATAGATCTGTCAATCTACAGTATTTTTGAAGCTTTTGACTTTATAAATAAAGACAAAATTATATTTTAAGGCTATCACAAAGATTGCCAGTATTAAAACATTTCTCGATACTATTTGAAGATAGGCTCTAATTTAATTATTTAGAGCCTAGGCACTATACAAACCGCACCCATAATATTAGATACGTGGAGACAATTATTTAAAGGGTGCGGTTTGTATAGAGCCGAGGCTATAAACAATCAAAGTACAGCACCTTAAAATAGTGTCAAGAAATATGGTTTCAATACTAGAAATATTTGTGAAGCTTTAAGTTTTATAAATTTAGAAATTATAAAACTTAAAGCTTTATGAAGATCTATGTGATAGCCTAGAGAAATGATAAAACTTAAAGCTTCATAAATAGTGTAGATCAAGCACATCTATAAAAACTTGAAAATCTTGAAAATTGATTGTCTAAAAATGCTTTACAAGATGCATTATTTCCAAAACTTGAAATCCTTTTTTTTTTCTCATGTCCATGAATATTGAAGTCAAGATGATCAATTTGAGGATATTGGGCGTCAAAACAACCTTTTCTACTGAAAATTTTGAGGTGGACTCTAATTTGATTGTTTAGAGCCTCGGCTCTATATAAACTCTTTTCTTATTTAAATAAGAGAAAACTTTACAGGGTGGCAATGGACCCGGACGTGACGCAAGACCCAATGGGTAGACCTAACCAAGTTCGAGTATGGGTCTAAAAATTGGACCCAGCAGGTCGGGTTTGGGTCTAAATATTGGACCCGAGCACAATTCAGGTATGGGTCAGGCCCATCTCCATGTAAACCCGACCCAATGGACTCAAACCCGAACCTGACCCGAATAGTATTTATATTCAAATAATGCTTAATATATAATATTTAAATAATATTCAAAATAATTATAGCTATATATTTTTAGTTCAAATTTTAAATAAGGGTAAGGTTTTTATGTGGCCGAGGCTCTAAACACCCAAAGTAAGGGCACATTCAAATAGTGTCAAAAAATGTGGTTTCAATATTGGAAATCCTTGTTGTAGCCTCATAATATATTTTCATCTATAATTATAAAATTTAAAGCTTCAAAAATAATGTAGACTGAGCAGATATATGAAAACTTGAAAATCTGGATAATTCATAATCATCATCATCGTCATCATAACTTTTTTCCAATTAATTGGGGACAACTACGTAAATCTTGATCCGTCATTCTACTCATATTTAATGACATACCCTCAGTGAGGTTTTAAGCCCCCATATCTTTTCGGACTACTTCTAACCACATCATTTTGGGCCCTTTGCCCTTTTCAAACCTTCCACTTGAACTAACTCACACCTCTTCACAAGTGTTGTACAACATCTCAAATGGCCAACCTACCTAAACTTTCCCGAATGGATTTATTTCAGATACTATACCTTCTTGTCTTGCCACTCATCTATCTCAAATTCTTGATAATTGACCATCGAAAAATGTATTCCAAAACTTGAAATCCAGTTTTTTTCATGTCCATGCATCTTGAGGTTGACATGATCAATTTGAAGATATTTGGGCATCAAGACAACCTCTTCTAGCAAAATTTTTGAGGCGTGCCCTAATTTAATTGTTTAGAGCTTTGCACCTATATACATTTTTTCTTTTAAATAATGTATGTATATATTTAACAAATTTATGAAATACATTTAAATATGTTTAAGTATATAAATATTATGATTTTTTTATCAGGTTCGGTCGGTTCCGGGTCTAGGCCTAGGTTCCACATCATATTTTTGGGTCTAAGTCCATGTCCAGTAACTACTGGACCGATTGAGTCTGGTTCGCGGTCCAGGTCTCATAATATTTTTTCAAGTCGGGGTCCAGGTACGGCAGGACCCTAAACCCAATAGATAATAAACTTAGACGCCTCATCAAACTTAACATCATAATAGATAATAAACTTAGACGACCTAGGATCCAGGCACCATAGTCTAACCCTTAACTCTATCTGTATAATTAAAAAAAATACACTTCTTTGATCTGGGACACAACTCATCATCCTTAACATGAACATAAGCAGGACAACAAAAAAATGTCAAAAGAGATTAATCAATAGGTTTAGCATACCATACTACCTCTTGTAGTATTTTGAACTAAATTGATGGTAATGTGAACTATTGATGAGGTAACAAGTCGTATTCATTGATTCTGCTCAAAAGTCCTTTGAAAAACTAACATTGCTCAATTGTAGGCTTTGTCTAGAAGTATCATGTTCCTACGCTTTGGACTGGTATAGTGAAGAACTATTGCGGCATCTTTGGATTGGTATAGTGAAGAACTAGATTTGGACCCCTTATTTGAATTTCATACCCGATCTGAATCCAGAATGGGTTCAAGATTTATATCCCATGGGTCGGATCTGGATCCAAATACTAAAATTTGGATAGGATCTGAGTATAGGTGGATCCAATCCGGATCTGACCCAGTTATTAAAACATTATATATTATTTTATTTATATATACAAATATATATTGTATAGTATTTTTTTGTTATATCTTACTTTATAAATATAAAATAATATATGAAATAATTCAGATTTGGTTATGGATCCCATATATAGTTTTTCAAATTTGAATCTGGATCTGATCGGATCCGCATATGGATTCTATGTATAGTTTTTTAATTCATAATCCGGTTCCGGTGGATCTAGACTCAATCCGACCTATTCTCAGCCCTAGCTCAGCTATCTGATTAAGCATGGGAGGATTTTTCACACCAATTAGTTGCCAATTGTATAAAAAGAATATGTTGGGAGCATGTTGTTGAAAAACTCCCACACCTAATCATATGGGGGAGTTATTTCATGTGAAAATACTTTCACGAAATTATTTTTATATGTACCCTACATGCCCTTTTGTTATTCATACTTTTGCAATATAAACAAATTCTATGTTCTTGGAAATAATTAAATGAGGGTAGAATTGTGATACTGATCTCTCAAGAATAAATATTTCGTTCCATTTCTTGAAACTTTGAAAGACCAAATATGGGTAAAATCGAAAAAGAAACTGCACTATTACTTAATTGATTTTGGAATTTCATAGGAGAAATGTTTATATGAGGTGTCAATTGTATAGAAATAAGAGTGATAAATGAGCAAAAAAGGTTGCTTAGATACACGAAAACCTTCCAACTAATCATCGTGACCTCAAGATGCACTTATATAAAGGAGAAAATGATTTTCAAACTATTCCCAAGTATTTGTAAATTTGCTTGATCAATACCATTTTGGGACTTTAAATTTCATAAAATGGCCAAAAAAAAGATTTTCAAACCATCGCAAAAGTTTTTGACATAAAACTAGACCTTTCATAATGACTTGGAGATACTTTCATTGTTTAAGGTTGGCACCTTATACAAATTGCGCTTTTTTAAAAGGGATTATATACAATGAGACCTTTTACCTCTTGGGTTTATGTAGCCTTTAAAAGCCTTATGAGTACTTGTAAAATGAAATAATATAGTGGAACATGAACTCAGTGGGAGTGTGGTCCCTCGTGGACCATACTAAGCAAACAATGGTTTGATGATACCGATCTATGCTTAACGTCGGTTGGAAAAGCCTCATGTTACCTAGGCATGAAGAACAAACCGATGAAGGTTTATAGGTTAGCCCTTAATGAGGTCGGAGAACATGCCCGGATGAGTGAGCCGAGGGACTGTGTGACCTTGTGTGTGATGGTGGCCTACATAGATAGGGGCCAAAAGCTCATCTATGTACCATCACATGGCATGCATATCGATAGATTGTTTGAGAAAGCTAGAAATCCACATTTTAGGGTGAAGCGTATGCATGTGCGAGAGATACCCCTATGCACCATAGAGCTGTAGTCGTATAAGGTATTGGTGACTTGAAATCCACAGACTGGGATTGCAATCCCTTGGCTCATCGGCCGGACTTTGGTGACCCGCTAATGAACCCCTGCTTAGACTATGGGTCATGGGAAACACTGGGTCGGTCTGAAAAAGCAAGTGCGGTCTGTGTCCACAGTTGAAGGTGGAGTGCCGCATGATTGTTGATTCCTAAACCATATGGATCATTTTCCCATCAAATTAATTTAATTGTATTTGTTTTATGATAGAAATTATTTTAATACTATTATTTGAATTTTTATGAGCCTTTGGATATTTTATTTATAATTTTTGGATTTATAAAATTAAAGATATTGATTTTACAATTGTTTAAATATTTAAATAATATTCTAAAATCCTTTTATTAATTTTAAATATATAAGAATATCATAAGGGCTCATTGTGCACATTGGCCTGCCATATTTTTAGAAGGTGGGGCCCATGAGTGCCTCCCTTGAGTGGCACACCCCACCCTTATTCTCTTTCCTATTTTTTTAGTGATATGGCATGTGGCCATATGGTTGGAAGATATTGACTAAATATTGACTTGATATATCTTTGAAAGATTTTGTGGAAAGATTGAGTAAACTTGTGCTATTTTATGGTATGCACGATATTTTGATTAGATTTAATTTATTTAATTTATTTTTTTATGAGAAAATGGTTTAGGAAAGGGGGATAATGGTTCATGCATCTTCTATAATGTTGATGACCTATCTATGGAATGGATGACTCAGATCTCTCACCCCATAAGTCACCCTTGATCGACGGTCTATGTTCAATCTCACCAGAAGAGGCAAGACAAAGAAAACCCCAAGAAACCCTAATCTTATTCAAAGCCTATAAAAATGAATTGTCTCTACCAAAAAATCTCTACACCTTATCTTTCTATCTCTCTCTTAAAAAAGTTTATTTCTTTCATGTTTGATCTCTCTTTCCCACATTGTGAAAGAACCTAAAGATTTAGGTTATGAAGCTCCTCTTCTATCTCTCAAATATGGATTTATGGCTAAGGGTTTTAGGGTTTAGTAAAAAAAGAATCCATTTCTCTCAAACTAGGTTGCTAAGGGAATTTATCTAGGGTTTTAGTTTGTGATCAAAGGGGTTCATGTTCCATTGGTATGGCTTGGCCGAAATTTGCTTTCCCGGTTCAAGATTGAAGCTAAACCGTTGATCCCGCGTCATCGGATGATGGTGAATCGGTGTGGAGTGTAATAAGCCCAGTTGAGGTAATATCCGACACTCTTCCTTTTGTTTCTTGCAATCTTATCTTTTATTCTCAAGTATAATGCATAATTGTTTCAATGACATCAAGTTGTTAAGATCTTGGTTTTATTGTTATGTTGATTTTATTTTGAAATTTATCTTATTATAATAAAGACCACCTGTAAGTGATATTTTGCTAAAAGAAAGGGGTGAAGAAAAAAGAAAAGAGATGTATTCCCCGGTAAAAGATAACATAGGTCTTTCTTTCATTGGTATCAGAGTCATTGATACTTGATGCCATTAGTTATCTTTTCTCTTTATTGAGTTTAGATCAAGCTTGGGAATGAACTATAAGAAAACTAATGACCTTTATGGTCAAGAAATACACCCACGATTAAGAATTATTGAAATATTCCAATACCAAAAAGACGCTCTACATAATGAGTATTCTGGGCCATTTTAGAGTAGTGATATGAATAAGATAATGATGTATTTTTCTGTTATATACTCCAGTGATATTTTGTGTCTTTAAGAGTAGGATCTACCTGAAATATTTCAGTGGGAATTCTTAGGGGAATTGAGAGTTATGGAATCATCAATGAAGGGTGTCAGTTCTGACCCCGCAAAATTCAGTTATTGAGTTTCGTGATTTTTCTTACAAATCATATGATTTTATTTCTTGCTAAAATTTTACTGTAACTCACAAAATTGAGTCTACTTTCAAGAAAAAAATGTTTGATCAAGAAATTCTTTATGGTTTGAAAGATATGATCAATTTATTGAAGGGTGTGCAAGTGCTGTTTTCTGCAATGAAAACTATTTCCATGACTTAGAAGTCATGATTTTATTTCTATACTTAACAAAATGTTTTATGGTCCACACTAAATTTTTAAACTTCCATTCTGAGTCTATTTTCTAATAAAATTTATTTGAAAGAGAAATATCTATGGGAAGAAAGGAATAAAAATTTTGGATTGAAGATAGATCATCTAGAATTTTCTGCAATTTGGTATGATAGTCATTGAGACATGAATAACTATATTTATCAAGCCTACCTAACAAAATCATATGAGGCTTGTGGAAATATATGTATTATCATTATGTGTCAAATTTCAAACAAAGTTGGTTTGAAATGGAAACTCCATGAGTAGAGAGAAAAGACAATTTTACTAGATAGTATTCATCATGAAATTCTGTAGTATGATTTATTGTGTGACATGAATGTCACTTATTTTTTTCTCTGAAGAAAAAAATTATTTGAGATTCAAACTATGATGTTGTGATTTTATTTTGAGTCTATATTTTGAGTCTAATTCTCAACACTAAAGATTTTAGGAAGAAATTCTTTGAGAATTGAGATAAACAATTTTTTATTGAGAGGTGCTAAATCTGAGTTTCTGCTGAGAAAATTGCATTGTGACTTAAATGTCACTGAAACGAAGACTCACTATATGGTATAATTTATGAATGGAACTGGGCATTGTTTTATATTTTTTAGTCTATTTCAATACTCAAAAGGATTCAGAGACAAACTTTTTATGAGTTGATAGATATCATATTTTTATCATGAGATGCTCATATTCTATGCTACAGTAAATTAAAAGATGTGGCATGTTAAGGCACATCATTTAATTCTCAATTATGAAGACGTTTAAGACTCATTTTAAAAGGCTTTATTGTGTGTCATGAGTATGGTTTATTATAGTGCAACTTCAGAGAGATGTAATACAGATGTAGTAAGATAAGAGACTATGTGAAGAGTATTCGATCTGGAAATAGCAGAAAGAAGAAGAAATACAATACCTATAAACGCATCTTGGTTTCTTCGAAATGAAGGGATATAAAGAGAGACTTGGTGGTAGTATAAAAATACTAAAGATCATGGAAGAATCGAAATTATGATATTTGAAATAATGGGATGAAGAAGATATTTTCTTCACGGTTTAAGATAGGAGAATTCAAGTGCCGAAGAGATGGACACTTCATGACATGTGAAACCAATGACCAATATATTCTCCATCAGTTGCGTGCACTTCCAAGATCACAAAAGCTTGTCAAACAAGTAAAAACGATAAATTAAGAAAGCCCATGTACCACACTACATGATTTTAAGGTATGAAATCTATCCCATATTATAGGGAACGGTCATATAGGGAAAGAAAATTCAATAAATTTGTTTAATGTGCTATGGTTATATTTTGGCTAATTGTTTTATGAATATACATGGAGTGTATAGACATTAAGTGATAAGTGCTAATAAATTTTAAAATACCAATTTTGATTACCTTGTGTTTTTGTATCTCTTTGTGCTTGAGTATGAACTACTTAAGGTAGTGATACATATGGAGATGTGATTTAATCAAGGGCTTTGAGCCCTAAGGATGAAACACGAGAGATGGGTGTGGCTCATTCAAATATGTAAGCACAAAGGAAGTGTTCTCATGGAACTTGGTCTTGGTGACCAACCTCTCAATAATGTCTATAATATGATGCGTTGCATGTGATGATGATCTCTTGATAAATTCTCCATAATTACCAAAAATGAAGTATTTTGTCAAGATTTTAATAGACATTATTTAGTCGTTCTTTCTTTTGGATAAAATTATAAGATGGTATATATGATTTGTTTTTGTGGTCATGAGCTTGACTTGGTAGGAAATTAAAGGTGAGTGCGGTAAAATGATTTATGAAAGCTGAGCATATATTTTATAATTAAATTGGATGATTTGAGAAAAACCTAAGTCTATGAATATAGTTTTGAGAAAACCACATAGTCTTGCAAGGCCCATTAAGTTTTTATGAAAATCATTTTAAACTTGTCATACTATTATATAACTAGTGCTTGTGAATGCATATATATATATACCAAGTCAATTTTTTTTATTAAAAAGAAAAACATTCTGTCTTGAAGGTATTTATAAAAGTGGGAGAAAAACTATCATACACTGTTTTTTTTAAATACCTATATGCCTTGACCCATGTTTCTAGTTATTTAGAATCTTCGATTACCTAAGACTTTGAACCATAGGGAATGTTGTAGGAATGCCATCATGTTGGGCTTCTCTAACATATATTGTGCTGATTAGATAACTTGGTTTGTATGAATTTACTACCAAGATGTCTAGTGTGGTTGAACCTTTGTGTTTCATGTAGATTTTTGCATATTGTGAAACCAACAGGTATTAAATTACATATTGCATGAGACTTGATATGCTACCTCATGATATATGCATAAAAATGTTGAGAATGTATATGTTGTATGTGCAATAATTGAGTGGGAGCTATTACAGTTCCACGTTTTTTTTAGCTGCTTGGATATTCAGATATATAGGTGCAAGCTATCTCACAGATCTAGATAATGCGAAGTCTACATCTGGATATGTATTCATGTTTGGAGGGGGTGTAGTTTCTTGAAAATCAAAGAAACAGGATGTGACGAAATTGTCCACCATAAAGGCAGAGTATGTGGCATGTTTTTTGGTGATCGAGGAGGCCGTATGGATTAAGAAATTCTTAATCGATTGACTTTCACCTCGAGCGTTGTGAGGCAGTAAGAATTTATTGCGACAGCATAGTGACGATATGCGTGTTAAAGGAGCCACGATTCCATAAGAACTATAAGCATATAAAAGTATGTTTTTATCACCTGAGGAATGAGGTGAGATTGAGAAAGATCGATATCCAGATAAATTAAATATTCTAGTGGGAGCACCTGCTAGTATTTGACATGTCAAATGGAACAACTGACTATAATGTTGTTCACCCATGGAACCCAAATGTTTGGTGCTGGTTGTATGGCTTCAAAAGGGAGCAACTTATTTGAAGAACTCTTTTGAGCTCATGAACATTCGACCCCATGCGATGAGGGTATGTGATGGTCTTTTGTGACAACAGGTCCATGATTCGCGATGCGATGTGAAAGATGAGCTACGACCATTTTTGGGATGAGATTCGAGCAAAAAAAAGAAAAATATGTTGCCTCTATAAATCTTTTTGTGAAAGGATTGATGACGAAAGCCATGATTAATGTATTGAAAGAATCAGTAAAAATGCTTGAGAGAGATTGTAATTGGGAGAGAGAGATGAGAATGAGAAAAAGTGATAAAGAGAGAATGTAAGGCCTTTAAAGGCTAAGTGGGAGATGTTAGGTTTATGTGACCTTTAAAGGCCTTATGAGTACTTGTAAAATGAAACGATATAGTGGAACATGAACTCAGTGGGAGTGTGGTCCCTCATGGACCATACTAAGCAAACGATGATTTGCTGATACCGATATGTACTTAACGATCAAGGCCAGTCGGTTGGGAGAAACTCATGTTACCTGGGCATGAAGAGCAAACCGATGAGGGTTTATGGGTTAGCCCTTGATGAGGTCGGAGAACATGCCCGGATGAGTGAGTCAAGGGACTGTGTGACCTTGTGTGTGATGGTGGCCTAAAGAGACAGGGGCCAAAACCTCATCCATGTATCATCACATGGCATGCATATCGATAGATCGTTGGAGAAAGCTAGAAATCCACCTTTTAGGGTGAAGCGTATGCATGTGCGAGAGATACCCTATGCGTCATAGAGTTGTGGTCGCATAAGCTATTGGTGACATTGACTTGTCTCTAGGGGATGATTTGAAATCCACAGACTGGGATTGCGATCCCTTGGCTCATCAGCCAGATTTTGCTGACCCGCTGATGAGCCTCTGCTTGGACTATGGGTCATGGGAAACACTAGGTCGGTCTGATAAAGCAAGTGTGGTATGTAGTCCATAGTTGAAGGTGGAGTGCCCCATGATTATTGATTCCTAAACCATATTGATCCTTTTCCCATCAAATTAATTTAATTGTGTTTGTTTTATGATGAAAATTATTTTAATATTATTATTTGAATTTTTATGAACCCCTGGATATTTTATTTATAATTTTTAGATTTATAAAATTAAAGATATTGATTTTAGAAATTGTTTAACTATTCAAATAATATTCTAAAATCCTTTTATTAATTTTCAATATATAAAAATATCATGGGGGCCCATTGTGCACATGGGTCTGCCATATTTTTAGAAGGTGGGGCCCATGAGTGCCTCCTTTGGGTGGCCCCACCCTTATTCTCTTTTCTATTTTTTGATGATATGGCATGTGGGCATATGGTTGGAAGATATTGATTTGATATATTTTTGAAATATTTTTTTGGAAAGATTGAGTAGACTTGTGCTATTTTATGGTATACACAATATTTTGATTAGATTTAATTTATTTAATTTTTATTGATGAGAAAATGGTTTAGGAAAGGGGGATAATAGTTCATGCACCTTCCATAATGTCTATAGCCCATCTATGGAATAGATGACTCAGATCTCTCACCCCATAAGTCCCCCTTGATCGACGGTCTATGTTCAATCTCACAAGAAGAGGCAAGCCAAAGAAAACCCTAAAAAAACTCTAATCTTATTCAAAGCCTATAAAAATAGATTGTCTCTACCAAAAAATCTCTACACCTTATCTTTCTATCTCTCTCTCTTAACAAAGTTATCTCTCTCTCCCACATTGTGAAAGAACCTAAGGGTTTTGGTTATGGAGTTTTTTTCTCCTATTTTTTAAATATGGATTTATGGCTAAGGGTAGCAAAAAGAGAATTCATTTCTCTCAAACTAGGTGCTAAGAGAATTCACCTAGGTTTTAGTTTGTGATTAAAGGGGTTCATGTTCCATTGGTGTGGCTTGGCCGAAATTTGCTTTTCAGGTTTGAGACCATTGATCCCGCGTCATCGGATGGTGGTGACTCGGTGTGGGGTGTAATAAGCCCGGTTGATGCAATCTCCGGCACTCTTCCGTTTATTTCTTGCAATCTTATCTTTCATTCTCAAGTATAATGCACACTTGTTGCAATGACATCAAGTTGTTAAGATATTGGTTTTATTGTTATGTTGATTTTATTTTGAAATTTATCTTATTATAATAAATACCACCTGTAAGCAATCTTTTGCCAAAAGAAATGGATGAAGAAAAAAAAAAAAAGTATTCCCTGGTAAAAGATCACATACGTCGTTTTTTCATTACCTTTGATACAAGGAAGTCACAATTACTTACAAGCATCTGTTGTGATATCTAGTAACTTCAATGTATCACAAAAAAATTTATTTTGAAGTTTGCGTTTGGTCAATGGCATAAATTTAGCCATCTAAGTTCACATCCAACAATCAAGATTAATTGTATCACTTATACTAAAGATGAAGGGTCTTGTTGTATACTTTGCAATTTTTTTTTTTCCCCTGCATGTACATGGGTGAAAATGAATTCAATAATGTTGGTGACACATGGATGAGCCTATCAATTCCCTTTTAAGATTAAGAGATTGCAAATATTTGAATTTACAAACAGTTTATTTTGACAAGGTAAATTCAAAATTCGTCTACGTTCCCATGGCACATAAAGAGAGTTAGAACCTTTAGTTTCCTAATCAAGAATGGTCGATTGGCCAAAGTTTTGGTTTTCCACTAAGTTCCTAATATGCTATTAGACTTATATGATAAAAGTAAACAGACTACATAAATAAGGGAAATGTTTCTATACTTCTCCTATAGCATAGAAGATCTATGCTTTCCCTACCATCAAGCCGTCCAATTTTCATCAAGTGCGTTAACCTTATATCCAACGTCTCAGAGTATTTTATTTTTAATTTTTTTTATACAAATTGAATGAATATAAAATTTGGTACGTGCCATATTCTCATTGGGGTGCACCTAAAAACATATTAAGAATAATTTTTCGATAAAATATAATGACCAAAATACTCCTTGAATCTTTCAGGGATATTTTGGTCATTTTATTTTATTGATAATATTTTTTTATATTTTTTACTAGTGCAAGTTTAGTAGAGGATTGGACGCCCAAAATTTTTTGTCCAAAAGATTTATATAAAAAAATTTAAAATAAAATAGTATAGAGACGTGACATTGTAATTGGGGAAATCCTACCCCTCTATTCAGAATGGATGGATGGATAAGGAGAAATATATAAGTTTCATATTACAGAGTAAGCATAGAAAGCTTGCCCTAATAAAATGGTATTAAGTGGTCTAACCGGTTTTTGCACTTGTTCTAATACCAAGGATTTTTTTTTTAGTATTTAGTGGTAGCAATCAAACTTGAGATGTAGTGTTGTTAAATTCCAGCTACTAACCACTCAAGTCCAAGCTTGATTCCTATAATCTAGGATTTTAAAATATGGCAATTTTCGATCTGAATCACCGATCCTGATGTGAAACCCATTGGGACCGAACCATTTCTAGGATGGTATGGGTCCAAACCCAGTTCCCTCCTAGGAATGCAATTTTCATTCTTTTTTATATTTTTTTTAAGCTTATCTAATGTTGTACTTGGACCCAGTTAAATCCCCACCCAATAAACCTCTATTTTTTTTAATTTTATAACGTTTATTGTTTTAGTTTTATATTGTTCATTGATCTGGATGATCATAGAATGGTCTGAATTGTCGATCCAGCCAATTTGGATGGGGATCGACAATAGACGATCTATTAGTATTTTTTGTTTTAAAAAATACTTGTATGTATTTCAAAATGATAATATGGTTTTTTATGGTATTTTCTAGGCTGTATTTTGTAGAGAGAGAAAGTTGTGCGGTTTTTAGTCCCACATTGAAGAGGAGAGTGTGAATTGAGTGGTCTTAATTGTAGGTACTCTTATACCTTATACGCTTAATACAAAGAGATGATGCTATTTGCATGTCACTAGCCGTTGAAGAAATGGAGGCTTGTGACTCTAGCCATAGAGCGTTGGAGCATCTAAAAGGACCTTTCAGTTTTCATGTACCTCGAGCACAAGTTGTACTTCCTATGCACACTTATTACAATATCAACCTTTTACAATTTTCATGTATCTTGAGGACAAGTTGTACTTATGCACACCTATTACAGTATAAAGACAAGTTGTAAATCTTATATCAAACGGGAGAGCGTTGGAGCATTTAAAGAGACCTTTCAGTTTTCATGTATCTCGAGAACAAGTTGTACTTCTTATGCACACCTATAAACCATCTTCCTTATAAAAAAATCATTATTTTTTGTTTAAATTTTATTTTAATAAGTAAGTTAATCATTAAATAAAGATAAATTTGAAACTTTTTATAAAAATATGATGGTATTTTGGAAGTTAATGTCTTACAGCTTTATTTGTAATAGATTATTGTCTTGTATTAAAAATTACAACTTTACGTCTTATAAAGATGACCACGTAAAATTAAAGAAAATTAAAGAAAAACAAATAAAAAAGTAAGTGCCAGGCCGAGCCTCTCTTTCCTTGTCCCAAGGCCGGACCTTCAGGCCACATTTTGTAAACCAGGCCCTAGTTTTTTTCAGACAAGCCCACCAGGCCTGGCCTAGCCACCCCAGTCCATTGGCACCCCTACAGGAACGGAGCTTGAAGCGTTTCTAGACAAATTAACAAGGCTTTCATATCTTTTTCAGTTTTTCCCCTTTAGTTTTATACAAGTTTTTAACTTCAATAATTCTCTAGTGTCCCGTTTCCTTCCAATATGCCAAGGTTGCAACATATTCTCCAAATCTTGCATAAAAATTGGAAAGTGAGGTTAAAAACAACGAAAGAGATTAAAGAAACAATATGCTAAATTTATTACAGGATTTTTTACTTTTAATTAGAATCTAAGTTAAGATGTATATATAACTATGATTGGTCTAATCCTTCCTGCGAGTTCGAGAGGCAGGTTCTCTAAGATTTGGGGGTCTCAAAGTAGAGAAGAAGACCCTCACAACGTCAATGTCGAACTGCTCTGTAATGACTCTGTCCCTTGTGTTCCTATCTCTGGCCATGTCCTCTGCCCATACTAACAGAATAAAAGAAGAAAGAAAAACAAACAACTTCATCAATGAAGCCTGCAATCACACAACCGACCAAACCTTCTGTGTCAAGACATTGGGCTCGGACCCTGATGGCGCCTCTGCCAGTGACTTGGCTGGGCTCACGGCCATTGCGCTCAAAATAACGGTAGCCAATGCAACAGACACTTACGCCTACATATCGAAGCTGTTAAACAGGAGCGGCAGTGACACGAAGGAAAGTTTTGAGGACTGTTTGGATGTTTATCAACTAACAGTGGACCATCTGCAGGAAGCCGGCTTTGCTGCAGAAGAACTACATCGATCTCAAAGTCTACATTAGTGGCTTTCTCATTAACCCGGTGGACTGTGAGGAGGGGTTCTCTAAGGATGGCTTTCCACTCACACAGAGGAATAACAATATGACCAAGCTCATGTTGATGACTCTTGATCTCGTAAACTATCTTTCTACCTCCTGATCTTGCAATACCTCCTTGATCTTGCAAGGATCCAATGCAGTGTATTTTTTTGTTTTGGATAATAAGGAACCCTTTTCATACAAG
Organism: Amborella trichopoda; assembly: GCF_054954075.1. Lineage (NCBI taxonomy): Eukaryota > Viridiplantae > Streptophyta > Magnoliopsida > Amborellales > Amborellaceae > Amborella > Amborella trichopoda. Next base: position 14,932,064 of record NC_142348.1, on the reverse strand, counting down.
GGTCTTCTGGAGCGTGTTTCTTTTTAGTATGGAATAAATTGCTTTTTTATGTGATACTTAATGATTTATTTTGTTAGAAATGAGAATTAAGAATTCATTGTGAAGTAGACCCATTTGAATTACCTTACATTAGGACAATTTATACTACGTGCACGGTTATATGTAATATTTGTTGTGTACAGGAGGTCTAAAATTCGATGGGTTAATTTTTGATAAATAAAGTGCAAGGAAATTTATGTTGTTCGTCACAGATGTGATTATAACTACGAGCGAAGACCATTAATGGTTTTCCATCCATTCAAACATAAAAAATTACAAGACACTTACCTTAGAGAAGGACACTCAATCTCCCACCATATGTCTTATTCTGTACATATTTTCTCTCAATTCACACTCAAGTTTTCCTTCTTTTTTTGACCCTTAGTGGAGAAAAGCACCCAGAAGACTTACGTAATGATCCCTTTTTTTTTTCCAAGACCTTCATAAACTCAACTTTATTCTAATCTTGGTTCACTAGTCTATCATAATCACAGTAGAACCTACTTAAAACAAGCCCTTAATTGGAATCCTAACTTTATTCTAATCTTAGTTCACAAGTCTATCTTGATAACGTAATTGGGATCCCAACAAAAAAGGAAATCACCCAAAAATAGAAGACCAAAAGTAAAGGCAACCTTTGACTAACAAAAAGATCACTTAGAGGGTAAGGAGAGGATACCATAACTGAGATTCAAGACATTCCAACAAATTTCCACTTTGGGTTGAATTCCCAAAGAGATTCCTATTTATTGTCTTCTTTAAATGCACCCAGGGCATGCAACTTGGCAACACATTAGTAAAGTCCAAGCACATCTTTAATTTCTATAATGGAATCAGCTTTATCAGATAATCAACGTCTCTTATGACCCAACTAGTGGTTAGAGTAGCAGTCTGAGAGTTAGAACCCTAAGGCACTATCTCAGGACAACCCCAAGTCGAGTGCTCAAGAAATGAAGGAAGCAACAAGCAAAGGGATGGATAAAAGAATGATGAAGTAAAAATAAGTTAAAGTGAATGAGAAATTAAGATATGACTTAAATAGAGAAGAAAGTGCTTAAGGTGAGAGAAAATGAGATGATTGGGGGTCAAGGAATGATGGACCCGTCTATGGTACGGGCCCAGACTCTAGGGGGAATGAAGGGTAATAGAGGTGAGAGAATGAAGAGCATATGGAGGACTGGTGCAAGAATGTGGGGGGAATCGAGTAGTATATGGAATGTGGAGTGGATAGAGGCATATGAAAGTGTAGGGCAGATGGCAGTGTAGGGCAGATAGGGCAGATGGAAGTGTGTAGGAAGAGAGGGGCTGGACTAAGGGGAGGAGTGGATGGAAGAGAGATCGAGAGGCTAAAGAGAAAAAGAGAGAGTGGGGCAGACCCGCCTAAGTCACAAGTCTGTCACTTGGTGATAGGGAAAGAGAGAAAGTAAGGGAGAGAGAAAGAGAGAGGATGGGCCCACCCTAAGTGTGAGTCTAGGAGTTTGGACATGAGAGAGAGGGAAAGAGAGAAAGAGAAAGGGGGAGGATGAGGCCTTGAACCCGCCCTGAGCCCGAACAAGAGAGAGAGAGAGAGAGAGAAAAGAGGGAAAGAAAGAGAGAAGGAGAAGAGAGAGAGTGAGAAGAGTGAGAAAGGAAGAGAGAAGAAGAATAGAGAGAGAAAGAGAGAAAGGAAAGAAAGAGAGAGTGAAACGGAGAGAGAGGACCTAGAATAAGCTTGCGCCTAGGTGCATCTTCATTGGTCCCTTTGTATGCACATGAGAGAGAGAGGTCTTGGTCTTGGTGGGTCAAGACTAGGGTCTAAGGCTTAAGTGTATGATTTAGGTAGATTAGGTTGAGAAGTGGTATATTGAAACTAGAGTGTATGGCATAGGGTAAGGTGTAGGATAACTAAGGTGTATGGGATAGGCTAAGGTGTTTGGTGTACTATAGTGTATAGTGTATGGTAGGATGTAGGCTAGTTAAGGTAGGGGTGTAGGGAGTATGGAATAGGATTGGAAGCTAGGGGTGTATGGATGCCAGGAATTCTAGGGAGTATGGGATTGGGAGTTGGAAATCCTAGGGTAGTTGGAACTTTGGGGTTCTAGGAAGTGTAGGCTTCTAGGGGTAGTTTCTCTCTCTAGAAAATGTTTCTCTCTTCTCTCATCTTGATCTTGAACTAGAAAGAAAATTGAAAGCAAGAAGCTAAGGACTCAAGAATTTACTTCAATTGCTCAAGAGAGATTACAAATGACCAAGTTGTTTTACAAATGACTTGAGTTCCTATATAGAGCAACCACAAAACAAGAGTGGAATGCTAAAAAATTACCAAAATTGTCAAAAAATACACATTTTATGAATTAAAATATTAATCACTTTTTTGACCAAATGACCAAAATACCCATAAGCCCTTTTCAACAAATGACAAAATCATCCCTCCATAAGGGGCCTCTTGCCATTGCTAGGCCTTGGGAGCCTTTTCGGATTCTTACAGTGGTAATTCAAGCGATCAATCGTCGTAGAATCGATGCTCAAATTATTGCGTACGTTTTGATACCCTTTGAACGTCTTGAAACAGAATTTTTAGGAAGAACCCAAAATTTGGCCAAGTTCCATAAGCTTGTGATTCTTCGACCACCAATATGGCATGATCTATGACGTTCCAAGCCTTCATTTTGACCACAAATTGAAGATGACACTATCACTATCATTTTACAATAAATTTCATTTATTTTAGTCTCTGTTTGAGCACGTTCCAATTTTAGGAAGTCACCAGAAAATGAGATTCCAACAACTGAAAAAGTATATCATTTACGACCTTAAAATTCGTGTCATTTGGTCTTCAATTATATATAAAAAAATTATATCAAACTGTAGCTCTTCGAAGTACGGTCGCAATGGACTCTTACTTGCTATGATCCGACATCCGGATTTTGAGCTATGGTCTCTCAAAGAATTGAATGTTCTTCTTTATAAAATTTGATTTTTTATGTTTCGAGCCCATCTTCTCTCTAAAAATTATTTTATTTCAGGCCACGCCATAACACATGCCATATATCAAAACGAGCGGATCGTCGAGATCTAGCTCGTGCCCGAATTTGAGCTTAATTGGACTCAAAACGAGCAAGTTATAAGCATTTTAAATTCATCCCGAAATGAGAAAACACAGTTTCCATAAATGAGATTAGTTTACCGAGGATGTACCACAATAGTGTAAAACCCACCCATTTATGGTAATTTAGGCCCAACGAAACTTTGTGGGTGTCCTTAGGGTATCCTTAGGGTATCCAAAACTACTCTCTCATGCAACGAAACTTTGTGGGTGTCCTTAGGGTATCCAAAACTACTCTCTCATGCAATTTGAGCTTACTCTAAAACTTCTTCAAAGGTTTCCCACAGTATTCCCGTCGTCTGATGGCGTCTTGGGCACCGGCGGGACCAGCTTATTACCGACTCTCTCCTTATTCGCCTCATGGATACAAGTACGTCAAAAAATGACATATAACAATTAACTCTACCTCTTTGCTAGTTCCTTATACTTGTCGCGATTTCACTGAGAAGCGGGGATATTTTGATTTGATTTATCCTAAACGTTCCAATTTATGGGGCCTATCGTGGCTTTTGTGAAACACATTAAATGATCATCTTTCTTTTTCTTGCCATGGCTGCGATCTCTTTTCGAGTTTCAAATGGTGACCCAAGAACAGACCTTGCAGCAATTGTTTGTGGCACTGAAATGGAAAAGAATAGTGCAATTCTAGCTACAAATTTTGTGCCCAGAATGGAGAACTTGAGCATTATGATTAAGTTTATGAAAGATTTCAGTGTTTGCGGTTGTGTAGGTTCATCTTTAATTAGTAGATGCAAGCATGTATAGTTATGGTATGTTTATTTAAACAATGCCATTCGGTCAAACATTGCTATCTTGTGGTCTATATGTATTTAGAGTATTAGTGAATGGGCTTTGGTAGGTTAAATATGTACTAGTGTACCAAGAATGGATGTTGGTATGTTCAGTGGATGGATATTAGTAAGTTTATTGAATGATGTTAATGTTTGAGTATTTAGTATGTGTAATTGTTGCTGACCATATAGGAATGACTTCCGGTAATGTCAGAAGAAATTACCAACAGGCGGCACCACAAAATGAATCAATTCTAGAAATCATAGTCAATTGTGAAAGAAAGGGTATGAGGGCAAATGGGAAGCTCGTTAGTGAAGCCTGAACAATAATAACACGCCAGATGTGTGAACAATACGGTGCAGGGTTTGAAAGATTAAGTATAAAAAATATATTGAAGACTTTAAAGACTTAGTATACTGAAATCAAGATACTACTTTGGCTCATTAGATCTCAAGTTCAATACCCAATTGCAACACAAGTCGAGATTGTAAATACCATCTTTATATTGCAACACTACATTAGATTGAGGAGAGCACAGAGGTCTGTCAATGAAATATATTTTTAATGTCGAGTTCTTAAGTAAGTGAGAATAGCTATCAGAGATGCGTGCAAGAGAAGAACAAGAAGATGATGCAGAAAATGAATAGGATGAAGAAAGGGTGGAACTTGAACAGCTGAATTTTCAAAGTACAGCAGACCATAATTTTGGGTACAACTGAGGGACGAAATTACAGTGCAAATGTGGGCTGTATACTGAAGACGTCACAATCATCAGTGAATTCATAAATGTGGGAGTGCTATATGTTTGTCTTCACTCTTCTCTCTCTCTCTCTCTAATTCGTATGTATCTCATAAGACCTTTGTGGTGAACTTTTGATATCATGTACTTATCTTTTTGGCATGCTTGTGTGGTTGAAAATTGATTTTTTATTGTGGCTATTTCTTAAGTTACATAGATATGAGAATAAATTTCAATCTTAACCATACAATGTAAGAAATGCACTAGATAGATAATAGCAAGAAAATCTTATTAAAAAATATACATTATAGGAATTAAATCAAGGCAATACATAATGTACAGTTAAAAAAGGATGTTTCATGCATTCCCTGCATCAAACAGGCTTTCTCAATACCAAATAGGCAAAAATAGTTGCACCATGGTTTATCAAACAGGGTTCCTAGCTTTTAAGCTATTAATTTTCACTTTTCTCCTATATTTCAGGGAAGTCAGTAGTAGAGAGAATCCCAAGGAAATTGGACAAAAAGTTATCAAACATGCCCTAAATGTTCAGCCTTTGGACAAACAAAACGACTTTGTGGATTACCACAAAACCAAATTTACTAAAAAGGAGAACTTCTAAGGATGAAAGATGAGAGAGCTTGATCTAAGAATTATAAAAGTTTGTTTTACATGAACTTCCATAAGAATTTAATGAGAATAAGTCAGTCCTAGATCCACATGAGAACTTTTTTTTTAATCGTTAATGGTAATTTCATTGAAAAAATGAAAAATTACAAAGGCCACAAACCACGAAGTTAATGATAATTTCATTGAAAAAATGAAAAATTACAAAGGCCACAAACCACGAAATAAAAAGAAAGAGGGGAGGGAGAGAAGAGAAAGAGAGAAAAAAGAGATCAAGAGGAAGTTTGTTCTTTCTTTCTCTATTAATATGGCAAAAGTGGACCTCATTGCTAGAAATGGCCAAAGAAATTTCATCCAAGATGGACGTCTATTGCCAAGGAATGGAAGAAGGATGAGTGCACCATTTGATAACATTAGCCGAACCTCCCTCAATAATAATAAGGTCGTGATCATCCTGTAGCCGTGAAACACCCTCTTCAGCCGCCCTTAATTCGGCCTCATTAATGTCACAAAAAATCAGATCCTCATAATAGGCCCAGCAGAATCCCACCAAAGTTAGCTTTCTGGGTGTCGGATCTAACATTGCTTCAAAGTTTAACTTCAAACAGCCATCAGGAGGGGGGATCCACTGAGAAGGTCTAACTATTTTATGTGGTTGATGGGAGAGAAGTTCTGCAAAATTGGTAGTGAAGAATTCTTTGGGATAGCTCCTAGAGCACAAATAGGCCTGAGCCTATTGAACTACCAACTTCATAATCCCCCGAGTGATATCAGAGTGATCATGATAGATTCCCTCAAAAATCCAAGAATTTCTTTCTTTCCAAAGACACCACAGAAAAAACATCAAACATGATACACCATAGATGGGTGAAAGGGGGATTGAGAGCTAACTTTTCTTTTTTTTAGAGCAAATAAAAGTTACGCCCTATATTAACCCTTTTTTTTTTTTTAGAGCAAATAATCTAATATAAAATGGAGGCCACTATTGCATATTGCAACTAATGTGGGGCAAATTGGTTTATACACTTGTTTTTTTACCGCCAAAGAGCCTGCGAGTTCCATTTTTATCGGTGATATATTTTTTTAGATCTATTTTTCATGGATTTATTTTAGATTTTTTTTTTCCATAACTCTCTTTCAAAATATATTTTAACTCTATATTTCTTAATGGCTTGGATTTAATTTTTTTTAACTCTATTTTTCTTAATGGCTTAGCTTTATTTTGGAGTTCTTTTTTCCATAACTTATAAAATATATTTTTTAACTCTATATTTATTAATGGCTTGGATCTATTTTAGAGCTCCTTTTTCCATAACTCTCTTTAAAAAAAAATTCCATAACTCTCTTTAAAAAAAATCTTACATCTCATGAATCTATAAGAAGTCTTGAGCTCGATTGGTGGGCTACATTTTTTTTAGGACTCCTTTTATCTGAACTCTTTAAAAAAAAAAAAAATTTCTTACATCTGGTTAATTCTAAAAAAACAACCCTCATTTTTTCATAATTGGTACTTTTTTTGGAGCTCATTTTTTTCTGCTGCTATTTTGGAATTCCCTTATCTTAACTCTTTTTTAAAAAAAAACCCCCATAATCTAGCAAAACGTAACATTTACTTTTAGAATTAATTACAAGAAAAAGTTTATATAAGGTTGCAACCTTAAAATGTAGAATTACAAATGCACCTCAAAAATCCATCCAAAAAGGTTATTTTAATGTTGAAAAATCTTTTAATTGTCGAGATGTATGAATATGAAATAAAAAAGATTTTGAATCCCAGAAATAGTGCATCTTCCAACACATTATTTAGACCATCCATTTTCAAGATTTTCATAAATTTATATATCTACTTGATTTTAATTATTTTTAGAGTTTAAAATTTTATAATTAGATATAAAATTAGATTTTCAGATAATCCTAAGAATTTTTTACATCAAAATTACATGTTATGAAAAATTTGAGGGTGCACCTTAATTGGATTGTTTAAGGTTGCAACCTTATAGAAACCACACCCTTAATTAAATATGATTAATTTTAGAAATTTATCTTTTTCACTCAATAATTAATTAAATATTATTAATTTTAATAATTTATCTGGTTCAATCGATATTGGAGCAAAAACCTGCAAAACAAAATATAGGGGTTTTAGAGTTATTTCAATATCTTAAAAATTAAAAAATTAAAAAATTAAAAAAGAGAGAAAATAGGGAGAAATATTAGATTTTCCAACTTTTTTTTGATAGTTCATTAATATCAATGTCAGCTCTATGATGCACAAATCAAGGGCTTTTTAAGATGAGTTCAAAAGCTTTAAAACAAACTAAAAATCACAAAAAATAGTTGAGTACTTAGAAAGAAATAATAGATTTGGAGATTTTTTCACAAAATATCGACGTAACCTCTTTAATGCATGAAATCAGTTAGCAATAGTGAAAACAAACCACATATATGTAGAGGGCTTTTGACGCTGATCTCAAAGTCTTCAAAACAAGCCAAACATCATCCGATTTGGTGAAGAAATCGGCATGAACAACGAGTTTTGACAGAAATAAAAAAAAATCACAAATAGAACAGTAAAACCGAAAACTTACGGTGATTGAAGTTGATAAATATGCAAATCAGCAGAGGGCTTTTGTAGATAACTGCAATAGATTGAAAAAGAACCTGGAATCAATCAATTTCGTGGAGAAATAAAAAATATCGAAAACTATTGGCAGATTTTGTATTGATAAACGAAGAACCCTAAAAACCCAAATTTTTCTTGATAAATTTTTGTTCGATTTTGATTTTTATGAACCCAAATCGTATCATAAAGATATTATTGTTAAAAATATAGAATGGTTACAAAAATCCATCAAATCACTCCCAAATTACAAATTTTGAGTTAACCAAAGTTTTTATATTTTCAAAACCAATTTTCATCTGTCAAAAAAATATTCGGTGAGTTTCATAGGTTTTGGGACAATTCTTTCAATATTCTATCGAGTCCAGTTCATTCATGGTATGGAAATGGATTTGTACCAGTGACTCGGGCTTCTCGGCCCAGTAGGGTGAGGCTGAGGAACTCGACTGAGGTGGTGTCGACTCAGGCGATTCTAAAATCCCTGACTTTTTGTATAGAAATCCGGATCCCATCAAGTAAGATCTGTAGAAACTAAAACAATCCACGAAAATAAGAAAGGGGAAACAAGCACAAAAGAAAGAGACAACCAACCACAACGCAAAGATATATGCGGTTCGACAACGTGACTACGTCCACGGGAGATGAGAGCTTCTTTACTGGTAATGGAGAATAGGGTTACAATAGTTCTCTTCTTCACGCCTCTCTGTTCTCTCTTATTACAAAGAGATCTGTGTTTTTTCCTTAACCCTAAATGAACCCCCCATCGCAACAATATATATCGAATTGTAACAATGTACGCAACAATATATATCGAGTCCCAGATAGATGGTACAAATTATGGAAATACCTCAAGTACAGATATAGATCGAATCTCAGATATATCGAATCCCATGTACGGATATCCAAAATTTTCCTCGGGGGCTGCCGCTCTTGAACCCTTGCAGGGGCCGAGTCAACCGAGTCTACCTGGCCAAACACTCCTCTGGGCCACAAGCCCTTTGGGCTTTCGACCCTCTTGGCTTTTAACGGCCCTCCGGAGTCGTCCTTTTGACTCTACCTTGACAGATCTATTTCCTCATAATACAAGACATCAATCCTCACTAATCTCCACCTTGGCTTGAATTCTGTTGAGCCACCCTGAAGATAACCTAAAGATGTCTTCATCCCCGTACCTCCATAAAAGGTACGTGACAACACCCCCACCTGTCATGGGGTGCTTCCCTCACTCTCAACAATGAGTGATATTAAGCAAGTCCAAGCAAAGAACGACCCTCTGGAGTCGTCCTTTTGACCCTACCTTGACAGATCTATTTTATCAGAGTACAAGACATCAATCATCAACAGGATCAAGTTCCCCAATTTTTCGGATCGAGATCCCAACTATCAAAGAATCACCAGGAATTAAGATCTATTGTCTTCGAGCATAAGATCGAGCTTAGGAGCGACCCCCTTCTTAGAAGATCCTAATAAATATGAACAAAATTTCATGTCAAAAGATAAAAGAAGGATAATTAATGATTTCTTCCTTCTCTAGTGGAGAATTCACTTGAACGTGGGTGGCCTTTGCAACTCAATATCTTTGGGGCTCAAAAATTTGAGGTAAACTAATGTGCTTTGTTTGTAAGGTGGACAATAATTTAGAGGAGAAATGCTGGCCATTTTCTCATATCCCCTTTAAACCTTGCTTTTCTTACACTACAGAGCAGCTTTTGGAAAGAAGAAATTGTTTTTCTCAAACCCTTTAAACCTTGCTTTCCTTATACTAAAAAGCATATGTAAACGGCACATTGTAGACATACCTAAAATGTCAAGTTTTAAATCCTTGCAATTGCCATTAAGGAGAGCAAACAACCATCATTATTCTCCTAGTCATTAGCCTCACAGTTTAGATCCACTTGTTAGAAAATATCTGTAATTTGTGGTCTAATGATAATTATAGAAGGAAAATATTGTCCACAATTTAAGTGAGGTGGTTATCCAATATTAAGATAAAAGATTAGCGATAACCATCTCTTCACTATCTCTTAAAGATAACTACCTATGATGGGTTAGGATAAAGGAAATAAATATAATAAGGAAATGATATAAATTAACGGTCCGAGCTCTTACTCACTCTCCATAAGAAAGTCTCCGATCAAGCTTGGAGGAGAAAAGATGTGAAGACCGATCTCCTCATACAGATCAGAATGACAAACCATTTTTCTCTCTAAGTATTATAAGTAAGCTTGAACTGACCATATTGCGCTGACAAAAAGTAGAGTTTGAATGAAGTTCAAATTATGTGTCTTCAAGAAGAAGAAAGATTAAATCAAGAAAAACTAGAAGTTGCCCATTCAACAGAGACTAGCTTAGGTAGAAAAGGAACATTTAGAGCATCAAAAAATAAAGGTTATGGGACATATGCAAATTATCAATCAAAAGGGACTACTACTCAGATTCAAAAACAAAATAATTAGAAAGAAAGAAAGTGCTTTCTTTTGCAGGAAAAAGTGGCATTTGAAGAAAAATTGCCTCAAATATAAGAAGTAGTTGGAAAGAGTAACGGCCTCTATAAATTGAATTTGGATTCTTCTTTTGTTGGAATTCTTTTATCCCTACATATGAGTAATGTGGAACATGAAAAAGTGAATGAGAATTCTTCTATGTTATGGCATAGAAGGCTAGGGCACATCCTAAGAGAATGGCCGAAGAGATTAGTTAAGTAAGGAGTATAATTTGCAACTCAAATTTGTTTGTTTCCCTACAGGGAGTTCAGAAGACTATTGTGTACATCATGAATCTTGTTCCTAGTAAAGCTATACTAAAGACACTATTTAAAGTTATAGATTGGTAGGAAGCCTAGTTTAAGACATTTGAATTTATGGGGATGACATGCAAAAGGAAAATTGTTACCTTTAGGTATTCTAGATTTGTAGAGAATTAGGTATTCTAGATTTGTGGAGAATCTTGTGGAGGAATGCATTTACCTCAAGTTCAATGGGAGCATATTCACTATTTTGGTACTATACGTAGATGATATTCTACTGCCCAGCAGTGACATTCGTATGTTGCATGAAACAAACATTCTTCATTTAAGATCTTTGATATAAAGGATTTGGGTGTAGCTTCATGTGTGATTAGCATAGAAATTCATCGAAACAAATCTCAAGGGATTCTGGGACTATCACAAAAGGCATATATTAAGAGGGTGCTCAAAAGGGATAATATGCATAATTGTTCTCCGTGGTATAACTCCTATTATTAAGGTCGACAAAGTCAACAAATTACAATGCCACATAAATAATTTAGAAAGAAGAATATGAAGAATATTCCTTATGTATTAGCTATGGGAAGTTTAATATATGCTCAAGATTGCACCTGTCCAAATATAGCTTTTGTTGTCAGTATCTTAGTAACCTAGGGCTAGCACATTGGAAAGCTTCTAAGTAAATGATGAGGTATATGCAAGGGATAAAGAATATTATGCTCACACAAAGTAAATCCGATCATCTTGATGTGATTAGATATTAAGTTACAGATTTTGCTGCCTATACAGATGATAGGACGTCAACATCATGTTATATCTTCATGATGGCCGACGGAGCTGTTTCATGGCGGACTCGTCGATTACGGTAGCAAAATTTGCAGTTTGCTATAAGGCTACCAAGCAAGCTTTGTAGTTGCAGAATTTTATTTCGAGGCTTCTGGTTATAGATTTTATTTCCAAGCCATTGAGATTTTTTCTGTGAGGATTTCACGCAGTTTTTTTTTTTCTTAAAACAATAAGAGTTTGGATTTATCCAAGCATATAAAAATTAAATATCTTGATGTAAGGGAGAAGATGAGGGTAGTTGTAGTGTCCATTGAGCACATCAATACAAAACTAATGATCGATGTTACCTTGACCAAGGTTTTGAGTCCCAAATAGTTTGAAGAGCATGTTGCTTATATGGGTTTAACAAACATATGGGATGCACTTGGTTAGTGGGAATTATATTGCTAGCATACAGTCTGTGACACTCATTTAGTTTGATTTATGCATATTGGATGCATCAAGGTTCATGCTTTATATGTATACATAAGGATAACAGGATATAAAGTTTTGGACTATTTTAGGTGGGATAAGGATTTTACCATATCATAAAGTTTTTGTCCACCATAAAGGTTACATGTTGGAGACTATAGAAAGTGTTGGTGCTAATACTATAACCATGGAACGGCAATGTGTCATTTGTAGAATACAGTTAGCCTTTAAGATTTTGTGTTAGGAGTTTCACTTGTCAAAGTCTTGATTTTGAGAGAATAGTTTTGCATTTGCTTAAATTGAGGATATATTTTTAGTTATAATTATTGTTAGCCCAAGTGGGAGAATATTATAAAATATCCGTAATTTGTGGTCTAATTATATAAGGAAAGGTTATCCAATATTATGATAAAAATTAGTGATAACCATCTCCCTCATTCTCTCTTAATGATAACCACCTATGATGGGTTAGGATAAAGGAAAGACACATAACAAAGAAAGGATGTAAGGTGATGATCACAGCTCTTATATATTCTCCATAAGGAGGTTTCCTATCAAGCTTGGAGGAGAAAAGAGGTGAAGACCGATCTCCTCATTCAGATCAGAATGACAAACCATTTTCTTTTAATGCTAGATCATGGAAGGTATGTTATCTATTGTTTATATTATTGTTCTTTGATAGTCATAAACAACGATCCAAAAAAACTTTATATGTCTTTCAGGTTCTTAAATTTATAAATCTGTAATTTAATTTTTCCATTACTGTCATGTTCCTTCGCAACTCATTGTCGTTTTTTAATTTTGGAAGCTTTAGAATTTTGCGTTTTGTTGAATCATATTGTGATGTCTTAGAGAGAGTGATGTCTTAAAGAGAGAAAGAGAGAATATGAGATTGTCGAGATATAAAGGAATAGAACCCAAATGAGATTAAAATAGAGGTCTAAGTGGATCCAATGTGCTGTGTCGGAAAAACTCAACGAAATCTCTATGAAAAACACTATATAAGCTAGTATCATACAAGTTTATGAAATGTTTGAAGGATGAGGTTTCTATGAGACCTTGGTTTTACTGAAAACAAAATAGTGCCTCACATCAAATCCTTGTCCGGAAAGTACTTTCAATAATGGAAATCTCTATGATGTCTCTCAAATCACTTTACAACATAAACAATAAAATTTGGGACTCAAAAAATATTACAGATCTTGCGGATCTATAAACACTTATTTTTAAAGCAAAATGTACAGTCTAGGTAATTCATTATAATTTACACTGATTTTAGAGAAAAATGGTGATTGTAAAGGTTTTCCAATTCTTGAAATGCTAATTTATATTGTTTATTTTTTATTTTTTTATTGTTCATAGATCTGGATGATCCTAGAATGGTCCGAATTGTCGATCCAACCAATTCGGATGGGGATCGACAACAGACGATCTGTTAGATTTTTTATTTTAAAAAATACTTGTGTGTATTTCAAAATAACAGTATGGTTTTTTGTGGTTTTTTCTAAGCTGTATTTGTAGAGAGAGAAAGTTGTGCAGTTTTTAGTCCCACATTGACGAGGAGAATGCGAATTGAGTGGTACTTAATTGTAGGTACTCTTATACCTTATACACTTAGTACATAGAGATGATGTACTGTGGGGCACACGAAGCATGTGATGTTCGTGTAAGGGCGCCTAATGGCGCACTTTGCACACACCGACGCGAGCATGAGGGCCCACTCGCCCGGGCATGTGTATGGGCTACAGGCTCGATATTTGCCCGGCATGTGTATGGGCTCCAGGCTCGATATTCTTTTTATGAGCATGTTAGTGTGGGACATCCAACGATATTTTTTTTATGAGCATGGTTAGTATGGGACATCCAACGGTCACTAGCCGTTGAAGAAATGAAGGCTTTTAACAATAGATGTAGAGTGTTGGAGCATCTAAAGAGACCCTTATGTTTTCATGTATCTCGAGGACAAGGGCTAATATGATTTTCAGATGGCATTCTTGCTTACTCAAAAACAAGAAGGATTCAATCTTCTTTTTTCTTTACTTTGTACTATTTTTTTGCCAATTTTTCAACATACTGATTTCCAGTAATTCAATACGATATGATCGATTTGATGGTTTTCTGGCACCAGAATTACAATTTTCGATGAGTTTTAAGGTGAGGCTTTACTTCTCCAAGAAGAACTGCATCTCTATTAAACCATCTTCCTTATAAAAAAAATCATTATTTTTTATTTAAATTTTATTTTTCAAAGTAACTTAATCATTAAGTAAAGGTAAATTTGAAACTTTTTATGAAAATATGATGGTATTTTGAAAGTTAATATGTTAAAACTTTATTTGAAATAGATCCTTGTCATTTGGTAAAGGATGTGGTTTCCGTAAGGTTGCAAGATGAAACAATCCAATTAAGGTGTGCCTTCAAATTTTATCATAACATATAATTTTGATGTAAAATGTTCTTATGATTATCTCAAAATCTATTTTCATATCTAATTATAAAATTTGAAGCCCCAAAAATAGTTAAAATCAAGTAGATCTATAAACATATGAAAATCTTGAAAATGGACAGTCTAGATAATGTGTTGTAAGATGCACTATTCATGGGACTCAAAATCTTTTTTTTTTATTCATAATCATACATCTCGATGTCGAGATGATGAATTAGAGGGTTTTTCAAAATTAAAACAACATTTTTTGATGGATTTTTCAGATGCATCTGTTCAACATTATAAGGTTACAACCTTATATAAACTTTTTCCTACCGTAAAAATTAAAACTTTACTTTTTAAAAAGATGACGAGGTAAAATTAAAGAAAATTAAAGGAAACCAAATAAAAAAGTGAGCACCGGGCCGAGCCTCTCTTGCCTTGGCCCAAGGCCGGACCCTCATGCCACATTTTATAAATCAGGCCCTAGTTTTTTTAGGACAAGCCCACCAGGCCGGGCCCAGTCACCCCAGCCCATTGGCACCCCTACAGGAACGGAGGTTGAAGTGTTTCTAAACAAATTAACAAGGCTTTCCTATCTTTTTCAGTTTTTCACCTTTTGATTTATAAGAGTTTTTAACTTCAATAATTCTCTCGAGTCCCGTTTCCTTCTAATATGCAAAGGCTGTAACATATTCTCCAAATCTCGTATTCCACGAAAAAATTGGAAAGAGACGTAAAAAACAATGTAAGAGATCAAAGAAACGATATGCTAAACATAGCAGCATGTTTGATAAATAGAAGTAAATTTATTTCAGGATGCAAAGGCTGCAACATATTCTCCAAATCTCGTATTCCACTAAAAAATTGGAAAGAGACGTAAAAAAAAAGGTAAGATATCAAAGAAACGATATGCTAAACGTGGCAACATGTTTGATAAATAGAAGTAAATTTATTTCAAGATGCAAAGGCTGCAACATATTCTCCAAATCTCGTATTCCACGAAAAAATTGGAAAGAGAGGTAAAAAACAAGGTAAGAGATCAAAGAAACGATATGCTAGCAGCATGTTTGATAAATAGAAGTAAATTTATTTCAGGATTTTTTACTTTTAATTAGAATCTAAGTTCAGATGTATATATTAATATGTTGGTCTAGTCCCCTGCGAGTTTGAGAGGCAGGTTCTCTAACATTTGGGGTTCTCAAAGTAGAGAAGAAGACCCTCACAATGTCAATGTCGAAGTGCTCCGCAATGACTCTGGCCCTTGTGTTCTTATCTCTGGCCATGTCCTGTGCCCATCCTAACAGAATAGAAGAAGAAAGAAAAATAAACAACTTCATCAATGAATCCTGCAATCACACAACCGACCATAACTTCTGTGTCAAGACGTTGGGCTCAGACCCTGATGGCACCTCCGTCAGGGACTTGGCTGGGTTGACAGCCATCGCGCTCAAGATAACGGTAGCCAATGCAACAGACACCTACGCTTACATATCGGAGCTGTTAAACAGGAGCGGCAGTGACAAGAAGGAAAGTTTTGAGGACTGTTTGTATGTTTATCGATTGACAGTGGACTATCTCCAGTTATCGGTGCCGGCTCTACAGCAGAAGAACTACATCGATCTCAAAGTCTACATTAGTGGCTCTCTCATTAACCCGGCGGACTGTGAGGAAGGGTTCTCTAAGGATGGCTCTCCACTCACACAGAGGAATAACAATATGACCAAACTCATGTTGATGACTCTTGATCTCGTAAACTATCTTTCTACCTCCTGATCTTGCAAGGATCCTATGCAATGTAGTTCTTTGTTTTGGATAATAAGGAACCTTTTTCATACAAGGGTCTTCTGGAGCGTGTTTCTTTGTAGTATGGAATAAATTGCCTTTTTATGTGATATTTAATGATTTATTTTGTTAGAAATGAGAATTAAGAATTCATTGTGAAGTAGACCCATTTGAATTACCTTACATTAGTACAATTTATACTACGTGCATGAGGTCGAAAAATATATAGCGAGGGACCTCATTATATTATTTTATGCTATATGGAATATTTGTTGTGTGCGGAAAGTCTAAAATCCGAAGGGTTGATTTTTGATAAATAAAGTGCACAGAAATTTACGTTGCTATGTTGTTCGTCGCAGATGTGATTATAACTACGAGCAAAGAGCAATAATGGTTTTCCACCCATTCAAACACAAAATTACCGGACACTTACCTTATAGGACGATACTCCACCACATGCCTTATTTTGTACAATATTTCTCTCTCTACACACTCAAGTTTCCTTTCTTTTTTTGACACTTAGAGGAAAAAATTCACCCAAAAGACGCAGGTAATGTTCCCTATTTTTTTTTCCCAAGACTTTTAGAAACTCACCTTAATTCGAATCTTGGTTCACAAGTCTATCCTAATCACAGTAGAACCTACTTAAAACAAGCCCTTAAAATTTATAACTTAATTGGGATCCTAACTAAAAAGGAAATCACCCAAAAATAAAGGCAACCTTTGACTAACAAAAAGATCACCTAGAGGGTAAGGAGGGGATACCATAACAAAAGGGATTCAAGGCAATCCAACACGTAGAGGGTAAGGAGGGGATACCATAACTAAAGTGATTCAAGGCAATCCAACAAAATTTCACTTTGTCTTGAATTCTTAAAGAGATTCTTATTGATTGTCTTCCCTAAATGCACCCCACAGGTATTCAACTTGGCAACACATTGGTAAAGTTCAAGCATATCTTCAATTTCTATAATGGAATCGGCTTTATCAGAGAATCAGTAGTAGACTGAGAGTTAGAACCGTAGCGCACTATCTCTGGACGACCTCAAGTCGAGTCCTCAAGAAGTGAAGGAAGCAATAAGCAGATGGAGGGATAAAAGAATGATGAAGTAAAAATAAGGTAAAGTGAAAGAAAAATTAAGATATGATTTAAAGAGAGAAGAGAGTGCTTAACGTGAGAAAAAGTGAGATGAATGGGGGTCAAGGAATGATGGACACGCCTATGGTGCAGGTCCGGACTCTAGGGGGAATGAGAGGGCAAAAGAAGTGAGAGAATAAAGAGCATATGGAGGATTAGTATGAGAATGT
This sequence comes from Amborella trichopoda, assembly GCF_054954075.1. Lineage (NCBI taxonomy): Eukaryota > Viridiplantae > Streptophyta > Magnoliopsida > Amborellales > Amborellaceae > Amborella > Amborella trichopoda. The sequence goes on along the minus strand of NC_142348.1, from coordinate 14,914,641 downwards.
GGGGGGAATAGAGTAGTGTATGGAATGTGGAGCGGATAGAGGCAGATGGAAGTGTAGGGCAGATAGCGCGGATGGATGTGAGTAGGGTGGATGGAAGTGTGTAGGCCGAGAGGGGTGCTGGACTAAGGGGAGAAGTGGATGGGAGAGAGACCAAGAGGGTAAAGATAAAAAGAGAGAGTGGGGCGGACCTGCATAAGGCATGGGTCCCTCACTTGGTGAGAGGGAAAGAGAGAAAGTAAGGGAGAGAGAGGCTCGCCCTAGGTGTGAGTCCAGGTTTGGACATGAGAGAGAGGTAAAGAGAGAAAGAGAAAGAGAAAGGGGGAGGATGGGGGTTCGGACCCCTCTTTGGGTCCGAGCAGGAGAGAGAGAAGAGAGGGAAAGAAAGAGAGCAGGAGAAGAGAGAGAGTAAGAAGAAAGAGAAAGGCTAAACTTTTCTTGAAGCTTTAAATTTTATAATTAAAGATGAAAATATATTTTAAGGCTATCATAACGATTTCCAGTATTGAAACCGTATTTCTTGACACTATTTGAATGTGCGTTTGACTTTGATTGTTTAGAGCTGCGGCTCTATACAAACTGCACCCTTCAAAAAAACAATATGATTTTTTTGCGGTTTTTCTGGAGCTGTATTTTTAAGGAAAGAAAGCTGTGTGTTTTTTTGTCTCACACTGAAGAGGAGAGTGGGAATTGAGTTGTGTTTAAGTGTAGACATCCTCATACCTTATATTATTTATCCAAAGATGTAGCGATCATGTGTGCCCAAGAACAAGAAAGTTTCAATCTTCTTTAATTTTTACTATATTTTTTCCCTTATTTCATCCAACTGAACTCCAACACGATCAGCCGCACCGATCATTTTTTAAGGAAAATGTTTATATAAGGTTACAACCTTAAAATGTAGAATGATATATGCAGCTAAAAAATATATCGGAAAGGTTGTTTTAATGTTGAAACACCTTCTAATTGATCATCTTGACATTAAAATGTATGAATATAAAAATAAATAAATAAATATTTGACCCAAAAATAGTGCATCTTGCAACACATTATCTAGACCATCCATTTTCAAGATTTTCATATGTTTATAGATCTACTTGATTTTAACCATTTTTGGATTTTAAAATTTTCTAATTAGATAACAAAATAGATTTTAAGATAATCCTAAGAATTTTTTACAACAAAATCACATGTTATGATAAAATTTTGTGGTGAGCCTTAATTGGATTGTTTAAGGTTGCGACCTTGTAGAAACCACACCTTTTTTTAAAACATAGCTAAGTTCGAATACGAGGGTCATTGCCGCCATGGTTGGCATTCTTTTCTGATGCATGCGGAATTTATTGTCATCCAGCATTGTAGTGAAAAACAAAATGAGTCGCACCTATAAAAAATATAAACAAGTATTACCAATAAAAATAAAATATCTAAAATGCCCTTGTAAATTTCAGGGATATTTTGGTCAATATAATATCTAAAATGCCTTTGTTAATTTCAGGGATATTTTCGTCGATGTATTTTGTCAAAAATATTTTCTAAATATTTTATTTTGGTGCACCCCATTGAGGTGATTGCACGAACTGAATTTCATATTAATATAGTTAGTACAAAAAAATTAAAAATAAATTATTATTATGCATCAGATCTAGATTAAGTGGTTAGTGGCTCAGTTGATCTAAATTGGATGGCTGGATGAAGGGGAAACATAGATCTTTTATGTTGTAGGGGAAGCATAAAGATTACCAAATCTGCATCATCATTTAAATTAACAGTGAAGATGTGGCTACAACCACACTTGTTGGGTTGTAGCTGCAGCCATATCAAAACCAAAACCACTAAGGATGCATATGTTAGTTTGTGTTTGTATTAGAATCCGGATTGGGCTTAAATTGTTAGCGTTTTACATCATGCTATGTCACAAGCTCGATTCTTACCACTAACCTACATGACAGTGAAATTTCAACCCACAAAATTTAATATAAAGGTCCCAAAATTTTTACCATCGGATATTATGAAACCGATTTTGAAACGTTCTACTCCATATTACCGTAAACTATCATGAAAACTGAATTTGAAACACACAAGGAGGGAGATCGCTGCAATTTTTTAATCAATGTTCATGCTAAAATTGACATACACACAATGAGATGGAAACATCTAATACTCCTTGTTACCATGATACCATCCACTACCAAGAACACAGGTACAGATTACTACAATTTTCTAGTCAATGTTTAGATTAAAATTGACATACACACGATGAGATGGAAACATCTACTTCTTGTTACCGTGATGGTATCATCCACTTAACACAGGCACATGGAGATAACTGTTATGATAACATCTAATTGGGCAAACCAGTATAGAACTCAATGCCAGTAGATGGCAGCCAAGACCCACCATCAATGAAATTCAGGACTGTGAATTCATTTGCCTGTGTAACATTACGAATAATGTGATAGCCAGGCCACTTGACCCGCCCACCCAATGTAGAACCTGGACCATAATTCTTATATTCAGCATAGAATAAAGTGTTCAAAGCAAAGCTACCATCCCAAGCTAGCCACCCTTCAGACTGTATGATGCCTTGCAGATAAGATTTCATAAATACTGATCTAGAATATTGTTTCCAAGGCCGGCCCAAGTAAGTTGGTGTCGAGCTTGCCTCATTTGAAGCTCGAACGGTACAGTTGATAAAAGAGAAGCCTGTGTTGTTCTGGGGATTAATGCGGCCTTGGGCAGTGATGACATTCTGTTGGTGTGGGAGAGGCCTATGAGTCTCGATCACACAATTCTGAAATATTGCAGTGCCGTCACCAAAGATGAAATCAATGGTGCCATAAATGTCACACTCGCGGTAGAATTGTCGGTAAGTCCGGGCATAAAGAGTGTCCTGAAAGCCCTTGATAGAGCACCGATAGAAAGCTGACTCATCTGAGTCCACCCTAAGGGCCACTGCCTGGGACATTTCGGGACCAGCCGTATTCTCAAAAGTGATGTCTTTAGCAATAAATCCATATGCTGATGCACCTATAAAAATCATAGCACAATGGGAAATTACTATAAGGTATTCCCAAAAGTGATGTCTTTAGCAATAAATTCATATGCTGATGCACCTAAAAAAATTATAGCACAATGGGAAATTACTATAAGGTTGTAACTAATAAAATAATAACGACTAGAAAGCAATGGATGGAATGTATACCAAAAGTAGCAGTTTCCATGGTGCTCTTCCATCTTCCGCCAATGCTTCGATTGCCGGATATAACTGTTATATCTTTCCCGTCGCCAATCAACATGACATTCCTCTTTCTGACTTCAACGTTCTCGAAATAAATTCCAGCCACCACATGAACCACGTATCGTGCATTCCCAAGATCAGGAGCAGCTTCTACTGCTTCCTGAACTGATCGGAACCGGGCACTCCCGTTCTGCGAAACTGCCACATGAATCTCATTTGCAGTTGACAACGACTTACGGTCCAACAGATTAGCAGTAAGAAAACCAATTTGCAGGGTTAGAGGCAGCATAAAAAATAGGAGTACTATGGGAGACGACATCCTTGATAGTATGAAGTGAACTGAAGCAAGTCCCAATGGAAGAACGAAGTGATGGAGGTACTGAACTCAGCTAAAGGTTTTGCAAGACGAGATGGAGGTTTTGCATGTGAACGACTGTGTACATAGGCACATATGCATTGTATTCGTCCACAATTCTTATAGAGATTTTAACTCACGTTAATGGTGCCTTTTGGTAATAATAGAAGACTATCATAGCTGTTAACAAATAGGAAACCCAAGACACAAAAGTGGCAGGTAATATTGTCGGTTCTGATTCCTTTCGTAATAGTAGGCAGAAAATCATCCCTAAAAATAAGAAAATCATTCCCAAAAGAAATGTATTTTTGGTGGATGCTTTATTTACCTTCCTGCCTTAATTTGAAGTTCTGCATAAGACTCAAATTTCTCTTCATCACCCACCAAGACTTTGTATTTTAGTACCAAATCACCTTTCACTATTATTATTTACTTAAAAAAAAAATGATTGATTTGCAAATGGACCTTAAAATTTTAGGTAAAATACAGAATGCTCTATTTATATTTGCAGAAATTATAGAGAAGGTCGGTAAACCCACTTTTTTTTTTTTTCAAAATTGTCCCTCAGTCAACGCAAATTTTGATTTTTTTTTTTTTTTTTTTTTGAGTTTTTTCATTAGTTGGGCAGTGCCTTAAAGCTTGCGTTGTTGCCCTTCTAACAAAAACAAAACTATAAAGAAAAGTCAAAATTCTGATTGACTGAGGAGGAGAAATTTTTTTTTTTACAAAAAAAAAAAAAAAAAAAAGAAGTGAGTTGACCTACTTTCTTTGTAATTTCTGCCTATAAAGGAAACATTTTAGATTTTATATAAAATTTTAAGATACGTACGTAAATCACTCACTGTTATTTACTACCATGATGCCATACTTTTCGTAGTTGACAAATTCTATGTTCCCGGAAATGATTGAGGACATAGTAGTGATTTCTATAGAGTAATCTCTCAAGATTAATATTTTGTTCCATTTTTTAAAACTTAGAAGACCAAATATGGGCAGAATAATAGAACAAACTGTACAAGAATTACTTCCCTAAAAGAGTTGGGGATTTTTATAAGAGAAAAGTTTATATGACGTGCAAGCCTTATAATATAGAAGTAAGGCGTGCTAAAAATTCTACCAAAAAAATATATTTTGATATCAAAATTCCTTCTAATGGATCGTCTCGATCTCAAGATGTATAGATATGAAGAAAGAAAAGGATTTCATGTTTAAAAAATAATGTATCTTGTAACGCATTATGTCAACCGCCTATTGTCAAGAATTGTAACATTTTATAGATGTGCTGGATCGGTACTATTTCTAGAACTTTAAATTTCAAAAAATAGACTCAAATATATTTTTTCATGCTATCACGAAGGTTTTCTATAGCGAAACTACATCATTCAACATGATTTGGCTAACCGCTCCCTTCTTATGAAGAGTTATGATTTTGAAATTTTTTTTTTTTCCATGTACATGAGTGAAAATTATATCCAGTAATGTTTGTGATTCATTTATACATCGTAATATTTGAATTTACAAATAGTTTATTTCGACAAGGTAAAATAAAAAAATTTCTACCTATCTAAAGAAAGATCAAACCTTCAGTTTACTAATGTAAGAGTGTGAGAGTGAATCTGGTTTTCACTTTGCAAGAATGCTCATTGGTCAAAGTTCGGTTTTCCACTAAATTTTTAATATGCCCTTTCTCTTCCGTGATCAAAGGATAGAAGATCTATACTTCCCCTACCATCCAGTTGTACAATTTTGATCAAGTGAGCCACTCACTGTTTGATCATAGATCCGACACCTCAGAGCATTTTATTTTTAATACAAATTGTATTAATATAAAATTTGGTACATGCCATCTTCTCATTGGGGAGCACCTATAAAAATATTAAAAATAATTTTTAGATAAGTATAATGATCAAAATACCCTTTGAAATCTCAGGAGGATTTTGGTCTTTTTATTTTATTGAGAATAAGTTTTTTATATTTTTTACAAGTGCGAGTTTAATAGATGATTGGACGTCTAAATTTGGTGTCAAAATGTTTTATATAAAAAAATTAAAAATAAAATGATGTAGAGACATGACATTGTGATTGGGAGAATCTTAACCCTTCATTCAAAATGGAGGGTTGGATAAAGGGAAACACATAAGTTTTATGTTGTAGGGGAAGAAGTGGTCTATCGAGTTTGGGCACTTGTTGTAGTACGAAATGCATTTGAATTTATTAACGTCTAAGCGTGGTAGTGGAAAACAAAACAAGTACATGAATTGGAATGCTTACTACAAAGGCATACAATACATGCACGTAAAAGGATAAGATAATTAATACTTTTCTAAAACTAAGGGGCTCTTATCGTTTTGGGTAAGTAAGTGGAACTCAATTTAATCGTGTAGTATTGGAAAAACCCTAATACTCTAGAGCTCATGATCGTCCATTGAATTGATGGGCGGTGATGGAGACCATCAGAGCCTAACCCCAATGGTGGGCTCCATCCATGAGCTAATCGCTGACAACCCTAGGCCAGCCACCCTTCTGGCACAAAGTACCAAACTCACTCTCTCTCTCTCTCTCTCTATTATGCGGTTCTCAACATAGAAGCTCATGAATAGTGTATCTCTCTCTAACAGACACAATTGCGTGAAACTCATGCATAGTGATGAAGTCATAGACTCTCTCTCTCACACACACACAAAAGCGCTTCGAAACTCGTGTGAATTGATGGAGTCCAAAGCTTTTCATAGGAAAGACCCTTGACCATCCAAACATTGATAATGTTTTCTCAAAAGATCACAGGCATCCCATCATCTTAGAAACTCCTAGTAATAAGATACAAAGTGAGAATACCTAAAGAAAAAGAAGAACCCTTTTACCCAAATCCTCCTCCCCGTTTGCTAGACCCATGTTTACATGTGCAAGCGAATGAATATTAGCCAAGTAACATAAAAACAAGGACAAGAAGATAAATAGTATATATGCGGCCTTCATCTCCCTAGGCTTCAAGCATGCACGATTCTACTTGGTAGCTCATCTTTGTGTTGCTGAGTCCTCAGTTGAATAATGTGGCACCTAAGGCTTCTCTCTTCAAGCTACTTAATTTCAACAAGAGAGAGAAACAATCAAACATCAATTGCCAAGATCAAAGAGATTTAATACTAGCAACTAACGTTATAATAAATAAATTTCGAAATGGTCTCATTTGTGTGCATTTGGATGCAACCATTGACTGGGCTTGGTGTTCATCAGGGTTCGGACCACATTTTAACGCCTGCTGACCGGAACTGAGGGCGTGTTTGATTTTCAGAAAATACGGTTTTGGAAACCACATCTTCTTATACTATAGCATCTTCTTATTTGATAACAAGGAAGCTTTACAATAACGTGGATACGGTATCAACTTTCCTTATATTTATGGCTTAAAAGTGGATACAACCTGTTTTGTAAGTGACTGTGGAACTTGGGGTATCCACTTCTTTGAAAGATGCATCTTCCAAAAATCAAACATACCCTGAAAGTTCTAAACTTATGAATGGATCCATGATGAGTCCTGGTATCCTCCGAACTGAAAAGTGCATGCACGGGCATTTTGTTTCTGTTATGGGTAGAATGGTCTTGTGGGTTTTTAATGTCATCTTGGACGATTTAATTTCCAATTCCAAAGAAACTCACACAAGTTCATGGAGAAAGCATACAACACACCATTCATCTTTGGCCAATAAGGTCAGGCCACCTTTAGTTATTAGATGTGGAATTAGGAGGCCAAGGCCCCAGGGTATGCTATTCTCAAATTCTAAACAAATTTGAATCTTAACACATCACTAGATAGGATTCACACCATGTAACATATCTATGAAATATATTCAAATTTATATAATTATACATAAATATTTGAATACATATTTAAGAAATAAATTCACTATATTGTGCTTTTTAAACGTGTTAATAAACATGGAGAAAAGAAAATTTGCAAAAAAAAATTCCTGCAAATTGTTCACATATATAAATATTTTTTCTAAAAAAATATTTATGCACCAACCAAACGTGCCTAAATTCGTTCCCCTTCTTTCCTTTTCTATTTTTTGCATGATTGCTACTTGAAAGCAGTAATGCAATCATCAACACCTAAACCAACTCATTCCTAGAACTTAACAAAGTTGGGTTGATGGTCGTCGAGTCGACTGCATTTCTTAAAATGTCATTCCACTTTTATTGTCCAATTTTTATTTTTTTTGTATTTTGGTATCATTTTCTTTCATAAATCAGTGCTAATTGAATTTATCTGCATTGCAAAATTTACGTGAAACGTCCATCAACATGACTTTGTATTTTTTATATCGTAATAATGAATTAAGGAAATCTTGGCCCTAAGGTCGAGTGGATACAAGTTGATCTAGAAGAGATCAAGTTTTATAGAAAGAGATAGGGTCATGCATCAACATACTCCACGCAACAATAAAATGTAGCAATATCACAAGCGGTGTCTACCAATGGGAAATGTATGAAGGCCGCAAAGAAGAGGAGCTAAGATTTATGGACAATGGTGGTGAAATTGAAGAACCATGCTCCCATGGGAGCCATTATTGTGCACCTACATGGGCGGACTTTCTCAATCTGAAATTATGAAAATCACCTAAGGATCACTAGATATTATTTTCAAAATAAAAAATTGAATTTTAAATTTTAAACAACTTAGATCTCACCACCTAAAAATTAGATGATCTTTGTTCGATTAGGAAGCCTTTTTTTGAAAGGGTGCAGTTTGCATACGGATGCATCCATAGGTGTAGAGGTAAGGTGCACCTTCAAATTTTATCATGGTATATAATTTTGATGTAAAATGTTCTTAGGATTGTCTCAAAATCTATCTTTATATCTAATTATAAAATTTTAAATTTCAAAAATGGTTAAAATCCAGTAGATCTATAAAGATATGAAAATCTTGAAAATGGACGGTGTAGATATTATGTTGTAAAATGCACTATTTCTGAGACTTAAAATCTTTTTATTTTTCATAGTCATTCATCTCGATGTCGAGATGATCAATCAAAGGGTTGTTCAACATTAAAACTACCTTTTCTGATGGATTTTTGAGAGGCATCTGTAGTTCTACATTATAAGGTAGCATCCTTATGTAAACTTTTTCCTTTTTGAAAAGTGCATAGAGGGTGCAATTATTATTATTATTTTGAGTTGAAAAGGTTATATGTCCAAATTTTGGGTCCTAAAATTGCTTCTATATTAAATTTTACTTTAGGAAATAAATGGAGAATATACTCCTAGAGGTGGAGCACTAGAAGGAAAAGGCCGCAATACGGCTCTATATGAATAAATTTGAATAATATATTATATATACAAAACTAATTATCTTCTGCAGAATAAAGCACCACAAAAAACTTACAAGCAGGATTGAACTACCAACATCTGGGCTCCTAAAATATGAAGTCAATGTTTACCACTCCAGCATTTAATGTTTAAAAGGGCAAGGGGAATGCCCAAAAGGATATGGATGGAAGTAGTGAGAAGAGATATAGTGACTTATGATCTAACTAGATTTATGGCCTTAATAGAGTAGAATAGCAGAACATGATTCATATAACCAACCCCAAATAGTTGAGATAAAGCTCGAATGATGATAATTATTATAGCATTTAGTGTTACTTGTCCTGAAGTATTCAAAAGACACTGAATTTTTGGCTCCACATACTAGACACCTACAAAAGTACTAAATACCATTACCAGTGTCGGTGGACATTAACTTCTTGTTACTAGTAGATTAGGGTTCTATACAAAATAAATGCAGGTTGGGAAAATTAGATTTCCCTAGGCCTTGGCAAAGGTATGGAAGTAATGACAAAAGCTCAGATCTGCATCACAACAGTCACGATCTGGAGAAAGAAAACATGAATTATTTCCTGTGTTCATGCAAATACTGGTGATTTGTATATGGCCTAATTTTTATTATTTCTTGCGTTCATTTTTTTTTTTTCAAATAGTTGAGAAGTTAGTTTTTTTATGGTCTTAGTGGAGTGGTGCTAGTGGAAATAAAAACCACAATATGGTGACTGGAGCGTGGGACACCACAACCCAAGCTCCTTTCCCAATTTGTTTATGCCCTAATTAGATAGAGGATATCCAAGATACACTCCCTTGGATAAAATCTCGATTTGGAGGACCCAAAATATGGATATCTAACAACCTTATTGTAACAACCAATCTCGCACAAATAAATAACAATAATAATAACGATAATGATGATGATGAGCTATTATTGCTGCTGCTATTATTCTTCTTATTGTTGTTGTTATTGTTGTTATCGTCATCCTTGTTGTTATTGTTATGATTATTATTATGGGCAAGCTTTCTATGCTTCCCCTACAGCATAAAACTTATATACTTCCCCTTATCCAACCTTCCATTCTGAATGGAGGGCTAAGATTGCTCTAATCACAATGTCACATCTCTACACTCTTTTATTTTTAATTTTTTTTCTATAAACTATTTTGACACCAAATTTTGGACATCCAATCCTCTATTAAACTCGCACTAGTGAAAAATATTAAAACAATATTTTTTATAAACTAAAATGACCAAAATACCCCTGAAAGCTTCAAGGGGTATTTTCATCATTATATTTAATCAAAAAAATATTTTCTATAGAACCCCAATGAGAACATAGCACGTACCAAATTCATATTCATATAATTTGTATAAAAACACGAAAAATAAAATGCTTTGAGATGTCGGATCTAAGATCAAAAGGTGAATGGATCTCTTGAACAAAATTGGACGGCTGGATGGTAGGGGAAGCATGGATCTTGTACGCTGTTGGAGAGGTATAGAAACCTTTCCCTATTATTATTATTATTATTATCAATATCACTATCATCTTATTTTATAATGATTTGATCCTAGTCTTTAGGCACTGAAAATCCAAATTTCAAATTTCCAAACTTTTCTCAAGCGATTAGATCTACAGTGTGCTTCCTCCATATACATGCTCATAGTTTAGGTACAGCATCAAGGAGGGTGCAAAGAGTGAAACAAAATAAAAGAACAAACATAAATTGGCAGAGAAATCAAGAAATAGAGAGAGAGAGAAGTAGGTTTTACCTCTAAATTGGCAACAACACCTAGCAATTCAAAAGTCTCCTCTAAAAGAACCATCTCTTTTTGTCACTACCCTTGCAAGCTCTAGAAGTAGAGAAGCCATCCTCTGGGCCTGTTCGGTCAACTTTATAGTTACATCGTCTTGTTTGGTTTTTACATTTTTAAATAAAAAAGATTGTGTAGTGAGCTAATAAGATTTATTAAATTATTCATGCTATGAATCATATTTTACCCCAATCCCATAAAAGTTAGATTTCCTGAACATGTTCGGAGTCTCAAACGACAATCAAGGTATTCAAAAAGAACGCCCAATGATGACAATTCAAAAAGGCCAAAATGCAAAAGTTACATTTTTCCCTTCCTTTTTCTTTTTCAACAAAAGTGATGATATATTAATATAGAAAAAGATTATATAAGTTCTAGCTTTATACTATAGAAGTAAGTTGCACCTCAAAAATCCACCGAAAAAGATTTTTTTGATATCAAAAAAATCTATAATTGATCATCTGGACCTTGAGATATATAGATACGAAATATAAACAAGATCTCAAGTCGTAAAATAACATTTCATAACATATTATCTAGACTTACATATCATAATATATTATCTAGACCATCCATTTTCAAAAAAATTAAATGTTCATAGATCTTCTTGATCTTTACCATTTTAGGGCTTTAAATGTCATAGTTAAGTATGAAATAGATTTTGAGCCATCTTAAGGATTTTTGACACCAGAGTTACTCATATTTCTAGGAGTCCACCCTAATTTGTTAAGGATTTATAACGGGAGTGAACACCTCATGAGCTGGTAACGACTATCATAGAATTGACGGTCCCTCACAAAAACACCTTAGAATCACCGAAGCCATGACATACCTAAGACGAGCCGCTAGAACCTTGGTTAGGATTTTTTATGAAATATTAAGCAGGCCGATCAGATAAAAGTCCTTTAATTTGGAGGCACCGTTAAATAGCAAAAAGTGGAGTTCTTACCACTATTAACAACACGCCACTCCACACTTCGAGTAAAAAGTTCGAAGCTCTGGGAATGCAGAATCCAACCATAAAAGAGCGGTAGGGAAGCCATCTGGCCCTAGGGCTTTATCATGACCAATATCATCATCAACTTTATTTAATTTGAACTTCAAAAACCGAAACAGGTGGCTCAAAGCCATTTGTGGTTGTTAGAAAGGCGGGATTCCCCAATACGGGTCTGTCCTTGGGTAGGCTATTTGGTAAAGAGATCCTAGAAATATCTACCATTGCTCAATGGCGTTGAAGAACAAAGCCACTTGACCCAAGATTTTGGTGCCAAAAGATCGGGAAAAAGAGGTCTCGGCTCTTTCATAATATCGAGCATGGAAATCTCTTGGAGGAATAAGTCTTTCCTGGTTTTTGAAATCCCATGATCGTTCGTACACCAACATTTGAAGAGGGGTCTCAACAGCTGAGGCATTTTGGAAACTGAGAAAGAGCGTGGAGAAACTGAAATGCACCTTCTTCTCCATAAATTTGATTAGTTTTATAATGTTTTTCAAGGGCCACTTCCTTTAGGAATGTTTTGACAATTATGGGCCCTGCATCGAGGCATTTCTTCACTACATCATGTCATTTGCCTTTTCAAATTGATTTTCACCTAAATAAATAAAAATAACCTCCAAAAATCATATCTACAATATGAGATTCTCTCTATTCATGGTATGCAGTATTTACAAAACTGCAAAAAAAGCATAATGAGGATATTTAAAATAGAAGAAATATACAAATAGACTATTTACTTTTTGTATAAGGAGGTCACAATCATTATTGTCCATTGGATTTTAAATCAAGTAGTTGTTACTGTGACGTTGACTAAACTCAAAATAGAAAATTAAAAAAAATTAAAGTTCGTGACACCCCAATCTATCGAATTTGACATCTAATGGTTAACTGTGATTGTGACATCATTGTACTAAAAATATATAGTCTCATAGCATACAATCCCTTTAAAATATCACGACAACACAATGCAAGTAATTTAGAAATCTAGCTACTTCAAAATAAATTTCAATTTTATTTTTATTACAAGAATATATGTTTCAATGAATTGTAGGTAGATTAGGGGCCCGTGGAAATTGCTTTTCACAAAGAAGTGAAAATCGAAATTTATCCTTAATGAAATGTATCCTTATTATCTCCAGTGATTCCAATGAGCAAGGAATCATGTTATTACATACCATGGTAGTAAGAAGATATATGATTGTCTTGATGGAATTTGCAACATCGGCAGCTTGTCGAAGTGCTTGTGAGACTGCTTGGCTCTTACCATGAAAGTCATGCATTCCATTCACTTCAAGTCATTGCAGGAAAAGTGTACAAAGAGATCATTTACTTTTAGTTCTAGGAGCTCACAATCAATATTTTCTGTTAGATTTCAAATTGGATAGTTGTAGTATATCCTTGATTTAGACTCAAAGTCCAAAAAAGAGTTTTTTGAAATTCATGATATATCCTAAGTTATCCAATTGGAGATCTAATAGCTAGGAGTACTTGTAACGTCCTTGTAATAAAAATAAACAATGTCATTCATTGCGGCAAAATCAATATTGTTACATTGAAATAGGGAAGAAGCATTGTTGCTTTTTTTGTCTAGTTATACTAAGGGCACATTTGGTACACATAAAAATACTTTCTCAAAAGTTTTTTCACGTGAAAAAACTCCATCATGATATTAGATTTGGGAGGTTTTTCATATCAATTGGTATTAGTTGTTGAAGGTTTTTCACAGCAGTTGGCTGCCAACTTATGAGAAAAACCACCCACATCTAATCGTATAAGGGAATTTTTTCACATATAAGTACTTCACTGAAGTATTTTAGTCAATTGATGTGAAAAAACATCTAATCACTTGAAGGAGTTTTTTACTTAAAAATATTTCCACATAAATATTTTCATGCGTACCAAACGGGCCCTAAATACTTTTCTTTTTCCTTATTTTTTGCTTACCTTGGCCCCATCAACCAAAGGGACTCTGGACACAACAACTGTGTTCAAGCAATCCTTGGTCTTGGAAACCGCTACAGTATGCTCTCTCTGAATGCCATCCCATGCTTTGAACGCCTTTGCCTACATTGCAGATTAAATTTATTGCAGTCATTTCTTTATGTGACAAGACTTGTTTATTGGATTTGTAAACTAGGAAAGTATATTTTTTATGTTATTAGTTTAACTTTTGTGAATAAATATTTGAATAAAATTGAAGAAGTCACCTCTTTTCGACATTTATGTCTGTGCTCTATATACGAAGGGATCAAACTTGAGCTCCCTTATACAAGATACACAATTCCCAAAACAGAAGATGGCAAATAAAAAATTGAAATCTACGTTACAATACGATGAGTTTGGGAAGTTATGGATAACACAAAAGATGGAGCATTTTCTATATTTTATCGTGAAGCCAACATGGTAACAAATACACTTGTAAAGAAGGAGGTTACAAAAGATGGAGCATTTTCTATATTTTATCGTGAAGCCAACATGGTAACAAATACACTTGTAAAGAAGGAGGTTACAGCTATGGTTTAGCGTTCTAGACCGCCGGAGCACCCCGCAAAGCTTAGTATTTTCTCTCTCCATGGGCTCCACATGGCTGGCATTTCCCTTTTCCCTGGACTGTGATAGGTAAGGATGCCGTCACGCATGCAGTCATGGTAAAACATTCATTCCGAGTGTTCTGCTTACAAACTTACGCAATTGCTATTTCTTCCTTATTAGCATGCATGTTTATTAAAGAAATAATCCAGGAAAACAAATCCTAAACTACATAATGAGCTTAATTTTAAAAAAATTATGCATAAGGTCAGTCACTTTCTTCTTTTTTTTTTCTTTTTTTTTAATATTTTACCCCCAAAGTTTGATGTTAGAACTTTGTTTTCTGTTTTTTTTTCCCCTCAAACGTACGTTGACCTAAGATGTAGGACACTTTTAGGCCGGTTCCGAGGTCAAGGACCTTGGAGAGCTAATTTTGTGGCTTTAGGACACAATGAGAGTGGTCTGATCTGTGCATATTTCCCTGTTTGATATCCTTGACTATGGACTGCCAATTTTATGGTGGTCCGATATTTCGGATGTCGGACCTCCCTTGAAGTGTCCCAAAACATAGGACACAACCCTATGTTCTCAAAAACGGATTAAAAAAATATTAAATGAAAACCACCGTGATGTTGCTAATATAAGACCATGGGGCAAAATAGAAAAAATAAAAAATTTCTATGAGAATTGACCTTGCTTTTAATTTTTTTTTAAAAAAAAATTAAACTCATACCATTTTTTCTAGGTTTGTTTTTGTGTCCGCAAGTAATCTTGTTGTAACATGTTGATTGATTAATAAAAAGTTCCGAAAATTGTGAAGAAAACAAAAAGAAAAAACTAAACAAAAATTTAGAGTGATTTATGTACAAACTTTGAAATTTTAGGTAAAATACAAAAATCTCCAGGTATAGGTCGAAATTACAAAAGTCGGTCGAGCCACTTTTTTCAAAAAATTTTAAAATTGCCTTTCGATCAACACTAATTTTGATTTTTCTTTTTATTTTATTTGTTAGTAGGGCAATACCCCAATCTTTAAGGCATTGTCATACTAACGAAAAAACTAAAAAATAAATAAAAATAAAAAACTAAAGAAGTTTGGTAGATCTTATTTGTCATTTTCGCATAGTAGGGGAGCATTTCATAATTTATCAAAAAATTTAAGTTCCCATGTACAAGTTGAGTTGTTCACGGCTATATGAATGTTGATGGGGCAAAGCAGCATGGTATGGCACGTACACGCTGGCTTGTATAAACAACAAACACATGCTACGAGTGAGAATGCACATAACATGAGAAGCCATGTGTGTAAGAATTTTAAGACCTCAAAGTCTTTTTCCTAATTTTACTAAAAAAATGCTCACAAGTCGGAAAATGATTTTCTGTCAAAGAAAATTTCCTATGTATATATACTAAGGGGGCGTTTGGATGCCTGAAAACATATTGCCTATGAAATATATTACAAACGTAATACATTAGTGCGTAATACATTACTTGCAAATGGATTGTCACTATTTGGGTAGTATTTAGATGCTTGGAAAATACATTGCTACTATTTGGCTACATCTGGAAGAAATATGAGAAATACATTACCATCCAAATATGAAAAATATGGCGATGTTTGGCTAACATGATTAGACTTTAGTTTCAACATGATAAGTCATTAGAATAATATGATTGGAATAATATGATTTTATCGTGATAAGACTTATTTTTATTTATTTTTTATGGAAGTCTTTCAAATATTTCTTTATATACAATTTCAAATAAGCAATAAATTTATGATACCAAAATCAAAATCTTTATGGTACCAAGTTAAAAATGGGAAGAAGTTTGATTGGTAAACTAAAGGTTTGGTAATTGCAGTAGAAAATTTTGAAGCATTGGAGGAGACTAAAGAGGTTTCTTATTTCAATTGAGCTTTTACTAATCTCTTATGAGGATCGTGTTGTGTAATTTCTCATCCATTACCAATTATTATTTTTATTATTTTTGTTTTTATATGAAAACTATTAGCGGGCTACAACCAAAATTAGAAATAGAGGGATGTAAAAACTTTTTTATTATGATTGCAGTAGAAAATTGTCCCTCATCAAGTTCTACTATTGTTCAAATCAATTTAGATTTCTCTTACTTTCACTTACCAATTATTAAAAAATTTTGTTTTTATATGAGAGTCACATGAAGGCTACAACCCAAATTGGGGATATATAAATTTTTAGGGGATATATAAATTTTTTATTATGATGGCAGTAGAAAATTGTCCTCATATATTTGTTAAAATCAATTTAGATTCCCCTTTTCATATCCCCTATTTTCACTTTTCGTTTATTTTAATAATTATACAATTCAGTTTATACTAGGGAAATGTTCTTTTCAGCAGGATAGGGTACCCCTAACCACGCACCATGAGACGGATTAGTAATTTTTGAAGAAATTTAGAGTAATCTCAGGTAATCTATTTCCATTTCCTTATTATTAAAGTATATCCAAACAGTGTAAATGTCATATTTCTTTGTAATCTATTGTCACATAATAGATTTCCAAATACCAAACGACCTTTGGATATTCTTTTGAAATTACTATTTCAAGAAAAATAAAATAATTCTCAAAAAAATTTCAGCCGTCCTTTAAAAGGGATTCAATGGAAAAATAATTTTCTTAAATGAAAAAAAAATGAAAGTAATAATGAGTGTACCGGTGATCCGAGTACATAGTTGAGCTTGTGGTCAAGCTTGTCCTTATGAAATTGGAAAGGCTTATGTGATACGGATTCTTGAAGCTTTGAAACACTTCCCCAAGCGTTTATAAAAATTAATCTGCAGGACCAACAAGACATGAGCTATCTCAAGTTCACCTTTTTATGGATGGAAAATGGTTTGATAGAGCTGCAGCCCTATCAAGATAGGTAAAGCCCCACCTTAACTCATCAAAAATTGCTATTCTAAATGTTAAAAAACCTTGAAATCGATCATCTCAATTAACAATGTGGTTGTGTAAAAAAATTAGGATTTTAAATTCTAAAAGAATTGTACATTGTAACAAATCATCTAGACCATCCATTTCACCCTAAAAATACATCTTCATAGATCCACTGTACTATTTTTTGAATTTCAAATTTTATTGTCTGTGTTGGAAATTAATTTTAGAACCATCATAAAGATTTCCAATGGCGAAAGAGCTTTTTAGTTGAGAATTTGAGGCGAGGCTTTATTTTGTTCTCATAAAGCTCAGACCCTATAAAAAGTTCATCCTTTATCGATATTTTCTTTACTAAACTATTTTCTTTTTTTTTTGGCAATTCTATAGGTCAATTAAAATTTCCGAAAACTGACATTGCCCGTAGCCCAATGATTCAGGTACTCCACATCTCAAGTCTAATGCCCTTTTAATGGCAAAATGATAAGGTCACGACTCACGAATTCACTGCTTCCAATGAGGGAGAATTCAACCAAAGCAGGAAATAAAAGTTGTTCTTGGAATTTGTCAAAAAAAAAAGTGTTCTTGAAAAGTATTGCAACGAGCCTGCCTGGCCCAAGCCCGGCCTTGGTCCCTATAACACTGGCCCTGCCCTAGCTTTATCAAGGCCGGGCCAAATAAAAGAAAAATAAGTTTAAGGAAAAGTAAAGAAAAAATAAAATCAGGCTAGCCCTGCATTGGCCTTTGCCCTCTTCCCGTCCGGCCCGGCCCGGCCCTGCCCTGCCCTCCCCTCGGGCTCTGGTATCCTAGTCAACGGCTCACATTTTGTAACCCCGTACTCATTTTTCAAGGCTGGATCAAATGGACCGAGCCAAGCCAACCAATAAAATACAACGGTGTGAGATCTGCATTAATTTAGCTTCTATGTTCTTTTCAATTTCAGCCAAGGCCCAAAAATAATTCTGTGATACTGTTAACTAAATTTCAGCGAAGGTCCAAAAAAAAAATTTTTATATACAGTCGCTTCCTTATATGTTATAGAAGGTGAACCTCAAAAACCTTAGTAGAAAAGAGTGTTCCGTAGTTGAAAATTTTCCAAGTGTTTAAAGAACTACTTCATCTGCATCATTTTTTGTACTTTTAAATTTCATAATTAAACTTTTAAATTTCATAATTATAGTTAAAATAGATTTTCAGTTTATGACGTTGTTAACTAAATCTTTCGACAAAATTTAAAGGTGCACCTTTCTTGAAAAGTATTATTCAAACCTCACAAAAAAAAGAAAGAAAAGGTCCTCCATAGACGTTTTAAAAAGGATTAGCGAAAGAAATGAAAAAGAAGAGATCATAGGGTTGTTATTGCCCATTGCGATCCGTTTGTTTGATGGCCTATATCTAACGGTTCCTCTGTTAACCGATCATCTATACCGTCCCTCATCATTTATTAATGGAAGGCAGAGATGGGCCTGCAGTAATACACAGTATAGGCATGACAATCACATCAAATTCTTCTCTAATCCTTATCAAGAAAGGAAGAAAGGGAGGGTAGCTTAAAACTGTGAGGGAAATCTAGTATGCACTGGGTTAAATTCTTTGAAGCAAAAAGTTTATATAAGGTGCAACCTTATACTACTGAAGTAAGGTGCAGTTAAAAATTGGAGCAGAAAATAGTGTTCCAAAGTTGGAAAGCCTTCTAATTGACCATTTCAATTTTCAAATGAATAGATATAAAAAAAGGAAAAAAAAAAAATCAAGTATTTAAAATAGTTCATCTTGTAACAAGTTACGTGGACTATCTATTTTCAATATTTTCATGTGTTTACATATTTACTTTAGTTCATCTTGTAACAAGTTATCTGGACTGTCTATTTTCAAGATTTTCATGTGTTTACATATTTATTTATCTACAGTACTTTTAAGATTTTACTTTTCATAATTAGGGTTGAACTTGTATTTTTAAGCCATCATAAGGCTTTTGGCCCGAAACTACATCTTCCAACAAAGTTTTGATGTACACCTTACTTGTATAGTATAAGGTGGGCAACTTGTACAAACCACACTCTTTTTTAAATAATCCTATGGTCCATATTTTGCAAAAGTTCATGACAAGGTCCCTCTTTTTTTTCAAGTTTTTCCCTCTATTCAATGTTTCAAATATCAAACCATTTTACCTTTTTATGTTTTGGAATTTGTGGGGCTTCCCGATATATAAGATTTCTGAGGTGGTCCAATTTTTGAAACATTTGGGACTGCCCTATGATCTAATGTGTTCTTTTGTATGGGGCTATCCTATGTTTCATACATTGGACCAGTACATACTTAGCTTTTTCTTTTTTGTAAGGTGTACATGGCCAATGTTTGAAACATGGACCGCTATAGAAATTGGGTAGTCTGATATCTCAACCGAAGAGTAGTGATGCATATTTAAACGGGTATGTGCATAAATTCTCAAAACTTCACTCTGGGGTAAAATGAGTAGCAACAAGTAGCATATGCTTCTCTGTAAGGAATTATATACTATAAGACCATTCACTTTTGATATACTGAGGTGACAATTACTCTTTGCTAAATCCGCAGATTAATGTATGCTATAACATTCGAGATATTTTATTTTGAACTTTTTGTCAGTCAAATGACAAATCTCCAACCAACTATTGCCATGTCTAACAATCAACAATAGTAGTGACCTCCTTATATCAAAAGAAAATGGTCGTCTTCTATACACATCCATCCAAATTGTCTATTCGAATCGACACCGTGCATGAGCTATCCAAAACCTTTTTTTGAGGTTTAAAATACTACGCAAAGACTATAATTTTCCACAATAACGTAACACAAACTTGGGGCGAGTTTATAAGTACCTATAAGACCGTTCATTTTTAGTACAAGGATGTCACAGACACTTTTAGCTATTGGATGTGAAATCTAAGGGATATAAGTGTTTATTATATTCGAGAAATTTTAGTTTGAACTTTGTGACTAATCAATGACACATCCCCAACCACCCTATTACATCTGACACTGAGGAATGATTTTGATCTCCTTGTATCCAAATATATATAGGGCAAGCTTTTTATGCTTCCCCTACAACATAAAAGTTCTATCCTCCCCCTTATCCAACCTTCCATTCTGAATGGAGGGCAAAGATTGCCCTAATCACAATGTCACGTCTCTACACTATTATATTTTTAATTTTTTTATAAACTATTTTGACTCCAAATTTGGGACATCCATTCTTCTATTAAACTTGCACTAGCAAAAAGTATAAAAAAAAAATTTTCAATAAAATAAAATGACCAAAATACCGCAGAAAATTGTAAGGGGTATTTTGGTCATTATATTTTATCAAAAAATTAATTTTAATATTTTTTTATAGGTGCGCCCCAATGAGAATATGGCACGTACCAAATTTCAAAATTGGACAGCGGGATGGTAGGGGGAGGATAGAAGTTCTATGTTATAGGAGAAGCATAGAAACCTTTCTCATATATATATATATATATATATATATATATATATATATATATAGGGAAAAGATGGGATTAGTCCACTAGCTTATATGAACATATGAGCCTAACAGCCCAGATTGAATCTGGGCTGATCTAACGATCACAGATGTCCTGTAGTGCTTAAATTTTTCTTTTTTTTCTACATATCCAAATCACTTAAAATTTTAGGCATGTATTCATCAGAAATAGGTAAATCTTTGAAAAAAAAATTTAAAAAAAATTTAAGTGAAATAAATTGACCAAAATACCCCCGAAAAGTTTTGAGAAGTATTTTGGTCATTTTTATTTTCACAGATAATTTGTTTTATATTTTTATTTGGTGTGTCTTGATTTGGATTTATAAAAAAAAATTAAAATTCAAATACGACAGGACATATGTGATCATCAGATTAGCCCATATTCAATCTGGGCGTTGGGCTCATATGTTTATATGAGCTAGTTGGCTAATCTCAGATTTTTCCTACATATATATATATATATATATATATATATAACTTCAAGTGATTTGGATTTGTAGAGAAAAAATTAAAATTTAAACATGAAATGAGGTCGTGACCGTCAAATCAGCCCAGATTCAATCAGGGCCGTTGGGCTCATATGTTCACATGAGCTAGTGGACTAATCCCAACATGGTTTGTCTAGAGTTAACAACCCCTCAAAATACAAAGGTTCAAGTTAGAAGGAGTTGTGATGAGTGTATTTATTCAAACAATAATTACTTTTTATTAAAAATTTATTTAAATAGGTAAATTAAAAAAAAGGCAAATTTGAAAATTTTACAAAACTACAATCACGTTTTGGAAGTTAATGTCCTCGAATTTTATTTAGTTAAAATTTCAACTTTACCCTTATGGAGATGTCAAAAGTACTATTTGTTTTGTAGTAATATATATATATACTAAAAAACGCCTATAGGCGAAAATGAACAGTGATTTCGTCTACCCTCATCACCATCCAAAGTTCATCGTACGATCACAATTATCTGGTAGTATTTTGTTTTTAATTTTTTTTTTACAAATCATAATGACCTGAAATTTTGAGTATGTGTTCGTAAAAAATAAGCGAATCTACGAAAAATATCCAAAAAAAAACTTTACATGAAAAAATTGACCAAATATTCCCTAAAAGTTTCAGAGGTATTTTGGTCAATTTATTTTTCGTGAATTATTTTTTTTATATTTTTATTAGATGCGTCTCACTAAGATGTACACATGCTCCAAAGTTTAGGTCATTCCGATTTGTAGAAAAAAATGAAAAATAAAACGCTAACGGACAATCGTGACCATGCGATGAACTTTGGACTGTGAGGAGCGTAGACGAAATCAGTGTTTATTTTCGCCTATAGACGTTCAGAAGATTTTTCATATATATATATCCATGATCATTCCTATGAATACTAATCTATGATATCGGAAAAACAAGTTTTTTTACCGCTAATATTTTTGTTTAGTGACCATTATCGTGTACATTTCCATGATCATTCCTATGAATACTAATCTATGATATTGGGAAAAACAAGTTTTTCTGCCGCTAATGTTTTTGTTTAGCCACCATTTTGTAGGGTTCTCCACACAAGCAAGATTCAATATGGGACAGAGACAAAACGAGTTGCAAAAATATTCAACAAATTCTCACTTAGGCATTGCAATAGGATAAATTTAATTTAGTTGCCAGACAAACACCTGGGCTTGTATTTAATCGCTTCAACGTGATAATTGAAAAATATGCGATATTTATGTGGAGATCCTTGTTTCCCCCTTCTTCATTTTTCTTTTTAACACCATCACCTTAAGCCTTCATAAAATGAGCCCCTAAATGCAATCCGATGTTAAAAACATCACACCGTGTTAAACCTTCAAAAAATGGCGTTTAAACACGATGTGATGTCAGAAATATCTGATCGAGTGTAAATTTGTCAAAAAATTAAAATTTTAAGGGAGTAGTAAGGGAGTCACAATTATTATTAAATGCTAATTGAGAGATCGAATGGTGGCAATATACTATCGATTGGACACAAAGTCTGAAATTAAATTTCTCATTTTTTATGACACATTTCAATCTATCATATTTATTGTGACCCCCTTATGCCAAAAATGAATAATCTTATTAAATATATGGTCCTGGTTTTGTTCCTCTTTATTTATTAATGGGATTGTATATTGTGAGACTATTTATCTTTCTTACAAAGAGATAACAGTTACTCTTAACAATTATATGTTACGTTATATGGCTTGAAATGTGTCACGAAGTTTAAAAACAAAATTGACCCAATTGAAAATCCAAAGAACAATAATGAGTGGGACCTCTTTGTGCTAAAAATATTTTTTTTTTTTATTAATTGGACGATGAAGAATCAAATACCTCCAGTGGATGGATTAATAAAACCAATTTCTCTCTCTCTCTCTCTCTCTCTCTCTCTCTGAAATGGAAAAAGTAAGGAAAAGTTACCTGGGCAAATATGGCCTTTTTCTCTACCAAAAACTGGGCCTTGGCATTCAAAAATCTCGATTGAAGCAACCTGTTGTTCAAAACCCTCAAGTCTTGGCCTGCCTCATCCATTATCAACATAACCCCACCACCCTTACCATTGCCATTCCCCAAACTACTTCTCCTCCCCTTCAATAACTCCAAGCCCATGTTCAAGAAACCAGTTACCCCCTTAGTCTTAACAGGGCTTGGTGGGCTCGGTGGCCTCAGGCCCATGTGCCCACCTCGGCCTGGTGACATGGCCCTTCTTGCCAAAATCTGTCAAGAATCTTGTTACCGGGCTTTTTTCTGGCCAATCTAGATGCCGGAGCAGAAGTGGATGACTTACTGCTGAGATCGATGCTCCTGCTTCCATCTGAATCGTCTGACCAATTTCTTGACGAGAAATTAAGGGTTCTTGCATCGATCGAAAGGGGGCCAGGTATCGGAAACTGGCCGGAATAGAGTTAGGGTCTGTGTGTCTCATTGATCCACCCATTGGTCTGTTCACTTTGAGAGAGAAAGAAGCCTTTGAAAGTACTCTGGTTTCTGAACAACTTTTTGGCCTCATAAGGCTCTCTGCTTGTGTGATTTTTGAGTCTCTTCTCTCTCTCTTATCGATTAGATCCATTAGTCTCCCGTTTCCGAGGTGATCGGCTAGAGTGCCAGATTCTAGAATTGATGAGAACGAAGATTGGGTCGCATGTTGAAGGTTAATTTTAGGTTTTAAGATTGTAATGCCTTTGTGTATCCCTGGATCAAATGTGTTACGGTTGATCTTGTGTGTGGAGATTGGAATGCTTTTGTATACCCCATGTTTCATCTTTGAATGAAAGATTAGTTTTTCTTCCACCTCATTTGGTTCTTTTTTTTCTTGTCGTTGTGAGTCTTGGGCTAGTAGGATCATGAGACACTAATTGAGAAGCAGATTGTTTCAATATTGCGACATCCTGTCTTTCTTTATAGTTTCTCCCCCACTAGTACAGTTTGGCCTATATATGTTGCTCAAATTTATGCCAATACGGACCCCCCGCTACCTTCTTTTATTTCAAGTTCTTTGGGTTTGATATATCCAACCTAAGGAACTTGAAAATTCATCATTTTTGGTTATTTTTATTTCATAAAAATATCTCTTTATATTTTTTTTTTAGGTTTCATTTCTTTGGATAAAATTTACCCTTTTGACCCATCTTTTTAGCTCAACCAAAGTTCAAAACACATTCAAGACAGTAATTTTTTTTTATTTCTAAACCCCCTTCTCTATTTTCATGTGTTTCTCCTCAAAAACTCTCTCTCTCTCTCTTTGAGAATTGAAAAATATCCTTTAAAAATATCTTGTTTTTCTAATTATTGTAAAAAAAAAAGGAATATAGAAAAAAAACTTTATTGATCCAAAAAAAAATTTATTGATCCACACAGTATTAAGAGAAAATCAAGCGTGCAGATATAGAGGTAGAAACGAGAGGGGGCTGCTCAAAATCTCAGTAGTACCGATTCAGCTCCTCACCAATACACACAAGATTCACGAAATGGAGAAACACGGAACAAACAAGGAACAGATGGCAAAAAGAATGCGGGCATCAAATCTAACATTCAATTGAAAATTAATAATATTAGAGAAAAATTTATATAGAGAGGAGGCTCTAAACAATTAAATTAGAGCCTACCTCAAAATTTCCAAATATCCTCAAATTGATCATCTCGACATCAAGATGTATGGACATGAAAAAAACATTGATATCAAGTTTTGGAAATAGTGTATTTTTTAATGCATTTTTTACCGTCATTTTCAAGATTTTCAAGTTTTCATAGATCTGTCAATCTACACTATTTTTGAAGCTTTTGACTTTATAAATAAAGACAAAATTATATTTTAACGCTATCACAAAGATGGCTAGTATTAAAACATTTCTCGATACTATTTGAAAGTAGGCTCTAATTTAATTATTTAGAGCCTAGGCACTATACAAACCACACCCATAATATTAGATACGTGGACACATTTATTTAACGGGTGCGGTGTGTATAAAGCCGAGGCTATAAACAATCAAAGTAAAGTGCACCTTAAAATAGTGTCAAGAAATATGGTTTCAATACTAGAAATATATATGAAGCTTTAAGTTTTATAAATTTAGAAATTATAAAACTTAAAGCTTTATGAAGATCTATGTGATAGCCTAGAGAAATTATAAAACTTAAAGCTTCATAAATAGTGTAGATCAAGCAGATCTATAAAGACTTGAAAGTCTTGAAAACTGACTGTCCAAAAATACGTTACGAGATGCACTATTTCCAAAACTTGAAATCCTTTTTTTTTTTTCTCATGTCTATGAATATTGAAGTCAAGATGGTCAATTTGAGGATATTGGGCGTCAAAACAACCTTTTCTACTGAAAGTTTTGAGGTGGACTCTAATTTGATTGTTTAGAGCCTTGGCTCTATATAAATTCTTTTCTTATTTAAATCAAAGAAACCTTTGCAGGGTGGCAATGGACCCGGACGTGACGCGGGACCCAATGGGTAGACCTAACCCAAGTTCGGGTTTGGGTCTAAATATTGGACCCGAGCACAATTCAGGTATGGGTCAGGCCCAGCTCCATGTAAACCCGACCCAATGGACTCAAACCCGAACCCGACCCGACTAGTATTTATATTCAAATAATGCTTAATATATAATATTTAAATAATATTCAAATAATTATAGCTATATATTTTTAGTTAAATTTTTAAATAAGGGTATGGTTTTTATATGGCCGAGGCTCTAAACACCCAAAGTAAGAGCACATTCAAATAGTGTCGAAAAATGTGGTTTCAATATTAGAAATCCTTGTTGTAGCCTCAAAATATATTTTCATCTATAATTATAAATTTTAAAGCTTAAAAAATAATGTAGATTGAGCAGATATATGAAAACTTGAAAATCTTGATAATTCATAATCATCGTCATCGTCATCATAACTTTATTCCAATTAATTGGGGACAACTACACAAATCCTGATTCTTCATTCTACTCTATTTAATGACATACCCTCAGTGAGGTTTTAAGCCCCCGTATCTTTTCGGACTACTTCCAACCATATCCTTTTGGGCGTACCCTTTACCCTTTTCAAACCTTCCACATGAACTAACTCACACCTCTTCACAGGTGTTGTACTAGGTCAACGTCACAAATGGTTAACCTACCTAAACTTTCCGGAATGGATTCATTTCAGATTCCATACCTTCTTGTCTTGTCACTCATCTATCTCAAAATCTTGATAATTGACGATCGAAAAATGCATTACAAGATGCATTATTTCCAAAACTTGAAATCCATTTTTTTTTCTCATGTCCATGCATCTTGAGGTCGACATGACCAATTTGAAGATATTTGGGCATCAAAACAACCTCTTTTAGTGAATTTTTGAGGTACGCCCTAATTTAATTGTTTAGAGGTTTGCACCTATATACAGTTTTTCTTTTAAATAATGTATGCATATATTTAACAAATTTATGAAATACATTTAAACATATTTAAGTACATAAATATTACGATTTTTTTGTCGGGTTCGGTCGGCTCCAGGTCTAGGTCCAGGTCCCACATTATATTTTTGGGTCTGGGTCCGAGTCCAGTAACTGCTAGACTGGTTGGGTCTAGGTCGCGGTCTAGGTCCAGGTCCCAAAATATTTTTCAAGTCGGGTTCCACGTCCTGCCGGACCCTGACCCAACCCAACCCAACTTTACATGTAATATCCCCACATATGTGAAACCTAGTTTTTTAGCGTCGTCTGAATGGACAGCTAAAATGGCTTTAATCACATTGTCCAACGTCAACTTTTGAGCCTCAAAACTCAACCCAATGGTGCTGATACTTTTTTTTATTATGTTATAAATCTTTTTCCAATGAATTTTGTAGCATGCACCCCTAACCGAAGTGCACATGATAAAAAGAATAAAAGAGTATTTCTCACACAAAAAATATCTAGAGGACCCCAAAAAACTATGAGGCATTGTTATTATTTTATTTATGTTTTTGACAAATGTTACCGACTTTTATTGCAAATAACTCAAATGGGATTACTTCATCAGAAATCAAAAGAGGAAGAGAATAACCAAATTTAGCAAAAGAGTCAGGTAGAGAATTAGCCTCCCTATAAAAGTGGCAAAAAGAAATGGACAAATCAACAACAATATCCAACACCTATGATCAAATCGGGACAATATTCCAAAGTACCTTCAGCTCCTTCTTGCACCACTGAATAACATTCAGAGAATCTCCCTCTATTAGCCAAGACAAGCCCAAATTTTACTCTACAAAATCTTGAGACCCTGAAGAAGGGCAACCAACTCAACATGATTTGTTGTAGCTTCCCCTACCAGACCTGCATGGAAATCACGCCCAACTCCCCCAACACCTGCCAAGCTTGGATTCCCCAACGAACTCCCATCACAGTTAGTTTCAAAACCCCTTGTTGAGGTGGAGTCCAAAAACTCACTGGTCTACTTTTAACCACCCCCATAAATTAAATTTGGAAGGTTCGTGATCACATCCACCTTCAAAATATTTTTGCCTTCCATGGAAACATCAAGAATAGACGATTTTGTCTAAAACTCTCTCAACGGAAAGGCAAACACCATCAAAGGTACGTTTATTCCTTTCTTTCCAGATCTCCCAAGGGACTAAGCCATGCATAATAGTCCAAATAACAGTCTCAATCTTGGGTAAATAAGGCATTGACATCTCCAAGATAACCCCTACAAACTGTTGAGGCATCATCTGGTGAACGACCAAAAACGAACATAAATGGTTCCATATCCTAGAAAAAAAGGGACAATGGAGAGTCAAGTGTGCCACTGACTTTGCATCCTCTTTACACATCAGACAAATATTAAGCAATATCTTCTCCCTCTGCATGAGGTTATCAATGGTAAGAGTTTTGTTTTGAGTTGCTAACCACATGAATATTTGGATTTTGTGAGGGATAGGCTAGTTCCAAACTTTTGAGACCAGAGGAAGTGACCATCGCCACCTATCATGGAACAAGAGACAATAACAGTATTTGACTGAGAATATCCCATCGCTCTCTACATCCCAAATAAGATTATTTTTCATATTTGAAGGGACATAGACCTTATCCAAAGCTTCCATTAGAGATCAAAATTGATCAAAGACCCCCCCATTAATTCTATTGTATCGCAAAGTCACACACCACCCAGCATTATCACCTCGCCCCTCAACAATATCAACCACCTTAGCATCTTGATAAACCACCTCATTGAAGACCTCCGATAAATCAACTTTAAAAGATAGTCCCCCAACCAGGTATGATGCCAAAACGATATATGTTCCCCATTACCAATATTCCACCAAAGATTTCTCGCTATGAACGGTTTACAGTAAGCAATAGCCTTCCATACTATTGAAGCATTAACACTTTTATCATTGCCACTCCACATACCATGTCTTTCCAAACCTTATTTGGTTTCCAAAACTTCATACCACAGATGATCCTTTGAAGTGAAACTATGCCACCACCATTCACACACAATGGCTTGATTGAGACCCAGACCACCCTCATTCTTCGGAGTACAAACATTATCCCACTTCATCAAATGGAATTTTTTTACTTCTTCAGTAGACCCCCATAGAAAGTCCATCATCATCTTCTCAATCATTTTAACAACTGAGGTGGGAATTAGGCAAATCGACATTATGTAGATTGGTAGGTTTGAAAGGCATGCTTGAAGTAAAGTAACTCTGCCACCCCATGAAAGATACTTGAACTTCCACTTATCTAACTTCACTTGTATATGTTGAAGTACCCTATCCCATACTGAAAAAGGGAGGGTCTTATCTGAGATAGGCAATCCAAGATAATGATAGGGAAGGATTCAACTCTACAATTAAAAATTGCTGCCAAATCCAAGAGTACCAACTCATCACAGTTGATACCAATTATCGAGGTTTTCTTAAAGTTAACCTTTATACCCATAGCTACCTCATAGCACCTCAAAAAATTTGTTATATTCTGAATTTGCTCCACCTCAACCCCATAGAAAATTAGCGTATCATCTGCATATTGGAGATGCGAGATGTTGAGGCCACTATTAGCTATCTGAAAGCCTATAAAATTACCTCTATTGATCACATTCGTTATCATAAGGTTAAAACATCAGCATAAAGGGTAAATAAGAATGGGGAAAGGGGATCACCTTGCCTCAATCCCCTCGAGACTCTAAAAAATCATGTTGGACTACCTTTATACAACATTGAAAAATGGGTTGTTGACAAGCACCAAAATATCCAACTTCACCATCTAGCTCCAAAACCCACTCTTCTCATAATTTTAAGTAGCACCCCCCTCCCCCCCGCTCAACTCTATCGTAAGCCTTTTCCATGTCTAATTCTAAGACAACCCCAGGAACCTAATTGAAACATCTTGAGTGAATATATTCTTGAGCCACTAATGCACTAGCCATAATCAATCTATCATGTATGAAGGCAGATTATGGGCCAAAGATTACATGGGGAAACACGACTTTTAACCTTTTTGCCAAAAGTTTAGCCACAAATTTGTAAAGGCCTATAAACAGACTAATAGATCGAATGTCTGATAATTCTCAAATAATAGACTTTTTAGGAATAAGTGTTATATAAGTAGAATTCACCCTTTCAAGAGTCCCCCGCGAATCATAAAACCTTTAACCATATCAAACAACTTCCCTTTCATCAGATTCTAAAATATTTGCAAAACAATCAAGGGAAACCTTACAGGCCCAGAGCTTTGTCCCTTTGGCAATGCAAAGACCGTTTCCATTAGCTCCTCCATCGACACCTCTCTCTCAAAAGAAGAAGCAAAATTGTGAGACAAACCCGAAAATAGAACACGGTCAAACTTAGGTGTGAAGTGCACTTCAGAAGTAAAAGCCTTTTTAAAATGGTTAACCACAACTTCTCCCAATGCCATCACATTATCCTGATCAACCCCTTGGATGACCAGACCTAAGGCATCATTAATCCTACTTTACGAGCTAACAATAGCATGGAAATATTTAGTATTTATATCTCCTTCTTTAAGCCATTTCGTTCTCAACGTTTGTCTCTAATGTATCTCGTCTACCCTACGTAACTCATTGAGGGTCCCCATATTATTAGCTCTCTCTACTTTTACCAATTCAGATAAAACTCCACCCTATTGAATAGATAAACCCAAAGTTTCAATCTCAAACAAATCCTCATCACTCTTATTTTTAATGTGAAATCTATTCTCCCTCGTCTACGAAATAAGCTTATATTTGATACTAATCAGTTTCTTATGCATCTGAAAATCTAGAGAACCAACTGAAGTGGCATTTTCCCAAGTACGCTAAATCAGATCTAAAACTTCTTTCTCTTCCAGCCACCCAATCTCCATCTTAAAAGGCTTTGGAAATAGGAAACTAAAAGTCATTCAAAACATATGTCAGATCATTAATAAAGCACTCCTTAAAAGCATGTAAAGTAGAACCATACTCCTTGACTATACCTTATGAAAAACCCATAGTAGGACCATGAAACCGCATAAAAAAACATGTCCCTGACAACATAATAACAACTTTGCAAAACCTGGGGGTCCCACAAAATCCAAAGACCCTCAGAAGCTCCAATACAATCAATCCCCCAAAAAGTTAACAGAACCTAATCCTCAAACTTCCCTCACACCCGAAATATCAGGGCTGGAAAGTTTAGTCTCTTGAAGAACCAAAATGACAGGTTTATATTTCATAACCAAAAAGAGGACGTCCCTTTTGTGCTTAGGATCGTTCAATCTCTTAATATTCCAAGAAATAAAATTCATTAAAGGGAGTGGAGGAGAAGGGGGGGGGGGAGGTCACCGTGTGTGGTCAATCTACTTCCACACACGGTGCAAAATAAACCTCCTCCAGCATCAGAGCCTCCTACAAATCAGTATTCTCCATATCATATATTGATTCAGAAACCGACTGCTCAATGCTCAGACTCACGAATTCTGTCTCCAACAACTTCAAAGCTTGAAAAGGATCTATCTCCCCAACACCAAACCTTGTTGCAAGCCGAGCAGAGGACTGAGAAGGCTTCATAGAGACTTTGGCGTTCTTCGAAGACTCCATTTTCTTAGTAGGAGTTGATTCCACCTTCTTCTTCGTAAGCTTAGAATCCTACTTCGTCTTCTGCAGTTTCTCCTGTTTTTTCTTCGCCTTCATCTCCTCCAAGACAATCCCAATAGGGACATTAAAATCAGCCTCCATGTCTTCAAACATAACCGAAACTTTGCCATTATCATCATCCTCAACAATTTCAGTAGGCCTATTCTCTCTGTTCCTTGAATCCCCTACTTCAATATCTGCTCTACTCTCAGAATTATCCATCTCCCCCAAGTCCTCACTAGCATACACAGCAAAGTATGCAAGAAGGGATTGATGTGATGGTTGAGCAACCAAGGCTATCGGTTCCCCTACTTCCCCTTCAACCATTGCCGACAAAGGGTCGATAGGGCCATCTGCCTCCACTTCTACGGGGTAATGCACCTCTTGATTGAGCACTTTCAGAGGGTTGATATCTTGGTCAATGACCATAATAGCAAGTGGATCGACCATCAAAGGATAGAACCGGGGCTTAGGACGATAGGCTTGACCTCTGATCACTGCATTTCTAGCCATAAGAGGATACATCTTCAGAATCACTGAAATCACCAACAACAAACTCCACACCTTACCCCAACAAAGGCTAAGCATCGCTGAGAAATCACAACCAACAGCTTTGAAGACGAAACAGAGAGAGAGAGAGAGAGAGAGAGAGAGAGAGAGAGAGAGAGAGAATGGCCTCTAATGGGATCTTACTCTTGCCTTTACAAAGATATGGGATGGAAAGAAAAGACAGCTCACCCACCTGCATTACCGCCACGTAGGTAGAAGGCATACCTTTCCCAAGGAATTCATCATAGTCCCTGGGACCTTATCCCACTGTTTTGAACTTTTCAAGGCAGGTATGCATGGTGAGCCTGCTTGACCATGGAAATGACATTGCTCTCTTGGTTCAAAAGGAAGGTCAGCTTTAGAAACAGAATCATCTGCCACCGATATTAAATGCTCTATATAATTCTTGCTAAATGTCACCATACATAACTCCTTCTCATTCCTACTATGATTATCCACCTTCAAGGATGCAGGGAATTTCGGGATCTCCCAATTCGTTTTCGAAAACGTTCCCACCGGTATCCACCTTTTACATAATTTCAAATTTTGAACATTATGCAACCGCCCATTGTATACATTACAAAACTCTCTCTTCCTTCTCTAGCAATGTTTTCCAACAACTGCTGACTGAATTTTTCCAACCTCCGGCACCTGCTTACAAACTGGAACCTTTTTCCATTCCTCATTAGTAATAATCCTCTTCTTAACTTCCACATTTCTCACCATCCTTGTACCATCTACACACTTCACCGAGATCAAGAAAGATTGATTGTCCACCTGCAAACGAATACCTTTCGGAACAACCAAATACGAAAGCCTCCAAATTTTGACTCTAATAGAGGTTCGATCTGCACCCAAAAATGAACCCCAATCTAAGTCACAATAATCACCACAGCAATTGGCAATCCTTTGAATAATCTGCAAATTCCAAGCATGAAAAGGAATGCCTCCAAAAGTCATCCACAAAGCCACCCTTTGAGGAAAGGATCCATGAATCTTAGAAGACGAATGGTCTAAGGAAAGAAGTTCACCTCTGATCCTGGGGAACCTATTACGCAAAGCACAACGAACCTTCGCTTCCTCTCTAAGAAAGAAGGCCACTTTATTCTCACCTGCTACTTTCACGTCTGTTGCATAAGATAAGCCCCAACCACGTTTGACCAAGTCACCCAAACCAAAAATATCATTTGAAGGTGGTGAGAGTGAGCCCACCACCACATTCTTCAGCTTAGCATACATATCCGAGACCATTACAGATTCTATAAAAGTCAGGTCTACCCTGGCCTCATCTTAAAAATTAGGCTGTGGGCAAATAGCCCAAGGTCCGGGCTTGGGCCCCCGATTAGCCAGGTTTACCCTGGCCTCATCCTATTCTTTAGCTTTTTCTTTTAATTTTTTATATGATGGGTAGGCGAAGTGGAGATGTGCAACTGGAATTTTATATGATCGCTGCATATGAAAGAGGTTGAAGGGCAAGTTCTAAATGACAACGGTTAAGTTCTATATAACAATGGTGAGACCAGCTTTGCTCTATGGAGAGGAATATTAGGTAGACAAAAAACAATAGATCGATAAAATGAGTGTAGAGGAGATGAAGATGTTGAAATGGATGAGTGGCAAGACAAAAAATAATAGAATTTGAAATAAATTTATATGAGTGAACTTAGGCCTGACTCCAATAGGAAATGAGGGAGAGTAGACTTCAGTCGGCAAGCCATGTGTGGCGCCGATCAAGTACAACACATGTTAGGAGGTGTGAGTTAGTTCAAATAGAAGGATTGAAAAGGATAAGGGGTAGGCCTAAAAGACGGGGTTAGAAGTAGTTCGAAAAGAGGGGACATATGACTTCACTGAGGATACAACCTTTAATAGAGTAGAATAGAGAACTAGGATTCATGCAGCCGAACCCAATTAATTGGAAAAAGACTAAAATCATAATGATGAAGGGATTCTATTTGGGCACACCTGTCTAACTTGAATAAGGCACTAGGGATGAGCTAAGGCTAGGGCTGGCAATGGCGAGCAGGCCGATTTCCTCCCCTATAACTGAAGAGTAAAAAAGTGGGCCACGCTTGACCCAAAAGAAAAAAAGTTTACTAGCAAGGGCGTCTCAAAAATCTAAAAGAAAAAAGGTTGTTTCGTTCGAAGGTCCTTTGATTGGTCATCACTTGCATAAAAGATACGCATCTTTGTAACACATTATTTCGATGGTTGCATATTGTAAAATAGCTCATCTATTTTCAAATTTTAAAGAAAATATGTATAAGACCATTTAATTTTTTGTACAAGAAGATAACAGTAGTTTTTGGTTACTAGATTTGAAATCGCAAGCCTAAGAGCGAGTGATTGATTAAGCTCAAAGTTGAAAGAAATGTTTTTTAAGGATTATCTACGAAGAGACCATTTACCATTTGTACATGTCGGTTACAATTATTCTTGTCCCTTATATTTCAAAATGGGTGGTTGTAAGAGTGTCATTGATTAGACACAAAGTTCCAAAAAAAAAAATTTGGTTTTGTGACCCACCCTAAGCCATCCAATTTGACATATTGTGACCAACTTGTACAAAGGTAAAAGGTGTGGTTTCTATAAGGTTGCAGCCTTAAACAATCCAGTTAAGGTGCACCTCAAAATTTTACCATAATAGTAATTTTGGTGAAAAAATTTCTTATGATTATCTGAAAATCTATTTTCATATCTAATTATAAAATTTTAAACTCCAAAATTGCTTAAATTCAAGTATATCTATATAAACCTCTAAAAATATTGAAAATGGACGGTGTAGATAATGTGTTGTGAGATGCACTATTTCTGGGACTCAAACTCTTTTTCTTTTTTTTTTTCATATTCATGCATCTCGATGTCGAAATAATCAATAAGAGGGTTTTTTAACATTAAAACAACCTTTTCCAATGGATTTTTATGTACATCTGTAATTCTATATTTTAATCCCTATAAATAAATAAATAAATATATATATATATATATGGAAAACACTACAAAATGTCTATAAGTGAAGTTCTACAGTACTTCACCTACATCTTTATCACCGTTCAAAGTTTATCACACGGTCAAAGATGTCTAATAGTGTTTGAATTTTAATATATTTTTTACAAATCATAATCGTCTGAAATTTTGTAGGTGTGTGCGCCTTAGTGAGATGTAGATGAATAAAATATAAAACAAATAATTTGAATATAAATATTATGCAAGATACCCCTATAAATTTTTAGAGGTAATTTCATCATTTTATTTTATGACTATTATTTTTTAAATATTTTATTTTGGTACGACTTGGTCATATGTATACATGCCCCAAATTTTAGATAAATTTGATTATTATAATAATAATAATAATTCAAATAGTATCGGAAAATTGTGATCGTGGGATGAACTTTTGACGATGATGAAATGTAGCTGAAGTACTGTAGAACTCCACCTATATGAGTTTTGTACTTTAGCTACACTTCATCACTGTCAAAAGTTCATCACACGATCACAGTTGTCTGCTAGTATTTGAATTATTATATATATATATATATCATCACCGTCAAAAGTTCATCACACGATCACAGTTGTCTGCTAGTATTTGAATTATTATATATATATATATATATATATAATAATTCAAATACTAGCAGACAACTGTGATCGTGTGATGAACTTTTGACAGTGATGCAGTGTAGCTAAAGTACTGTAGAACTCCACCTATAGGCGTTTTGTAGATGCTTCATAAATATATATATATATATATATATATATATATATATATATATATATATATATATATATATATATATCTGCTTTTGACAGAGTGGGATTTTTCTGTTGCATTAGAACAATGTAGTCGGAGAATCCCATATCTGATTTTGGTGAAGAGTTCGGAATTGCCCTCATACAGATTTTTCCTGAATCTAGAGATCATTCTTATAGTTGTCCCACCATTTAATTGAAATTTGCCTTTGTAGTTCTGGAATATAATCCCATCGGTCTGAATTATCTTCAGAAATTTGGTAGAACTATTTTAAAATCTAAGGAACCAGATATAGGGCCATGAAATATATATGATAGTCTCGTTTTAGACTAGCTTTATTATATTCAGAGAATTTTCTATGTAAACAAAAGGGAAAAAAGAAAAACACCAGTTTGCTATAACTGTGGAAAAGTAGGACACTATAAAAATAAATGTCGTGTGAAAAAGAAAATAAATACTTTAGAAATAGACCTTGAAATAAAAAAGCAATTACTTGATATCATCTTAATTAAAAGAGATGATTCTGAAGAATCTTCTGACTCTGATGAAGAAAAGCTCATCGGAGAGATAAATGATGAAGAATTGGTTTTCTCCAGTTCAGACTCTGAAATAAATTTTAAAGATATAAATTGTCAGTGCAATTTTTTGAAAGACCTAAACTTAAATACTCTGACCAAGGAAGAAAATCTCATAATTGACCTAATTGATAAAATAAGTGACCCTGAGGCTAAAAGAGAAGCCTTAATTCATTATATCAAGATGGCCAACGAACCTTCAAGTTCTCTTGCTCCTAAACCAACTCTAGTTCCTACTAATGAAGATTACTAGTTTAGTGATATTTTGAAAGAGTTCAAAATAAAACTCAACACCAAAAAGAACCTACAATTCATAATCTAAAAAATGAAATAAATGAAGTCCGGAATGAACTAATAACTCAAAAAACTAGAGTACAAATTCTTGAAGTAGCGGCCACTAAAAATGAAAGTGGGAATGACGAAAAAAATCCTGAAGAAGAATTTAATAATCTAATGCATGATTATAATCACAATCTGTTATCATCCGGAATGGAAGATACACTCCCAAGAGTAATAGACGATCCACAAACTTCCAATAACTGAAATATGTTAAGAAAAATACAAGATTATAAATATGTAAATCTCCTGGATAAAGTGATAACCCAAAGATGGTTTACCATCATAAAAATCGTGGTACAGAAGGAATTCACTTTTCAAACTACTGCTCTTATCGATTCAAGAGCCGATCTGAACTCTATAAATGAAGGATTGGTTCCAATCAAATATTTCAGCAAAACAACCCAGGTTTTGAATACTGCTGATGGTAGTAAATGATAATAAAATATAAACTATCTGACGCAGCAGTTAGCAATAATGGTGCATGCTTTAAATTTCCTTTTATAATGGTTAAAGGATTGAGCCAGCCTGTGATACTTGGAACTCCCTTCTTAAACATGCTCCATCCCATTAAAATTGACAATACTAGGATAAAAGCTGATATTGAAGGATATGAAGTAAAATTTAACTTTATTGATAAACCAAGAATTCATTAAATAAATAGCATCAAAAATAAGATTTCTACAAAAGAAAGATTTCTCTTTCATTTAAAAGAAGAGGTTAAGTGTAAAACTATTGATGAAAAATTAACATCTCCACAAATACAAAGTACAATTAATAACTTATTGGAAAAATAAGTTTGTGTTGAAATCCCTAACGCTTTTTGGAATAGAAAGCAACACATTGTGGAACTTCCTTATGAACCAGGCTTTAACGGACAGAAAATTCCAACTAAAACCAGGCCGATACAAATGAATAGCAAACTCTTAGAAATTTGTAAAACTGAAATACAAGAACTCCTTGACAAAAAACTAATCAGAAAAAGTTCTTCACCTTGGAGCTGTGTAGCTTTTTATGTAGAAAAAGCTTCAGAGATTGAAAGGGGAGCCCCACACATTGTTATAAATTATAAACCCTTGAATAAGGTTTTGAGATGGATTCGCTACCCTATTCCAAATAAAAGGGATCTCCTTGATAGATTAGTCAATGCCTGTATTTTTTCAAAGTTTGATCTAAAATCATAATATTGGCAAATTCAAATTTTGGAGAAAGAAAAATATAAAACAGCATTTAATGTTCCTTTCGAGCACTTGAATGGAATATAATGCCTTTTGGGTTAAAAAATGTCCCTTCAGAATTTCAGAATTATGAATGACATTTTTAATCCATATACTAAATTCATTATTGTCTATATTGATGATGTCCTCGTATATTCTGATAATATTGACCAACATTGGAAACATTTAAACATATTTTTAAAAGCTATAAAAAATGCCAGACTAGTTGTTTCTGCAAGAAAAAAAAATCTTTTTAAAACAAAAATTAGGTTTCTTGGGCATAATATCTTTCAAGGAAGGATAATTCCTATCGACAAGGCAATTGAATTTGCTTCTAGATTTCCTGACATCATAAAAGATAAAAAAGAATTACAGAGATTTTTAGGATGTCTAAATTATATTTCACATTTTTATAAAGATTTAACCTTAGATGCTAAACCTTTATTCCAAAGACTAAAAAAGGATCCTCCAAAGTGGACTAATGAGCATACCATGGCAGTCAGAAAATTAAAACAAAAGGCCAAAGAATTACTTTGTTTAGCTCTATCCAATCCTACAGCTTTTAAGATTATTAAACCAGATGCTTCTGAAATAGGATTAGGAGGTATCCTTAAACAGAAAATCCTATATAAGGAACAACTTATACGTTTTACCTCTAAAGCCTAGAATCCGGCATAACAGAAGTATTCTACTATTAAAAAGGAGGCCTTAACAATAATACATAGTGTCACAAAATTTCAAAGTGACCTACTTAAAAAAAAATTCCTCATACGGATTGATTGCAAATCAGCCAAAGGCATTTTAGAAAAGGATGTAAAAAATCTCGTCACCAAAGAAATTTTCGCTCGATGGCAAGGTATTCTTTCCGCTTTTGATTTTGATATTGAACAAATTCAAGGGAAAAATAATCATCTTCCTGACTTTCTTACTAGAGAATTTTTGCAGGGAGGCAAAGAGAAGCCAACAGCCGAGAATACAGCCGATGGATATAGTCCCTGACTCAGGAAAATGCCTGACTATATATAATAGTCCAAGAAAACACCTGGCCACAAATAGTTCTAGCCCAAGAAAATGCTTTTGTAAGAAAGCAAATTCAAGAGATTCAAATATCTCCTCAAAAATCCCCTCTGAGCTACAATAGTCCAGACCCTAATAGAACTTCATTTCTTGATACAACCTATATCCTGTTAATCATAATAGAAAATGAACACAAGGAAAAAGACCCTGTTGAATTAGCCGCCATATATCTGCGTCATCATCTACATCCTAATATAGGAAAAAGATGTAGAGAATGGTATGCAGCTATTTTAATGGAAACCAGGTCGGTGTCAATAGTACACCACTATAGAAACATTGACTCCAAAATAGCAATAATCAAAATTCCAAATACATAAGATTATCTCTTATAATGATTGGGGTCTGAATCCCTTTAAATCAAGGGTACTAATTACCAAATGATTTAAAACCAAATCCTATCATTGTTTTGAATACATTAAGGCATGGGACGAAGCCTTTCCCTATTAGAATGTAAAAATACACACAGCTGGTATGTGCAGTTGAAAATAACTGAGCCAATAGAATTTTTAAACTGGTTTAAAAATTGGTTCCTGTTATGGGGATCATTAAGCCAAATACTTCCAAAAACATTTCAAATATCATAGAGAAAATTCTCTGAATATAATAAAGCTAGTCTAAAACGAGACTATCACATATATTTCATGGCCCTATATCAGGTTCCCTGGATTTTAAAATGGTCCTACCAAATTTTTGAAGATAATTCAAACCGGTGGGATTATATTCCAAAACTACAAAGGCAAATTTCAATTAAATAGTGGGATAACTATAAGAATGATTCTTTAGATCTAAGAAAAATCTGTATGAAGGCAATTCCAAACTCTTCACCAAAATCAGATATGGGATTCTCTGACTACATTGCTCTAATGCAACAGAAAAATCCCACTCTGTCAAAAGCAAAGCTCAGGAGAAAATTACTCTTTGCCCTGGAAGAAGAAGTAGAAGTTAAATGCTACAGAAACCGAAGATTTGGATCCTGCAAAGGAAGATGATTGTATGGGGATATTTTCCCAACTAAATTAGATAAAATATTAGGGACGGTACGACTCCATCACCATTCAGGACACGTGTCCCAAAAATGACGGTAAAAGAAGAGTGTCAACACATCAATTACTATTACTACAGTAAAAGAAGTATTATTGCCGACAATATTGCTATAGTAAAAGAAACATTATTGTCGACACTGTTGCTACAGTAAAAAACGACAAGAATATTTATTTTTTGCTTTGACGTAAAAGAAAAGGCATCTTAACTTGTCGGTGCGGACTTAAGAATGTTTGGAATCCGCCCTCCCCTCTTCTATAAAAGGAGGACCATGCCTCAGAAGGAGAACACCTTAGGATTTCCTTCTACATATCATAGGTAAGGTTTTAGTAAGTCTGAGTGATTTCTGAGTGATCGTTGTAAGTTTGAGTGCTTTCTGAGTGATTGTTGTAAGTTTGAGTGATTTCTGAGTGATTGTTGTAAGTTTGAGTGATTTCTGAGTGATTGTTGTAAGCCTAAGTATTTACTAGGAGTACTTTAAGTTTTCCTCTCACCTCTACTTCGAGCTTTCATGTAAGTGCCTATCTATGTTTTGCTTCTATACTTCTGTTCTATTTTATAATTTAATGTTATTATGTTAGAATGTTATTCTTTCTATTTAATGAATTTTATTGATTCTTCTTCTGCTAATTATGGTATCAGAGCCAGTTTTATTCAATAGAAAACTGAAACAATTTGTACATTTATCTGGTTAACATATCTAAAGTCACTGTGACCTAAAGACCACCGGTAGCCAGGAAGGCTATAAGGTGCAGGGACTGTTTCCGGTTGACTCAGGGAAAGAAAACTAAGATAAAATGGAAAATTTGTTTAAAACACTATCGAATAGAACCGCTTCTGGTAGTTCTAGTAATAATAATCTACAAGTAAATAATGGAGAAGAAATAATAATAGATAATATTGAAAAATAATTGCAAAACTGGAATATCCCAAAGGTCCCTACAAATGATATTATAAAAGGGGAACATTTGAATTTAAAAGCAATTTTTCAATAAAAACAATTGAAGAAACTCTCTCAATTATGGAAAATCAAGATAGCTTTCAACTCTTTTCAACTAGAATGATTGCAGATCGTATAAAAAGGGGTTATAATTGTCTTCATATAGGTCTTGTATAAATAGCAGTAAAACCATTAATTAGAGAAGGATTAAACAATTTGGTTTTACTCTGTCTAAGAGATAGTAGATATAGAAGATTCAGTAACTTTCTTTTAGGGATCGTTGAGTCGAGTGTCTGTAATGGACCCATATATTTCAACTACTTTCCAAATTTTTTTGTGTCCTTATCCGATCCAAATTTATTAAAAGTGCTAACCCTTAACCTTAAAACTCAAGGTTTTGACATGGACCCTGGATCCCAGAATTTGGCTTTTGTTTATAGAATTTGTTGTAAGGTCATGAACACTCTTTGTCTTAATGCAAGATTAATGGATAAAAAGGGACAAACAATATTTTTTCAAACCAATACGGAAAAATCCAATCTTGTCACGCCTAAAGCAAAATGATGGAAGCAGGTAAACTTACCTGAAAATAGGTCTCTACAAACTGAGACTCATTTACCTATTCTCGAAAATAAAGAACCTGAACAAATAATTGAATATCCAAATGGAAAAATTGAAATTCAATTTCCATCCCTTAGAAGAACTAGATTGAGTATTCCAAATACTGTTTTAGCTAGTAGGCTGTATGCCAGAAATACTGTACCTTCAACTTATACTCCTTCTAAAAGTTCGACTTCTTCAGTACCTCAATCTAATTATGAAAAAGCACATGATGACAAATCATTTTAGAATGATTAAGAAAAAATGAAAAACAGGTACAACATCCAGTTTATACTGTAAATACTCACTTCTCTTCTCAAACTGAGCCTGATGAGCAAACCATGTCTGAATTCGATTTCGAAGTTCTGACAATTCAAACCTAAGATAAGTTTGTCAAAGATAAAGAATGGGTAAAACGGGATTTTTTGTCTGAAGAAAATAAACAAATAAGGGAATGGTTCCTCAAAGAATTTAGTGAAAGACTAAAAGAACTATTTCATAGTAAATTCAATAAATTTATTATACAACATAAAACAAACATAAAATTTTTTAAATGGCTTAGGTATATCCTTACAAAGGAAGGAATAAAATACCCAGAATTTCAGGATAATACTATCGAGAATATTAATATTGTCCAAAATACCTTTCAAACCTTTCATACAGTTAAAAGAGAAAGCATTGAAGCTATCCATCCTCTTGAAACTAGTCTAAACCTAAAAAGATAAAAACAAGACATAAAAACTACACCTTTCAAAATTGGACCAAAAGA
Organism: Amborella trichopoda; assembly: GCF_054954075.1. Classification (NCBI taxonomy): domain Eukaryota; kingdom Viridiplantae; phylum Streptophyta; class Magnoliopsida; order Amborellales; family Amborellaceae; genus Amborella; species Amborella trichopoda. Next base: position 14,872,487 of record NC_142348.1, on the reverse strand, counting down.
TTCTGATAACCAGATGGTTAAATTTGAAGTCATACCCTATATAATAGAAAAAAATAGTTATACAAATCTATTCCTACAAACTATAGGGAAACAGACCAATAGAATAGAAAACGTCTTAAATAAAATAAAACCTCAAGTGAAGAAAGAAGATAAAGAAAAGAGTGCAATTTTATTCAAACCACCTCCGAGTATTGCTGTAGGAAAATTTAACCTGCAAGGAGTTAAAAGGAAAGAAGATAATAAAGAATTGATAGATGAGCTGATGAAAAGATTTGAAAAATTAGACATTAAAGAAAAATCAGAAAATGTCCAAGTGCTTTAACAAGAAAAATTTTCTTCTGATCTTGAAATATCTAAACTGAAAGAATCTCTAGAGTCTCTAAACTTCTGTTTGTGAGAGGGCTTGGAAGTAGGTATTGTATTAAAGCCGAATTGCTCACAAAAATCGCCCAATTCTTTTTTCCCCGTCATTCTTTGTTTCTCCAATTGTCTTTTCAATTTTAAGTCTGTGCATAAAGTAAGACCTTCAGCACATATTTCTGCTGATAATTCTCCAAAAGTATACAAATAGTGTTCTAAATAAATTTGCCATTTTATCTTAGTTTTCTTTCCATGAGTCAACCAGAAACAGTCGCTGCACCTTATGGCCTTCTTGGCTCCCAGTGGTCTTTGGGTCACAGTGTACAAATATCAGGGACGATACGACTCCATCAAGTTATCCATCCTCCTGAAACTAATCTAAACCTAAAAGGAGAAAAATAAGACATAAAAGCTTCACCTTTCAAAATAGGACCAAAAGATTCAGATAACCAGAAGGCTAAAATTGAAGTGATACCCATATAATATAACAAAATAACTATATAATCCCACCGGCCTAAATTATCTTCAGAAATTTGGTATGACCATTTTAAAATCTATGGAACCTGATATAGGGCTATGAAATGTATGTAATAGTCTCGTTTTAGACTAGCTTTATTATATTCAGAGAATTTTCTCTGTGATATTTGGAATTTTTCTGGAAGTATTTGGCTTAATGATCCCCAGAACACGAACCAACTTTTAAACCAGTTTGGAAATTCTATTGGCTCAGTTATTTTAAACTGCACATACCAGCTGTGTGTATTTTTTGCATTTTGATAGGCAAAGACTTCGTCTCATGCTTTAATGTATTCAAAATAATAATAGGATTTGATTTTAAATCCTTTGGTAATTAGTGGGGAGTACGACTCTTTTATCAACTAGATCTGAGGATCTACTTTCAAATCTTCGTTGTCCAACTCTCTCACATTTCAAATGGTATAAAGATGTATTTTATTTTAGACTGCTATCTTGATAAGATAGTAAAACTGATCATTGGAAAGATAAATTCATTGCTGGACTTCCTCATTTGTTTAGAGAAAAGATTAAAATAAGATTGAAAAATAAGTATGGAGGAATTATTCCTTATTCTTTGTACACTCTTGAAGAATTATCAACAGAAATATGTGTTGAAGGTCTTGCTTTATGCACAGACTTAAAATTGAAAAGACAATTGGAGAAAAAAAGAATGACGGGGAAAAAAGAATTTGGAGATTTTTGTAAGCAATTCGACCAAGAAAGATAAAGTCTAGATATTCAAAAGGAAAAAAAAATACATTTCCTAAGAAATTCTTACAAGATCACTCCTTTAAACAAAAGGGAAAAATGAAAATATCAGTTTGCTATAACTGTGGAAAAGTATGACACTATAAAAATAAATGTCGTGTGAAAAAAGAAAACAAATGCTTTAGAAATAGACCTTGAAATAAAAAAGTAATTATTTGATATCCTTTTAATTAAAAGAGATGATTGTGAAGAATCTTCTGACTCTGATGAAGAAATGCTCATCGGAGAGATAAATGATGAAGAATTGATTTTCTCCAGTTCAGACTCCGAAACAGATTCTGAAGATATAAATTGTCAGTGGAATTTTTGAAAGACCTAAACTTAAATACTCGGACCAAGGAAGAAAATCTCATAATTGATCTAATTGATAAATAAGTGACTCTAAGGCTAAAAGAGAAGCCTTAATTCATTATATCAACATGGCCAACGAACCTTCAAGTTCTCTTGCTCCTAAACCAACTCTAGTTCCTACTAATGAAGATTACAGCTTTAGTGATATTTTGAAAAGATTTCAAAATAAAACTCAACACCAAAAAGAACCTACAATTCATAATCTAAAAAATGAAATAAATGAAGTCCAGAATGAACTAATAACTCAAAAAATTAGAGTACAAATTCTTGAAGTAGCAGCCACTAAAAATGAAAGTGGAAATGAAAAAGAAAATCCTGAAGAAGATGTTCATAATCTAATGCATGATTATAATCACAATTTGTTACCACCCGAAATGGAAGATATACTCTCAAGAGTAATAGATGATCCACAAACTTCTAATAACTGTAATTTGTTAAGAAAAATACAAGATTATAAATATGTAAACCTCTTGGATAAAGTGATAACCCAAAGATGGTTTACCATCATAAAAATAGAGGTACAAAAGGAATTCACTTTTCAAACTACTGCTCTTATCGATTTAGGAGCCGATCTAAACTATATAAATGAAGGATTGGTTCCAACCAAATATTTTAGCAAAACAACCCAGGTTTTGAATACTGTTGACGGTAGTAAAATGATAATAAAATATAAACTATTTGATGCAGCAGTTTATAATAATGGTGTATGCTTTAAATTTTCTTTTATAATGGTTAAAGGATTGAGCCAGCCTATGATACTTGGAACTCCCTTCTTAAACATGCTCTATCCCATTAAAATTGACAATACTGGGATAAAAGCTGATATTGAAGGATATGAAGTAAAATTTAACTTTATTGATAAACCAAGAATTCATGAAATAAATAGCATCAAAAATAAGATTTCTACAATAGAAAGATTTCTCTTTCAATGCGGTGGCATACATAGTCATATGTTTCATGAGATCGAGAATTTGATTCTCAGACATCCCATCAATATTTCAATTTACTATAGATCGTCCTGAATAGGAGACTGAAGTAGTAATGAGGTCCTCTTCTATTTGTAGATCTACAAGAGTGGGTCTAGGATAATACATTCATGTTGGGGCTACAGGCCTAGTCTTTTCCCCATAGTCAATCCTATTAAGCACCAAGCTTTCTCGTTTAAATGCTTCTTCTATTTTAGATATTTCAATATCAGAAGAAAATTTTTCTTGTTGAAGCACTTGGACATTACCTAATTTTTCTTTAATTTTTAATTTTTCAAATCTTTTCATCAGCTCATTTACCAATTTTTTATTATCTTCTTTCCTTTTAACTCCTTGCAGGTTAAATTTTCCTACAACAACACTCGGAGGCGGTTTGAATAAAACTGCATTTTTTCTTTATCTTCTTTATTCTCTTGAGGTTTTATTTTATTTAAGATGTTTTCTATTCTATTGGTATGTTTTCCTATAGTCTATAGGAATAGATTTGTATAATTATTTTGTTCTATTATATGGGGTATGGCTTCAATTTTAGTCATCTGGTTATCAGAATCGTTTGATCTAATTTTGAAAAGTGACACTTTTATGTCTTCTTTTTCTCTTTTTAGGTTTAGACTAGTTTCAGAAGGACGGATAGCTTCAATGCTTTCTCCTTTAACTGTATGAAAGGTTTGAAATGTGTTTTGGACAGTATTAATATTTTGGATAGTATTATCCTAAAATTCTGGGTATTATACTCCTTCTTTTTACCTAAGCCATTTAAAAAAATTTATGTTTGTTTTGTGTCGTATCATAAATTTATTAAATTTACTATGAAAGAGTTCTTTTAGTCTTTCACTAAATTCTTTGAAAAACCATTCCCTTATTTGTTTATTTTCTTCAGACAAAAAATCCCTTTTTACCCATTCTTTATTTATGACAAACTTATCTTGGGTTTGAATTGTCAGAACTTCGAAATCTAATTCAGACATGGTTGGCTCATCAGGCTTAGTCTAAGAAAAGCTGGGAGTATTTACAGTATAAACTGGATGTTGTACCTATTTTTCATTTTTTCTTAATCCTTTTAAAATGATTTTGTCATCATGTGCTTTTTCATAATTAGATTGAGGTACTGAAGAAGTCGATCTTCTAGAAGGAGTATAAGTTGAAGGTACAGTATTCCTGGCATGCAACCTATGAGCTAAAACACTATTTGGAATACTCAATCTAGTTCTTCTAAGGGATGGAAATTGAATTTCAATTTCTCCATTTGGATATTCAATTATTTGTTCAGGCTCTTTATTTTCGGGAATAGATCAACGATTCTCAGTTTGTAGAGACCAAGTTTCAGCTAAGTTTACCTGCTTCCAGTATATAGCTTTAGACGTGACAAGATTGGATTTTTTCGTATTTGTTTGAATATATATATATATATATATATATATATATATATATATATATATATATATATATATATATATATATATATATATATATATATATATATATATATATATATATGAAAGATGCAGAGCTCATTAGCTCATGGGAAAAAATGAGCCCAACGGCCCAGATTGAATCTGAGCCAATCTGACAATCACGGATGTCCGGTAATGTTTGAATTTTAATTGTTTTTCTACAAATCCAAATGACTTAAATTTGGAGCGTGTGAACATCAAAAATAGGTAAATCTTCTAAAAATATCAAAAAACAAATTTACATGAAATAAATTGATTAAAATACTCTGAAAATATTTTGGGAGTATTTTGATCATTATTTTTCATGAATTATTTTTTTTATATTTTTATTAGGTGGGGCTTGATGAGAAGAACACACGCCTAAAATTTCAAATGATTTGAATTTGTAAATAAAAAAAAATTAAATTCAAATACCACTAGACATCCGTGCTCGTCAGATCGGTGCAGATTCAATCTGGGTCGTTGGGTTTATACTATTTCATGAGCTAGTGGTCTTACCCAAGCTTTTTTCTATATATATATATATATGAGAAAATTACATAAATATCCGTTATACTTTGTGTTATTACGGATGTACCAAATAATTTTTGTTATTATATGTATGTCTATTTTTTATCTTTTATAATGTAAATTTTTAAAAAAAACGACTTTACATTTTTTCGAATGTTGAATAACTGAATTGGAGGGTTTTTCGAATGTTCAACATCTGAAAATAGGCCGAAAGTTTAACGTTCACATTCCCATTTTCGGGTGTTGAACATTCGAATTGAAGGGTTTTCGGATGTTGAACATCCAAAAATGGTTTCGGATGTTGGACATCAGAAAATATCATATTTTCGGATGTTCAACATCTGAAACTATGATTTTGAATTTCCAGAAAGTCTCTAGAATTTCGCAGTCATTTTCGGATGATGAACATCCAAAACCATTTTCAGATATTCAACATCAGAAAATGTGATATTTTCGGATGTCCAACATCCGAAACCATTTTCACAAGAAATACAATGTATTGACATAACCCTTCAATTCAGATGTTCAACACCCGAGAATGAGAATGTGGACGTTAAACTTTCGGCCTATTTTTGGATGTTGAACATCCAAAAAACCTTTCAATTCGGTTGTTCAACATCCAAAAAAAGGTAAAGCCGTCTTTTTAAAAAAATTACGTTATAAAAGGTAAAAAATAGACATATATGTAATTACAGAAACTATTTGGTACATCTATAATAACACAAAGTATAATGGATATTTATGTAATTTTCACATATATATGTATATATATATATATATATATATATATATATATATATATATATGGAAGCCACTACACAACATTTATGGGAGAAAATGAACATTGTTTTCGCCATAAGCTCGGCACTATTCGATTTTTTTGAACAGTGTAGATAAAATGGTCGTTTTTTCACTCAAAACTCATGGGATTATGAAAGGACATGTGTGATCTAAAGTATATAATACTCTTTTTTTTTTCAATTCTTTTCTTTTCTTCATGGTCTAGATCACTCACAAGAAATCTTTTTACAATATAACAACTTCAAATAAAATAAAATAAAATAAATACAATAGGATCTCAAGAACTTGAAGCTATTCAAAACAACACTTTTCATTAACAAAGACAAAACACAACCTATGCTTGGAAATAAAAGATATAATAAATAAATATGAAATAAACAGAAAAGAGTGTCGAAGATTATCTCAACCGGGCTTCTTACACCCCACACCGAGTTACCATATTCCGATAACACGAGATCTAATGGTTAACCTTCCATCTCAACCGGGAAAGCAAGTTTGGACAAGCCATATCATGAAATAAGAACCCCTTTTATCACAAACTCAAACTCTAAGTGAATCCCCTTAACAACCTAGTATGAGAAAGAGATGCTTCTCTTACCTACCACAACCCTATAGTCTAAACCCCAAAGAGAGATGAGAGATCATGAGAGAGACACCATGAGAGAGAAGCCATGAAATGAGAGAGAGAGAGAGAGAGGGGCATGCCCCTTTGGTAGGTTAAGAGAGAGAAATAGAAAGATCAGGTATAGAGATTTTGGGTAGAGACAACCCCTTTTTATAGCGTTTGATCAAGATTATGGTTTTTTAGGATTTTTCTTGACTTGCTACTCATGTGAGATTGAATATGCACCATTGATCTTGGGTGACTTATGGGGTGAGAAATTTGAGTTCTTCATTCCATAGATGAGCCATCAACTTCCTATGGAAGGTGCTAGCCCATTATTCCCCACTTCCTAACCTTCTCATACATACCAAAATAACATTCAAAATTTTCTCAAGACTCAAGCTTACTTAAAACAACACAAACTTATATCTCAAGCTTAAAACTTAATCTCCACAAAATATAAGGTTTCTCTAGGTGGGGCATGCCACCTATTTAGGCATATAATGGGCCCCACCCAATATGCAATGGTGGGCCCAAAAACATTATTAGGCCTCCCATACAATTATATTATTTTTATAATTTTAGAAAAAGATAACATCATTATTTGAATATTTAAATCATTATAAAATCAATATCTTTATTTTTATAAATCCAATTTTGATAAATAAAATATCCATAAATTCATAAAAGTTCAAATAACAATTCTAAAAATAATATATTATTAAAATAAACAAAATAAAAAAACTTTGATGGGAAAAGGATCAACATGGTCTAAGAATAAATATCCACTTGGGCAATCTATGTCCAACAGCGAACTACGAACCACACATACTTTCTCAAACCGACCGAGCATTGCCCATGACCCATAGTCCATGCAAGGGATTATTAGTGGGTCACTAAAGTTTAGTCAATGGGCAAGGAGTCGCAGTCCTAGTATATAGATTTCAGGTCCCCTCTGTAGAAGAAACCCAAGGTCATCCTGACCTGATGCAATCCATAGCTCAATAGTGCACATGGGGTATCTCTTGCATATGCATATGATTCATCCTGAAAGGTAGTACAATTTCTCGAAAATGGCTATCGATGTGTATGTCGTACGATGGTACAAATGATGAGGCTTTGGCCCCATCTCTGAAGGCCTCCATCACACACAAAGGTCATACAATCTCTCGGTTCACTCATACGGGCATACTCTAACCTCATCAAGGGATAGCTCATATAACCCTCATCGGTACGATTCTCTGAGCCCAGGTAACATGGGCTTTCCCTAACCAGACCGACCTAGCACGTCAAACACAGTCTGGTATCAGCAAACATCGTTCGTTTAATATGGTCCATACGGGACCGTACTCCTACTGAGTTCATATTTCACTATACATTTTGATTTTACAAGCACTCATAGGGCTTTTAATGACCACACTCACCCAACATCTCCCATGACACTCAGAAAGCCGTTACGGTTTTTTAGTATAAACCACAATGGCTCTACAAGAACCCTTACAAAGCAAAATACTATTCAAATTCGCCCACAAGCATTTTATAATACTTTTCCTATATGTATATATACGATCAAGTGTGAGGTTACTATGTGCCTTTAAAAAATTGGAGCATAGAGGGGAATATAGTAATTTGATAAAAAGGGAATAGAGTGATCTATTCACTTTCACACCGTTATGTCTATCAATTTCTTTGGCTTTTTCTAGCTTTTATGGGGAGAATTTTTGTATAGTCATATAGGATTTGTAGGACCGCGCTAGCCCACCCACTTTGCCTGTTCTCGACACACTGTCGATTCAACCTCTCAAAACTTCGTGATACTGTGGTAGGCTAATCTTATACTACCAATGGTCCTAAGAGGACTATTAAAAAAAATAAGTGATCAAATATTTATTTTTTTCTTTGTTTTGAATTTTGGAACTTGATAGTGATAAATCTGAAAAAACAAATTGATTGGAGATGACAAGGAAACTCCCATTTCTTCACATAACACCCCCCCTTGATTTGGTCAACTTTATTAAGGAAGTATCTTTCATTTCAAGATTATTTCAATTTTTGGTAAAATATGGGAAAGCGAATGGCTCGTTGAAATGGAATCCTTATATTGTCTATGCAAATTTTGGAAAAGTTCAACTTAATGATTCACTATCCAATCGTGGGAGTCTACGTACAAGTTACAAGTAGTAATCCCATGATTGCAGGAAATAGCTAACCAAATAGAAAGTCTGCAATGTAGAGCCATAAATCTCGCTAAATGCTAGCTAACAGCTCTAATATGCAAAACTCTTTCAAAATTTGAATTTTAAATTCCTAGAAGACTCAGTAACTCCTAATGCGTCCCCTCAAGTTAGAGGATAAACATTAAGAATGCCCAACTTGCCTGTAAGAACTAAAATTGATTTTTTCCAAAAGCTTTTTTGAATATGTTAGCCTGTTGAGAATCAATTAGAAAATAAGCAGTATGAATTAAGCCCTGTCGGATTTTCTCCCGAGCTTGATGACAATTTAGTTCAATATGTTGTGGTTGCTCATGGTAGATTGGATTGGCAATAACATATAAGGTGGATTTGTTGTCATAATAAAGCAGCATAGGACCTTCATGCAAAACTCCATGATCAGGTAAGAGTTATTTTAGCGGGGTAAGTTCATAAGATACAATTGTCATGGAATGATACTCATCTTATACAGATCGTGAAAGTATTTGTTGTTTTTTAGTCATCCAAGATATATGGTTGTCGCTTAACAAAGTGTAGTATCATGTCGTAAAGTGTAAAGTCATTGGCAACTGGCCCAATTGAAATCGAGAGGATTTCAAGCCTGAGATCCCCTGATCAAATTAAAATTCAAAAAAGATTGGTTGGTGACAATCAAATTACGATATAAAGGCTAATTAACCTGTATATGCCAATTTCCCTTTAAATCGCTAATAGTGCCAGCTTAAAGTTAAATATAACTAAATAATGAAAATTAACTAGAAAACAAAGAAAAAACAAATAGGTAACTTACCTACCCGGGCCAATTATCCCAATTACACCACAAGTGGACTACAAAAGAAAGAAATTAGACCATATTGATAAAATATTTCAACTTCATCGGAATTATAGCAACCAACAAAATTGTTTACAAAAGGTCGGGAGCCATATCTCCCAATTCCCATAGGCAAATCGGCCAAAACTTTAGTATGTTACTCTTCACTATATGGGTTTCTCATCCATATAAAGATCCATTGATTTCTTTGCTCAGATTGAGGTCAAATCGTGCTACAAAGATAGGGGTTCGCAATAAATGAATGTATGTCAGACCCCATGACGTCTGCTCACCCTCATAGCGATATCTCGCAATCCATTCAGAAGCCAATATTTTACGGGGAGCTTCCAAACTTAGAGAGGAACGCATCCATATATATAGAAATACATGATCAAGGGCCAACTCAAGGGTTGAATTTTAGAGAGAAGTTTACCAAAAGAACGAGACTGCAGTTTTTTAAAATAGTAAAAGTAAAATGGTCATATCTCTCCAATTCGACATCATTTTTGGGCTGAAAATTTTGTAAATTATTGGTCTTGGGGTTTTTTACAAGATTCCATAGGTTGATAATCAAATAGCAACCAAATTTGAGCTCAATGACAAAGGATAGAAGTGAATATGGAGTTTAACTAAAATGAAAAGCCAAAATTCAAAATGAGTGGAGCTTGACAAATCATAGAAGGTTTTCGTTCAAAATTTATTGTAAAATGGCAAGTTATAAAAAAATCAAAGGTTTGGCCATCCTTTTTGGTCATTTTCAATTCTAGTCTTAATTTACTTTTAAAATTTCACCTTTTTTTTTTTAGTTATGTTTTTTATTATTCACCCACCCACTTTTAATATTTTATCCATATTTTTCTATTTTTATAAAAGCCAACTTAAACTTCATTTTCAATGTTGGGAGAATTAAACTCTAAACTAAAAAGCCTTAGAGAGAGGAAATTTGAATCTTCTTAAAGTACCCTTACCTCCATTATATAATCCCTGAATTACCTTTCAACTTTACCAATTACCCAAATCATCCCTAACTTCACAAAATACCCCTAATCTTACAAGAAAATTCCCAAACGGCTCTCCGACCTAAAAATCCCCAAGAACCTAAAACTTCGCATAACCCAAAACTCTCAAAACCCAAAAGAAAACTTGGACTAAGTTCTTGATCTGGTCATCGGGAACTCGGAGGGTATACGAGAGTCATAAGAAGTTGGCTTCTTCAGTCATTTTAGGTTACGCCTCAATTTACACTTTGATAGGTCGGCCAAGTCTCATCTGGAGGGCTAAATTCCGGTGGTCTAGGAGGGCCTAGGTTCTATAGGAAATGGTCAGACAACATTATATATCTCTTTGTTGGAGCCTTTTCAATAGAACTTTGCACTAAGTTTGGTTGTTTCTTTTACTTTTTTTTTTATTTCAGAAAACTTCCTCTCATGAAAATGAACTTGTATTTGGTATTTTTAGGCTTTTGTATTTGGTATTTTTTGATGGAGAATTTTTTCCAAGAAATTGACATGACAGAAATATTTAATAGATAGAAATATTTAATTATTGGTATATTTATTATAATATAAGAATAATAGTATTTGTTATATAATTTTATATATTTAATTTTAAATTTAATTACATTTTTATCGCTATTTTATTTCATTTTTAATTTTCTAATTTGAGAATTAAAATATAAAACTGAATATTATTTATTGTATTATAAGAATAATAGTATTTATTATATAATTTTATATATTTAATTTAAATTTAAATTATAATTTTATCTATTTTTTATTTCATTTTTAATTTTCTAATTTGAGAATTAAAATATAAAACTGAATATTAAATGAAAGAATGGTAAAGTAGAATAATAGCGAATAGAAAACTAGAAATAAAAAAAAGCAAACGATCAAATAAAAATAAAGGAAAATCTATTGAAAATTAAAATACATCCAAATACAAATAAGAATAAATAAAATTAACATAAATTCTATTTCACTAATTAAATAATAAGAATTTCAACAATAATAATCACTTGTAATAAAGTCCTGTTTATATAAAGCCAGACAACTAAGCTGTCCGACATTAGCAAAATTGAACGCAAGGTTGTTCATTTTTGTTAGCATATGGCAAGCCCTAACTAAGAGAAATGGACGAAAAACTTGCAGAATTTCCCACCTGCCAATTTGAGAATGTCGAACAAGGGGCAATTCTTGAAAAATAAAATAAAATAAGAGACTTGTGCCTAAATAAACCCGTTGAAATATTGTCCGCACATAATTTTTATAACTAAAATTAGGTTTTCAATAATGTCTAGAATTTACATCTTTTGCGGGATTATATTTTTTTTCTTTCTTTTCTTTTTTCCTTAAACTTCGAAAAGACACTATCACACGCACTGCTTCTGCATAGGAGACTAGCATATAAATCTCTTCTATACGACCATATAGGGGGGTCTTATAAAGTTCACTAGTCATTGGAAGAGTTCAAGGTTAAACAACATACTCAATATAATATTATGTTTTTAGAAGCTGAGCTGCCCAATATAATATTATGCTTCCAAAAGCTGAGTTGATGCTCTTGGAAGTTGAGGCAATTTGTCAGTTTATTACGTTTGCTCAACACCTCACAACTTCTGCGATTGATAAAATTTCAAAAGATTTTCTCCATGCTACTTAGAATAAGAGATGTTATACCAAGGAAAGCTTTGGTTAAATAAATGGTGATGAGCAAATCTTCTATTAGGACCTTAAGCAAATTCAGAAAATTGTTTGGTAAAAAGCAACCCAAAGGATTTAAGAGGTAGTAGAAGTAAAAGAAACAATTTTATTTGAATAATATCATAGGAAGAATTTCATGGAAAGTAACATGTTTGAATGATCTTATCCCTCTTTGTCTACGGATTCATATCAGTACGGTGAGAGTGGAATCTCATTATTTTTGTATTGATACAGGAAGATGGCTTCAAATTCCTAGAGAAGATCGTACTTGTCGGCTTTGTGCCGAAGATACTATTAAGGACAAACATCATATTTTTCTGCAGCGTGCCACAAGAGCAAAAATGCTAAAAAAATAGAACACCAATGTTCATAATTTAATACATTTGTTTCAAATCCCAATGTTCATAATTTAATACATTTGTTTCAAATCCCATGCAGGATTCTTGGTCACTTTTATTGGGGAAATTTTCAAACTCATGCCATGTACACTATGTCCAATAGATCCTGAGGGTCTTATATGGATGTAATGAAAATTCAGTTTCGGTTCCAGTTTCATAAATCTCTTCTATACAACTATACAGTGGGTTCCTATAAAGTTCACTACATTAGTCACAAACTTGTAAAGCAACATGGGAATATTTTTTCACGCCATGTTCCTTCCCATGTATATACTTTTGCAAGGTTGTTGTAGTTTTAATTAGGGTTGGCAATGGGGAGGGCCAGCCCTGGCCCTAGCTCTGCCATGTCCCTTTAGGGCCGGCTCTGACCCTATCAGGGGCAGGGTCGGGCTAAGTAAAATTAAAAAAAAAATAAAACAAAGTTAAAAAGATGAAAAAAAAAACACAAATGTGGGTCGGGCCAGGAGGCGCGGAACTAGACCGATACTGTCTTGGCTTGGCCGGGCGTTTTGCGTAAGCTATTTCTAAACTTTTTGCCTTTTCTAAGGTTTTTAATAAATTAAAACCTCTCGAGTTTCAACCCCAAGTAATGGCTAAGAAATATTTATGTGATAGTGTCCTTAATTTGCTGGAGATGTGGTATGCATTCTACTCCAGAAACAACCAATAACGCTGCTTGTGTAATCATTGACCACATTTGAGATTTTATGCTCCAGCAGAGCACATTGTTGATTTACTCCCTTTGGTAAAACCTTATCTAGGACTGCTTTTAGGACCCGAAATTTAAGGGATATAACTTTTTCCAACTAGTACTAATTTGTAACAGAAAAAAAAGATTCAAGCCGTACTCTATGTGAACCTGAAAGAGATAATCTCTTAAGATTGAATAAATGTTGTCCAATTCTTAAAGTGTGAGATCTAAGTTCTGAAGAACTTAAAATCTAAAATTTAACTTTTTTTCATATAGTAATTGTTACGTAGAGTCCAAAGCTTTAAGGGTGTGGTTTCTATAAGGTTGCAACCTTAAACAATCTAATTAAGGCGCACATCCAAATTTTATCATAACATGTAATTTTGGTGAAAAAATTCTTTAGGATTTTTTCAAAATCTATTTTCATATTTAATTATATAAACATATCAAAATATTGAAGATGGATAGTCGAGATAATGTGTTGCAAGATACACTACTTTTAGGAATGAAATTTTTTTCTTTTTTCAAATTCATACATCTCGATGTTAAGATGATCAATTAGAGGTTTTTTCAACATTAAAACAACCTTTTCCAATGGATTTTTGAAGTGCATCTGTAGTTCTACATTTTAATATTGCAACCTTATATAAACTTTTTCCATAACTTTAAATCAAAAAATTCTTCTAAAGTAGCTACTTGGCCCAAGAGAGTAAGTATATGCTATGTTCCAACACTAGCACAGGACACTGCATTCCTCACTGTTTACTGTGCTTTCTTGGTGAACAACTCCAATTCATGCATGTCCACGTATGCATGAGAGAGAAGGTCCCTTGTTTTTTATAGGGCTCGGGCTTTATGATATCGAAAATCTTCATGATGTCTTTAAAATTAGTTTCCAACACCGATAATAAAATTTGAAATTTAAAAATTGATATTGATCTTGCAGATTTGTTAACATTTATTTTTAAGGCAAAATAGATGGTGATTCGTTATAATTAATACTATTTTTAGAATTAGAAATCCGAATTATTTTAAACAACTATAACGTTCAAGCTGTGATCATCAATTTAAAGGTTTTTCAACACTTAAATTGTAATTTTGGATGAGTTATGAGGTGAAGCTTTACTTATTGTGATAGAGCTGCAGCCTATCAAAGCATCTTTCTTTAATGATTGAGAGAGAGATAGCTAGAGAGAGAGGGAGATGCATGTTAATTTGATTGATCAATAAATTACACAAGGCGTTATTTATACATTATTGAGATTAGGTGCGCTTTCCACGTCTCTTGACCAAAGCCACGGGGCATTTCGCATGATTTATACAGTACTCCCCCAAGTTACTCCCAATAAAAAACCTGCATCATCAAAATTCAAGCTACAGTCCATATTGTAGATACTTCATATTATTACGCTATTTTACATGAATTATAGAATTGTATACTATGAGAGAATTTATTCGTGAAATTGTTATACTTTCTATCCATATATAAGTATGTTGTTTTTGGTCTGATAAGGGTTGGTGGACACTTTAAACTTTTCTTTAACCTGTCTCATGCTTTGATAAAGAAAGTGTATTGCATTAGGTATGCAACAAACGTAAAACTTTGCTACCTTATCATGAATCTTGAATGTATGTTGAATGAAGGAACAAGATCCTTGTAGCTTACTCTAAATAATTTAGATAATAATTGAGATAACGCTTGGATGATGATAATTAATATATATATATATATATAAGACACTAAAAAACGCCTATGGGCAAAAATGAACAATGATTTCATCTACCCTCATCACCATCCAAACTTCATCGCACGTTCACAGTTGTCAGGTAATATTTTAATTTTCATTCTTTTTACTTATTAGAATGATCTGAAATTTGGAGCGTGTGTACATTATAGTAAGACACACCTAATAAAAATATGAAAAAAAATAATTCGTAAAATATAATTTTACCAAAATACCTTCATAAATTTACGGAAGTATTTTGGTTAATTTATATTTTACGAATTATTTTTTTCATATTTTTATTAGGTGCGCCTCACTAAGATGTACTCACATTCCAAATTTCAAATAATTTGGATTTGTAGAAAAACAATAAAAATTGAAACACTACCAGACAACTGTGACCGTGCGATGAAGTTTGGATGGTGAAGAGAGTAGGTGAAATCACTATTCATTTTCGCCTGCAGGCGTTGGAAAGAGTTTTCTTTTATATATATATATATATATATATATATATATATATATATATATATATATATATATATATATATATATATATAGCAAAACGTTTATATAAGTATGCAATGTTATAATGTAGAACTATGGATGTACCTAAACAATCCATCGAAAAATGTAGTTTTAATGTTGAAAAACCCTTTGATTGATCCTCTCGACATCGAGATGTATGACCATGAAAAATAAAAAGATTTTAAGTCTCAAACATAGTGCATTTTACAACATATTATCTACACCATCCATTTTCAAGATTTTCATATGTTTATAATTCTACTTAATTTTAACCATTTTTTAAATTTAAAATTTTATAATTAGATATAAAAATAAATTTTGAGATAATCCTAAGAACATTTTACATCAAAATTTAAATTTGAAGGTACACCTTATCTCTACACTTACGGATGCATATGTATGCAAACTGTACCCACATATATATATATATATATATATATATATATATATATATATATATATATATATGGGTATATCTAAAGTTAACAACCCCTCAAAATACAAAGGTTTAAGTTAAAAGGGGTTGTGATGGGTGTATTTATCAAAATAATGATTACTTTTTTATTAATAAATTATTTAAATATGTAACTTTACCATTAAGCAATGGCAAATTTGAAATTTTCACAAAAGTAAAACGGCATTTTAGAAGTTAGTGTCCTATAACTTTATTTCCAGAGTGCCTTTATCCTTTAGTTAAAATTTTCATTTTACCCCTTATGGAGATGACTAAAATATGTTTTGTCTTGTAGTAATATTTACAAATTTACCCCACAAAAGTAACTTTTTTAGAAAAATAGATAACAAAATTAATAAATCCACCCTTCACAACTTTCTCTATCTTGAACTTTTGTAATCTGAAGGGTTGTGAAGTTTAGGATATATATATATATATATATATATATATATATATATATATATATATATATATATATATATATATATATATATATATATAGGAAAAAGCTGGGATTAGCCCACTATCTCATATGAAACGATCCAAATTAAATCTCTGCCGATCTGACGATCACAGATGTCCGTTAGTATTTTAATTTTAATTTTTTTCTACAAATGTATGTCACTTAAAATTTTAGGAGTATTTTCATGAAAAATAGTTGAATAATCGAAAAATATCAAAACAATATTTTACATAAAATAAAATTGACCAAAACACCCCAAAAAAGTTTCGAGGGTATTTTTATCATTTTCTTTCATGAATATTTTTTTATATTTTTATTAGGTGTGCCTTGATGAGAAGAACGCACGCCTAAAATTTCAAGTGATTTGAAATTGTAAAAAAAAAATTAAAATTCAAACACGAAATGAGATCGTCATCGTCAGATCGGCCCAGATTCAATCTGGGTCGTTGGGCTCATATGTTCATATGAGCTACTGGGCTAATCACAGCTTTTTCATATATATATATATATATATATATATATATATATATATATATATATATATATATATACGAGGATCTACAGCTACATATGAGCCGAACGACCTAGATTCAATCTGGGCCGATCCAATGATCACGATTGTATTTCATATTTTAATTTTAATTTTTTTATATAATTCAAATCACTTGAAATTTTGGGCGTGTGTTATTTAAAAGTAAGAGAATCCAATAAAAATGTCAAAAAACTATTTCGTGAGAATAAATTAACCAAAATGCCTTTGACATTTTTCAACGTATTTTGGTTAATTTATCTCATACGAATTATTTTTTTTAATATTTTTATTAGGTGCAACTTGATGAGAAGAATAGATGTCTAAATTTTCACATGATTTGGATTTGTTGAAAAATAAATAAAATTAAAATACGAAATGAGGTTGTGCCTGTCAGATCGGCTCAGATTGAATATGGGTTGTTGGGCTCATATGTAGTTGTAGGCCCATTGGCCTACGCTAGCATTATATATATATATATATAAATATATATATCATAGTATAATGCAACGATACTACTAGAAAACCATGTTTGTGGTATTTGTATGATCCCAAATTTTGCACACACACTCTCTTCATCTCAATAATCAATCTCCAAAAAAAAAAAAGTTCAATTTGAACCTTAGATATAGTCAAAATGAGTCCCTTCCAAAAATGAATCTAGACCATTCATTTTGTGAATTTCAAGATCTTAGCCTTTATAAATTCAAAATCACTTTTTTCTTTTTTAACATTTTTCATAGATAATAATACCATCCAATAAATTGGAAATGAAAAAATCCTTCTGAGCCCTAGATCTAAGCATCTCACCAAAATGAACGGTCTATGTTAATTGGGCTAAAAAAATACTTTCTAGGTTGTGTTTTCAATTTTTAATTTTTTTGTGATTGTTCATTAGAATGAAAAGAGTGTATGTTTCAAAATTTGGATCAAAAAAATGGCCATAAGATGGTTTTTTTAATGTTGAGGTATCATATTAACATACAACGGTTGCTTGAAATCATTGCCCCTATATATATATATATATATATAATTTTACCATACATTGTATTAGTATTGAATTTCGAAATTACCATTCTAAAATTTTTGTCAACAAAAATGTACTTACAAATGTAAAAGTCATATTAACAATACCCTTATTAAAATACATCTAACTATTTATAGCCAAAAATCATTTTTTGAACATATAAGAACATTTTAATGGTAAAAAATATTAAGGTAGCAAATTCTAAATTCATCATTGTTATAGAATAGAAAGTGCATACCATAAGAGTATTTCCTTTTGGCGTGAAGATGTTACCATCACTCCTAACCAATGGATGTGAAATCTAACGAAATCTAACATATTGAAGTTTGACACTGCATTCAAGAAATTTTAAACTGTGTCTAATCAATGACACGTTTTCAACTATTTAATTTCACATCTAATGATCAATGACACTCTCTTGTCACTCTTCGCTTACAAATAGGAAGGCTGAGAGGGGATTCGGGGGCATTAAAGATAGGATTCAAGGTATATTATTATTATTATTATTATTATTCACAACCGCCTTTTGTTAACAACGGGTTGCTAGTATTACTTGTATCATAATTCACAATATGAGACAAGCATCATCATCAATTTCTCAAACTTTGGTTTTAACCAATGTTTGTAGAATCGCCAAGCCAACTCAAAATCATCTGAGTTGGCTCGGGAGCAATGGGGAACTAAAGCAAGTCCTCGAAAAAGAAAGAATTGCCTTTTTAGAAAAAAAAAATTTAAAGAAATGGTGGATCCCAATACAAAGAAGCCTTTTGAAATCGAATTTGTTTTTTTTTTTTAATCGGTTTTTTGGAAATATTTGGGGGGAAAAAAGATCAAACCTGCCTTTTGTGGATCGCCTTTTTGAATGGATCTGAAACCAGCCATTTTCAGCAGAATTTTTGGATGGATTGATTGAATGAGTGCAGGAAATCAAATCAGGTGAATGCAATCGATTGAAACAGATTCATCTAACGGCGAATTTAGAAAATAGATTTAATAATCAATTAAAATTTGCACGTAAAATAGGAAATAGATTTAATCAGAAATAAAATTGAAAATGACTGTAAATCTGATTTAAAATGAATATAAAAATCAGATTTAAAAGATTTTGAATCCGATTTTTATAAAATGTGATTCCAATGTCCTCATAAAATGGGAAATAGATTTAATCAGAAATAAAATTGAAAATGACTGTAAATAAAATGAATATAAAAATCAGATTTAAAAGATTTTGAATCCGATTTTAATATAATGTGATTCAAACAAATTTAGTCATTTTTTAATATTCATTTGAAAGTTTAGATTTAGGGACGATTTGAGCTTTTTTTTCTTGTTTGCAAATTTATTTATCTTATCAATCTTGAAAATTAAATCTGATCTAATTTGGATATTTAATACGTTTCTGTCTGTTTGCATATTCAGGTAGATTCATTCAGATTTCAACCAAATTTAATTTGTTTAGATTTTAAATATATTTAAATTTTGTTTCAATCACACTGAAAAGCGATTCAATCTAGTAAAATTCCACATTCAAATTTTTTCTTTCTTGTTTTAGTTTCTAAGGAGTTTTTGAAAGAAAAAAAAAAGGATATTTAAAAAAATTTATCCTTTTTCACCCGAGTGGGCCGTGCCGGAGCCCGCTGGATATCGATTCGAAACCCCAAGCCACTTTTTTTTTAAAACGTTGGTTTTAATTTAAAAGGCCATAACGTGATTATGGCCCTGCTTTGCGTAGGGTCCCGAAAGTCTTAACCTTTTGAGATTTTTGTTTGTACAAAGTGGCTGCTCTCAAAGGCAAAGCGTGCTTTCACGCCGACAGCAAGCCTTTTCCCATTACACCAACCAAGCAATTGACCCTTCAATTAAAACCTAGCAATTATTTTAATTTAATGGAGATTATTATATTTTTCAGAGAGAAAAAGAGCCAAAGGATATGGGGCAAACCTTACGTCATCTTTTTCAAGGCGGTGCTACATTTTCATATTCACTTTTAAATTTCATCATTGAAGATGACCAGATTCATGCATGAGCTGGCAACTTGTCCCCCCAGGCCGCAGCCCATCCTTGACCCCAAAAAGGCCACGCCATATAGGCCCAACGCCGGGCCGGATAGAATAATAATAATAATAGAGATTTGAATTGGCCTGGTCCTATTATGGCCCAGTCCGAAGTCCATCCCTCGAGCGGCCCCAGCCTTAAATTTTTAGTTTTTGGCCACCCCGCGCATTGCCGATCTCTGTCCGGACAGCCCATCATTATATTCACTTTCGATTCTTGTTTCCCAATTTAAATGTTGGGATTTTTCTTAACCTTTTAATCACATTATTGGAAATTGGATGAAATGAAATAAATGTTGGGCATATTTAAAAAGAAAAAGTTTATAAGGATGCTACCGTATAATGTAGAACTACGGATGCTTCTAAAAAATCCATCGAAAAAGGTAGTTTTAATGTTGAAAAACCCTTTGATTGATCATCTTGACATCGAGATATATGACTATGAAACATAAAAAGATTTTAAGTCTCAAAATTTCATGGAAAACAAAGGCCCGTAATTGGTAATTATATAAAATTTAATCTCCCCAAAAATAAAATCACAAATATAAATATAAATTATATAATGCAATGTTTAAGAAAACGGGTTGTTGACCCAAATTGTTCATCCGAAAAACTTTTCTGGATTAGCAGACTGACTCACCAATCAAGCCCATTAAAAAACAGAAGAGAGAGAACAAACTAAAAAATTCAAAAAAAAAAAAAAAAATAAGGTGGGGCCTAATCGGCCAGTTCCCAATATATGATGAGAATAGAACCAGTCTCACCAATCCGGATCAGACAATCCTGATCTAAATCGGCATTTTTTTTAAACCCTGCCATGATGAACGTTATGTGGTGTCCTAGAACCCTGGATATGTTGCATCGAACTTAAAGCATGAAATTCATAAGTTTCCCAAGGTTGCTAATGAGTGGGCTTTGGCAGACGGCTCAAAATTGTCCGGCAAAGTTGGTTTTTGATGGGACGGATGCAGATCAAGATCAAATAGATTTAGTATTTTTTATTCTTTTCAAATATTTGAGGACTTAATTTTTTTATCTATTTATGAATTTTTTTTTAGTTTTAATTTATTATGATCAATTTTTAGAAATAGAATTAATAAAGATTTGTTTTTTTTTAGTTTGATAAAGTTCATATTTTAAGACGTGCATTTTTTTTTTTTGGAAAATTAAGTCCGTTTTCTTTTTGGTGTGAATGAGTTATTATATTTTGTTAAATAGTGAAGGCCATTCTTACTCTTGGATATGAAACATGGAGTACGTTTATCTTTTCGGAAAGATTGGGTCTCGGTATTTATCAAAAAAAAAAAAATGGATCTTGGTTGGATAAGTAAAAGAAGTTCTTTTTTCAGAAAGATAAAGATAGGAGGTAGAAAAAACAGAAACACAATAACAAAAGGGGGGGACGTCCCATTGTAATGATGATTTTTTGTAGTGAATGAAAAAGATAAACGTTATTAGAGAGAGAGAGAGCACGGGACTGGCATGATGCCAACCTGCAAGACTTCAGGCCCAAAATTGAACATAGCCCAATTGCCGGCCCGAGGCGTTTGCAACACGATATTTCTTTCTCCAAGTTTGTCAGAGGATGCCCAAAAGAATAAAATGATCATTGACTTGGATCACCCATTTGGAAAACTGGTCCACATCAACTTGGGCCAAGTGAAATAAAAAGAGGAAAAAAATTATATAGAGCCGAGGCTCTAAACAATCAAATTAGAGCAAACCTCAAAAATTTCACTAGAAGAGGTTGTTTTGATGCTCAAATATCATCAAATTGATCATCTTGACATCAAGATGCATGGACATGAGAAAAAAAAATAGATTTTAAATTTTGGAAATAGTGCATCTTGTAATGTATTTTTGGACTGTCAATTTTCAAGATTTTGAATTTTTCATAGATTTACTCGATCTACACTATTTTTTAAGTTTTAAATTTTAAAATTATAAATAAATATATATTTTACTGCTATTACAAACAATTTGAGTATTGAAACTACATTTTTTAATACTATTTGAAGATGCATTTTATTTTAATTGTTTAGAGCCTCAGTTTTATACAAACCAAACCCTTAACAAAAAGAAAAACGAAAAAAAATTAAAAATTACTAAAACATAAAAGTGGGGCCGATTCAGTAAGAGAACGCCGGTCCCTATGGTGCGATTATATGTCAAAAGAACGTGTGGGTGGGGAATAGGTTTGTCGGAGAAATTAATGCCTAAGGAATACAAGAAATAAAAGAAAAGAGAATACCATAATAGTAATGTTTGAGAGGAAGGAATATATAACGCGCCCAGTTTCTATGCGGCCAAGCCCGCATATATAGAAATGGAGGCTATTGATAAAATCTATTTTTGAGATGGATTTTTGGACTAAAGTTTTAAGGACATGTAATCTCTAACACGGAGATTATGAATATGAAAAAATAAGTAAATTTTTAAAACTAAAAATAATAATTCTAGTAAAAAAACATTTGGACAGTTAGTTTCTATTGTTTTTATATGGAACACCTACTTGCATCAATTATTAAGATGGATGCTTTATCCTTTTCGGACCACATATGTAAAAATGCGGTTCCGCCCCAATGAAATAATTTTCCGAGAGCGAGTAGGTGGCTTTTACCTCTTTATTGCTCCAAAATCATGTCCCCCCACAACCAAAAGATCAACATTGAGTTTCTTGGCAGCATCACATATCACAAATTTTGCTTCTCCCACCATCACTTTCGTTTCGTATGTAACCTGGGATATGTGATAAATTCAAGAACAGAAACTGTTTGAAAGCATTTCAAAAAATAATTTTGAGAGAAAGGCAAAATTATTGCACTGGGACCCTAGAAATGGGAATTTATCCGATATAGCTAAATAATCAGCAATAATGAAGGAAGAATATGAAGAGGTAAATCTTAAATAACTTACATTATATTTCTCACACATGGTCTTAGCGAGCTCGATTACTCTGTGAGCTGTTTGCTTCTTGTTCTTCTCCAAAACACTCAAGACATGGCTTGAAAATGAAACCTCTGGACCCAGACCCAAAATGAAAACTCGATTCATCTGTAAATCATGACGTATGCCTTGAAATTGATATCGAAAAAGAGAATACCTTTCCCAGTGATCATGGTGTTATGAAGAGATTCAGGTGCAACATACAAAAGGATCAAGTGATCAGAATCGGGCGATATGACGAGGTACTCTAGAGCCCATTCTAGGGCATATGTGCTCTCCTCCGAAGGTTCGAGTGCGACCATGATCTGTCTTCTTGCTCCCCCAGCCTCCATCTCTGTTCTTTATCACTAGCCTTCTACTCTCTCTCTCTCTTCAGGCCTTCTCCTGTCACTCTGATTCAAACTGTGTTCCATTGACAAGGTATATAAATAAGAGTCATTTAGCATGTCATTTTCAACTTCTTTCATGTAAGGTAAGACTTGAGAGTAATCCATGGGCTTCTTTTTGAGGGATAGATACCATGTTTTGGGGGCCACAAGGTTTTTGCAAGGCAAGGCTAAGAGAGAATGAAGTCTATTTTAGTGCAAGTGATAACCACCCAAATAATAATACTCGAGTATTGGGCACTAGAAGGAAATAAATAAAAGGCATAAATTATTTGGAAACCAATTTCTTATTGCTCCATGAATGGATTCCCTTTTATCCCTCCAATGACCAAAACCATGTGCAAGAGCATTGATTTAGAATGGCAATCTTAGTGCTGAAAGTGGGTAAGGGAATGGTCCCTCCCATTGGGCCTCATGGCTTTCCTAAAGATAATTGTCACCAGTTCATGCCCGCTCAAATTAAGGGAATTGATAGTGCATGTTCCATCACCTTTTTCTATTGGAAAAATATAATATGGTCCACTACAGAACTGTGTGCCTTATCATAGTCCAATCAATTAGATTGATGGTGATGAAGGGAAATGAGGGCCACGAACTTCGTGAATTGAAATTGTATGGTGGGACCCACTTACTCCCATATTCTCCAACGCAGGGACCATGATAACCTCTCGGTCATGAAGTTATTATGACTGGTGTTAAAAAACCGAACCAGTCTCATAAACTCGCTAATGGGCCGGTTCTAAGTAATTGGTAAACCGGCTTATTCAATTAGCTTAAATGGACAAGTCCTGACCTGTCCAAATAGTATTAAAATTTTAAAAAAATACAAAAAAATTTAAGAAAAGTCTAAAAAGAATATTTAAAATATGATTAATTAAAGCACATCCAAATGAGGTTGAAAATTAGTGGAAAACAAAATATCAATTTGTGTCTAAGGATAATTTTGAAATTTTTTTAAAATATGGAAAAAATATAAAAATAAATATTCATGACCAAAACACTTTCCAATATTTGCTAAAATGATAAAAACATTCAAAAATACATTATAAATAAATCCATTATTTTTTGAGATTTTATATAAATTTTTTTTAAAATACCTAGCTGGAACACCAAAACCGGCCCAAATCGGATTGGCCAGTGCCTGGTTCCGATTTGACCGACGGGTTCTGAGTTGAACAAGCCGAGCTTACGAACATTGATTACGACCATATGGATCATACTATAGGGGCTCCCTTTGGTTTTTTACAAAAATTTTTTTACAGTACATAACATCTAGGAGACGGACAAAACTTAAGAGGAAATGAAATTACGGTGAACTGGTAAACTACAATAAAAGAAAGGGTTTGGTTTGCATAAGGTTGCAACCTTAAACAATCTAATTAAGGCACACGTCTAAATCTTATCATAAATGTCATTTTGATATAAAAAAATTTTAGGATAGTTGGAGAATCTATTTTCATCTCTAATTATACTATTTTAAACTCTAAATATGGTTCAAATCAAGTCGATCTATAAACACATGAAAATCTTGAAAATGAACGGTCCAGATAATGTGTTGCAAGAAACACTATTTCGTGAACTCGAAATCTTTTTTCTTTTTATATTCATACGTCTCAATGTCAAGATGATTAATTAGAGGGTTTTCCAACATCCAAACAACTTTCTATGATGGACTTTTGAGGTGCGTGTTTAATTCTACATTGTAAGGTTGCAACCGTATATAAACTCTTTCCATAAAAGGTAGAATACTTGAAAATAAATTAAAGAAAAATTATCAGAATTTTCCCCCATAGTTACTTATATTTGAAATTTAATTTAATTTTTCGTTTAATCTATATTCGTTTCTAGTTTTTTCTTTTTTCGTAAAATATGTTTTTGCCCCCCGTAAATGTTTTATTAAAACTGTGGCGGTTGCCATGGACTTAAACATAGTCATGTCGCAAACCAGATCCAAAATCGAGTTTGTCCCAGTTTTTGGCGTCAAGGGAACTTCGTAGGGTGGAATTTTGGCGCCAAAATTCGCCACGGCTATGGTAGGTCCGTGGCACTCTTTCACCCTCGATATACAACAATTTTTAGTCGTATTTTCTCTTTCCCATATACACTTTCTCTCACGCACAGATCCGCCACCCCCACACATCTCATGTTTCCGTAAAAGCCTTGGAAAATATCAAAGTAATCGGACCACTTTACCTTCTTGACATTCACAAATTCATATTAATTATTTGTACAATACCCTTGAGATGCCAGTGAAAATTGCCCATTTCATCAATTTTTGCTCCATTTTGGTTCCCTTTGCTTAATGTTTTCGTGTGATTTTGATTCAAAATTCGTTATTGAGAGAATCGGTGTAAAATTTTCTCTTAATACTTAGGGCTTATTCTGATTGCGGAGGGTAGTATTCCATTTTTTTTACATACTTATTTGGCAGTACTTTTATTTTTTATAAATTATGCAATTCCTAAATCTATTCTTGGTCACTTGTCCATGGACTAAATGAGGTTATGCTGGTTTACCAGATAGCAATTATGAAGAAAGAAAATCATAGAATGCTATGTAATTTTATTTTTTTTGTTTTGTTGAACATTAACTTGGATTATTAGTATTTATAATATTATCAATATAATAAGAGAAACGACATTACGAAACTCTTCCATAACCATGTGAGTAGGACCTCAAAGGATCACCATTAAATTTGGCACAGATCTCTAGAAAAGTTATCACATGGGTGTGGGATTTGACTTTTCTAGAGATCTGTGGGGTCCTACTCATATGGGTGTGAGAGGGTCTCATAGGATCATTACTCATATAATAATAGAATATATTAGCATAATAAATCCATATAAATACTAATATTTAAATATTTATAATATTACAAATGCTAATGATAATAGTAGTAGTAATAGTAATATTAATAATAATTTTATTATTATTTTGTGGAAAAATACATCTCTAGGAGACATATATTTCACGTATTTTTGTTGAATACACATCTCCACATTTTTGCCTCAAAATGTGGATATAAATACCCAAGCAGAGATAGAAATTCCATCTCCAGATAGCATCTAAACTATGGAAATACTTGGCTTCTATGGATTTTAATCTCCCAAAGACCAATTTCCAGATGGAGAAGATACATTTGAGAAAGACATGCACATTTCCAAATGTCACCAGCCATGTTTAGTTGTCAAACTGGGTAAACCTTTGTTGGAGACACATTCTCAAAGATTCAAAGGGGCTTATCAATCATTGGACTTAAGAGTTATACATTATTTTGGTTCATAGATCTCTTGCATTCAATTAATCAATTTAAGCCACTGCATGTCATTTACATTATTTTAGTTCATAGATCTCTTGGCTTCAATTATTCATCGTCCTCAGGACACTTGGATCTCTCTCATATATTATCTATCAGGACAAATTTTAGGCGTTAGGTGTCTAGGGCATTAATTTCTGGATGGAGTGTGATGGATTACTTTTGCTCACTTTCGCCGCTTCACCTTCTCATTTGACTATTCAGTCTTGTGAACTTAGCTTTTCGTAAGAGTCTTTTTCTCTGGGCTCCATTCTTATCAAAGGGTAGGGGTTCAAATCTCTATTGACTTATCACTTTTTTGAGAAAGAGGTTAAGTTTGTGGTGGTAACACCTACGCTCTACTCACCACGTTGTGGTTTTCATTTTTACCTTTAATATCACTCCACTAATACTTTTTTTACCCCTAATATCACTCCACTAATACTTTCAAAAAGCCGACTCCTAATCTACTTGAAAGAAACGGGTAGGGGACTGTTTTTTCTATTGAAAATTACCAGAAAAAAAAAAAGAAAAAAAAGTGAGTAGACTGACAATGGGCAGGACCCGCAATACAAGCCCTAGCCTTATTTGAGCCATGGTCGAGTCAAATTAGCTGAATATAATTAAAAAAAAAAAAAAAGGTTAAGATAAAAAAAGGGCTCTACTCAACTTTGCTCTATGATGCATAGGCACGGGACCGCACCTTGTAATTGTTTATGAATGCTTCTACTTTGGCGAGCTTTTTAAAAATCTGACACATATGGACGGCCGAAGGGGTGCAAAAGTTCCTTTTCGACAAGTAGGATTGAACAAGGGCATATCCCATCGCCAAAAAATAAGTTTGTCCAAAATTTCAAATATTATAATTTTGAAATATTAAAAACATAAACATAAAGCAAACTCATTTTTTGTGAGTCTTGCCATCAAAACCATTGAAAGGTGCTTGTCCCCGAAACAAGTAGCCCCGTCGTGACAACAAGATTCTCATATTTCTAGTTAAGTTCCTCAAAAATTATATTTCTTATATCTATGTGTTGTCATAATTTGATATTCACAATCATAAGGAAAATGATTAATATTAATGCATAAAATTTAATGATATTGAGATAATAGATGATGATAGTTTCTAAGTTCATTTTTTAAAGATTTTTGGAAATGAGATATTTGTCACCTTAAATGCCAAATAATAAATTCTCAACATTCTCATAGTGCATTCAAGTCTCGAGAGTTGTGCATTCAAGTCTCGAGAGCTAGAAAGCACCAATTTGCTCTATCAATTAAGGGTATGTTTAATAATCATGTAATATTAAGATATTTTAGTATATTACAAGACATGGATATTCTTTACCACAATATGGTTAAAGATGCATTCAATGGAACATAATTTAATATAATTGAATGGCATGATATTTGAATATCACCATCAGTATCTTCTAAACAATACGAGGGAATTGAATTTAAAAATATTTGAAAACATGCTAACTTACAACTCTCACATGTGCGATTTGTTTTCACACATGTAACAATATCTCACTTGAAGATAAATTACAAAATCTCTGAAATAATCATCGATGCACCACTCTCCACCCAAATGAGGTTACGTCTCATCCAACCCTGAAAGTCTTCTACACATCATATTCTTTTCAGTTGAGATAACCTTTGTCAACATATCAGCAAGGTTCTTTTCAATATGAATCTTGTCTACCTGTAAATCTCTACGCTCGACGGCCAATCAAATAAAATGATACCTAACCTCTATATGTTTTGTCTTTGAGTGATAGCACCCTGGTTATCACAGTGCACAACATATTTATCTTGTTTCACCCCAAATTGGCCAAGTAACATTCTTAACCAAATCATTTCCTTCGTTGCCTCGGTCAATGCCATATACTCAGCTTCAGTTGATGACAAGCCAACAATATCCTGCAACCTTGACATCCAGCTGACTGCACCACCTCCAACATTCAAAATGTATCATGTGGTAGACCTTCTAGTATCACGACATCCTGCATAATCTGCATCTACATAACCAACAACTTCCAATGATGAATTTCGAAAAGATAATGATGAATTTCGAAAACATAAACATACATTTAGTGTCCCATTCAAATATCGAAGAATCCACTTAACTGTTTATCAATGCTCCCAACCTGGATTAGACATAAGTCTAGAAACAACTCCCACTGCATGGGCAATTTCAGGTCTAGTACAAACCATTGCATACATCAAACTACCCACTACAGAAGTATATGTAACATTCTTCATCTTACTTTTATCTACCTCATTCATTGGAGAGTTCCTTTTAGACAACTTGAAATGTGCAACTAATGGCATAGAAACAGGTTTACAGTCAATCATATTGAAGCGTTCAAGAACTTTATAAATATATTCAGATTGACTTAACCAAAACTTACCTTGCTTTCTGTCCTTATGGATGTGCATGCCCAAAATCTTCTTGGTTGGTCCAAGATCTTTGGTGGCAAAATGCTTGGACATATCAAGATTTAAACTATTGATATCACTCAGATCATTGCTAGCAACAAACATATCATCAACATACAGCAACGAAACAGTAAAAGAATCATATGTTGAACCCTTGAAGTATACACAATGATCAAAATCGCATCTAAAATTACCTTCACCTAACATAAAACTGTCTAATTTCTTATACCATTTCCTAGATACTTGTTTCAAACCATACAATCCCTTTTTCAACTTGCAAACCAAGTTAGGATTAGTTTTGTTCTCAAAATCTTCAGGTTGACACATATAAATTTCTTCATCAAGATCACAATGCAAGAAGGTAATTTTAATATCAAATTGTTCTAGCACCAAATTCAAGTTAACAACCAAATATAAAACAACCCTAATAGAACTATGTTTAACAACATAAGCAAAAATTTCATTAAAATCAATATCTGGTTTGTACCCATAACCTTTCACCACAAGTCTGACCTTGTATCGCATAAAACCATTTGCCTCCCACTTAATAGTATATACCTACCTATTATTCAATGCTTTCTTCCCATGTGGAAGTTCCACCAACTCTCATGTATCATTCTTATGCAAGGCATTAATCTCCTCCTTCATTGCTTTATGCCACCTTTCAGTATTAGGGCAATAAATGGCCTTTGAAAAGACTCAGGTTCACCACTATCAGTATACAAAGTATAATATAAGGAAGGAGAATACATTTGAGTGGGCTTGTGAGGGCGTGTGGATCTTCTCAATTTTGGCTCAAGTGTAACTAGTAGTCCTCTTTCATCTTAAGTTAATTCAGTGTCATCCTCATAATTAGCATCACCTACATCAAAACTGTCATGAGCTTGAGCTTGGCTCTCTTGCACTTGCCGAGATAAAATAATGAGATTTGGTTCTTGTATATCCACAACAAGGCTTTCTTTCTTTGGCTCTTCTTGATTCTTTTCAACAAGCATTACATTCTCATTAAAAAAGAATATCTCAACTTTTGATAGTCTTCTTTGCAATAGGATCCCAATTCCTATAACCTATATCATCACCACCGTACCCAAGAAAAGCACATCTTCTTGAC
The DNA here is from genome assembly GCF_054954075.1 of Amborella trichopoda. Taxonomy (NCBI): domain Eukaryota; kingdom Viridiplantae; phylum Streptophyta; class Magnoliopsida; order Amborellales; family Amborellaceae; genus Amborella; species Amborella trichopoda. The sequence continues at coordinate 14,842,366 of NC_142348.1, read as the reverse complement.
TTGGCATCTAGCTTGACTCGACTTTCACTGAACACTTGAACATAAGCTTCACACCCAAATGTTCTCAAGTGTTCATATGACACACTTTTACCTCTCCATAGAATTTCAGGTATCTCACCATTCAAGAGTTTACTAAGGAGATTTATTGATCAAATATACAGCTGTATTAGCAGCTTCAGCCCAAAATTACATACCATGACCAGATTGTGAAAGCATGCTTCTTACTCTTTCATTGATGGTCATATTAATCCTCTCAAAGACACAATTTTGTTATGGTGTCTCAGGAACAGTCTTTCTTTTGCGAATGTCATTCTCTTTACAAAAAGTATCAAAAACATTCAAGCAATATTCACCACCATTATCAGTTTGTAAGCATTTTATAAATCTCTCTGTTTCTTTTTCAACTTTGGCTTTGAAAATCTTGAAACTTCAAAAACTTGATCCTTAGATGTCAATGGATACAGCCAACGCTTTCTAGAATAATGATCTAAAAAATTGATAAAATAAGAAGTTTCATCAAGAGATTTAACATTAACAGAGCCACAAACATCAGAATAAATCAATTCTAATGCTTTACTCTTTCTATGAGATTCATTTCTTTCAAAACTAACTCTACACTGCTTACCCATGGCACAATGATCACAAAAATCTAGAAAGGAATTCTTAAAAATAGGAATAAAATTTTGAGTTTGTAATACCTTCATATCATGCTCACTGAGATGACCCAAACGGTTATGTCAAATCTGCATATCCTCATGCCTACTAGTTGCAGCAACGATCTTATCTGTAGTGTCATTCCTTTGAGCTATTGTAAGGGCCACAATTTTGGAGGGCCAACGCCAGCTGTGTAAGTGAGCATCGTCGATGTGTATATGGTAGCATCGCCACGTGTGTTTGGTCAATTGTACAGTTGTCACCTGTCAACGCCACTCCGTACGTGCCAGAGCCGTGTGAGATTGCGTTAGCCAGTGTTTTCGAACCACCCTCTTCTTTTTAAGCATTGTCCTCCCTTGGGCAGCACCGTCTCTTCCATTTTCTCAACTTTTTCTCTCCCTCTTGAAGTTCACTGCTGCCCCCTGAAGACAACCCACTGGTGGAGCTAGGGGAAAGCCCGTGAAGGCAGAAAGTGGGGATTTGAGATATCGAGAGAGTTTAAACTTAGTTTAGCCTCTATGCATCCATGGTTTATGTACAGAACAAATATTTATAATGGGTAAGATGATAGAATGAAAAATGTGAAGCATGAATGAGTTAACATGAGGTTGCAATTTCATATGTATGCTTCTGAATTCCATGACTATTATTACCACATATATAATCTTTTTATTTCTGGAAACTCATGAAATTGCTCAATATGAGACTCCTTATCATGAACAAGGTTCCAAGCCTAACGTGTAGCTTGGCAAGGAAATATTAAGTGTTCTTTCAAAGCATGTTAACTTGAGAATAAGAATTTACAGAAGTGTGATTTTATCAAAAAGTTCGATAGCCAAAAGGTATCCAAATGGGACCAAATCAATTCCAATGGAAAGACATATACATATACTCCAAGTTTACTTTTTATGTCATGGCAAAATTGTGCATGGATTAAAAGATGTGGCCTAAGATGTTGAGACACAACACCACTCATAGTCGCTGCTAATTTCAGCAACTATGGTCCTCTTTGGGCCGCGCTTTTGACCCAGCAAATGGTGTCAAAAAACCTTCAAATAGCCACATTAGAAAGGTTTGTGAATGTACTCAATGTTACATGTTTTGAGGTTTTTAAAATTCTCCACGGATTTTGAATTATGCCCCAAAATGCACGAACATATCATTGCGCACTGTTGCAAGGAAGATTTCCAGCAACTAATGCTCACTTTGTACTGAGCTATAGGCCCATCAAATGAAACCCAAATTCTTTCAAATTACTGTCTTTGTAATGATTTGCGGGTAAGGTTAAAGTTTCATGTTTGAAGTATTATGAAACTCCCCCTATATTGGGAGGTATGCCCTCTCAAGAGGGGTATGTCACTGTTACATGTCACTACACCAGTTTTATATCCATGTGACACAAAGCTTCCTTGATATGTGTAAAACGTGAATACCATTTGATGAATTTCATGTGAATGCCATAAAGATATGTGAATGATGTCTTATGACTGTGCTATGTGAGATAAAAGGGGCCACAAGCACAATAGTGATGAAGTGAATTCATAATGAATGTCAATTGCTACTGAGAAGACTTATGTGTAAATGCCCTATGAAAGCTTATAAAATAAATGACTTTTGCTAAATGATATGATGAAATATGATTCATTTGTATGAGACATTGACTGATGTGAATGAATTGAATGCTTGAACATGATGGATGGCCACTGCTTATATTGATATTGACCATTACGCGGTGGGACACTCACTGGTAGTGAATATTGTTATGATATCCCTGTTATGCGATGGGACACTCATCGGTAGTAAGAGAAGTGATGCCGGCATATCCCTAAACCTGCATAATAATAGGAATGGATTAAGGAAAAGGATAGAAGGTCACACCCTAAATTCATGAAATGAAATAAAATGATTGATGCCTTGCAAGGTAAGGGCCTATCGAACCCCTAATGCGCTCTGGGGACTGTGTGAGTGTGTTGAGGGTATTACAAAGTAGATTACCCTACTTGTCATTACCATCCTTCCTGTATGATGGTTGAGGCCTTAAGCAATGGATTGGCTTAGCCTGATAGATAGAGCCTCTACTACGGGAGTAGGTGATTTAGGGAGTGAGTGTGTAATGATCGAATTTTTTAATAAGGAATGTTTAGGATTGCACTGATTGAATGTTAATGATATCATTGATTGAATGCCTATGATCGCACAAATTTAGTAATAACTGCCGTGTAAATGAAATGTTCATACTGGTTGTCTTGATATAATATTCATATGTGCTAAACTACGATTTTATATTAATGGATTGAAATGTTATCACATACAAATAGAATCACTATAAATGCATAATACTACATTTACTTATTGGGCTTTATAGCTCATTTCATTATTTCTCCTATCCTTGTAGATTGATAGTGGCAAGTTCAAGGCTTGAAGCTCGTGTTTTGAGATGGGAGGTTGAAGTTAGATTTCGTGAATAACGTGCTTAGATCTTGTTTTTGTCTGGGATGTTTGACTCTAGGTTTTTGTTCTTTGTTGATATATGTAATATTGGGCCTAGATGCCCTGAACTGAATGTAACATTTTGGAAGAAATTTATATATAATGGATTTTTGGTAGTTGGGATTGTCAATGTTCACCTGCTAGTTGTGTTATTGTTTTAGTTCTTTTTCCATTGTTTGCTCGATTACCGAAAATAAAAGCGTTGAGTCCACTCTTTCTTGAGCGACAAACGTTACATTGGATCACGAACCTGCACTCGGTCGTCGTCGCTGTGTAAGGTACGGTGGTCGGGGGTGGGGTCATGACAGATATGCCATGAAGAGTGTATAGACTCTCATCTTTTTGCCCTTTCAACATTGTCATACAACCTCTTGAAATTTTCCATGACCCATTTCCAAAAGTCACTATGAAACCAGAGTCATCTAACTGCCTAGTTGAAATGAGCTTTTTCTTCAACTCAGGAACTTGCCTCACATTTTTCAATGTGTGCTTCTTTCCATCTAATTTCTTTATAATAACATTTCCAATGCCCAATATTTTGAAAGCTCAATCATCACCAAGATAAACCAAGCCACCATCTACATCTGTGTAGGATGAAAAATATGACCTTTCTAGGCAAACATGAAATGAAGCACCAGAGTCTAAACCCAAGTATCTATAATAAACAATGTTGTGCATGCAACACTAAAAGTGACCATATCTTCACCATCGGAAATTGTAATAGCTTCGGCATGGCTATCCTTGCCCTTGGCCTTTTGCTTATTGTTCAAAACATAACAATTTTTGCTTGTGTATCTAGGTTTCTTGCAATACCAACAAGTAAGCTTCTTACCCTGTGACTTGGACATGCCTCTGCTCTGATATTTACCCCTATTAAATCCATAAGGTTGGTCTCTAAATTGTGTTCTTCCTCTATCTCCTACTTTCAATGCTTGATTTGATCCGGCAAGTATTTGTGTGGATGTCTTTCTAGTCTCTTCATTTAACAATGAAGCTACAACAACTTTTAAATTAAACTTGTTACCCATTGTATTAGTCACAGTAGTAACCAAGGTATCCTAACTAGCAGGCAAAGAACTCAACAAAAGCAAACATAACATTTATTCATCTAAATTCACTTTCAAAGACCTCAATTGTGCAGAAATTGAATTAAATTCACTCACATGCTACCTAATTGTAACACCTTCTTTCATTTTCAAAAGAAATAATTTTCTCATCGCATACATTTTATTTGCACCAGAGGGTTGCTCAAAAGATTGATCAAAAGATTGCCAAAGATCTGCAGATGTTTTACATTGACAAACATCAAATAACGTTGATGGTGAAATACATGGTCTAATAGCTGCCAAACATTTTCGATCAAGAACATCTCATTCCCAATCTTCCATTCCAACAGGCATGACCTGCTTACCTCGAAGTGGCCGATCTAATTCATTTCCAACAAGATAATCTTCTATCATCACTTTCCATATTGGCCAATTACTTTGATTTCAAATTCCATTGCCCTTTCCATTTTCAAGGAAAATACAACAAATAACCATAATAACAAAAAACCCATTTCTTCACAGACACAATGAAGAACAAACCCTAGGTTCTGATACCATCGGTTTTGCAATTGCAAAAGGATTTTTGTGTGGGTACTTTTTTGGGTTTTTTTTTTTTTTATCTCTAAACTTAGCAATGGCAAAAGGGGCATTTTCTAGAGAGAGAGAGAGTTTTTTCTATCACTCTTTTGGATATGGTTTGCTTATTTCTTGAGAACCTAATTTTTCTTTGTGTTCTGGTTGATTCATCATATGAGAGTGTTATTCAATGGGTTGGTGCTCTAACTAGATGGAGAGGACTGTAAAAATAATTGAGCAATATATATGTGCCTCTTTTGTGTCAAGATCTTCCGTCTGTTCTATTGTCTGCCTATATGTAATTTTAGAAATACAAATAGATTGTCAAACATGCACAACATAACATATATCAGGATAATACTTTACGCATATATATGAAATATCAACAATACCTTTATTCAAATTTTAAAAAATTTAAATATCAAAATTTAGTTTCGTCTAACATATCCTTAAAGTCTAACATATCCTTAAAGTACTACTGTTCTGAGATGGTGAAGTTTATGTCTTTCATAATTCCATGATATAAAAATAAGGGAAAATATCTCCCTACAAACTCAAGATTTCAAAATATATCCGGCAGCATTGAGATCCCATGCATACCAACTTTATCCCCCTTTGACCCTATCTTTTTAGCTCAATCAAATTTTCAAAAGATATCATTTTTTCTATTTCTTTCTAAATCCATCTTCTTTCTCTTCCTGTTTTTCCCTCCAAACCTATGTCTTTTTTTTTTCAATATTTAAAAAAAGAAATTCAAAAGATATTTTTCAATATTTAAAAAAAGAAATTCAAAAGATATTTTTCAATATTACAAAAAAAAGAAGAAAGAGATGTTTGGGGTGAAACACAGGAAGAGCAGAAAAAAAGGGGCATCTAGAAAGAAATAGAAAAAAAAGAATATATATATATATATATATATATATATATTAAAATTTTGTTTGGTCTAAAAATATAGGTCAAATGGGGTAAAGTTGGGTTAGAAAATATAATACATGGAATCTCTATGCCCTCAGATATGTTTTGAAACCTTGGCTCTATAGAGAAATAAAACATAAAAAGAGTGTCTCCGAAGATATTTTCCTTAAAAATAATGTAATATGTCACCCGTCACCTTAATTGTTGGATATAGTGATATCTAAAATTACCTCCTAAGGAAATTCTATGCTATTCAAATTCCTACGAACTTATTTTTGATAGAAGCTCCTTTGATAATCTAAATACAGTTGGTTATAGTGGACTCATTAGAAATAATTTGGTCCACACCATCTTCTCCTACTCGGGTCTTTGCGATATGACAATAACAAATGAGACTATAGCTCAAGGTTTATTGGAATAACTTAAATTGATTTCTAGTTTGGAAAGGGGTAAGATTATTAAACGAGATTCGACAAATATAATTATCTGGAGCAACGGTGAAGCCAATATCCCTTCGAGGTTAAGGAATATCTTTCATGACATTAGGGATATTTTATTAAGTACTGATGGTGCTATTCAACACTACAACCGTGAGGCTAATGAAGTTGTTGATACTCTTGCCAAAGGAAGAGCCCACTCCCCTTCTTTGATGGTCACTTCTTTTTAGTGACATTTTGTTTTGCTGTATATATTATATTTTTCTATGATCAATGGAAGCTTTATGTTATCATTCCAAAAAAATTCTATATTGTTGGAATTGATATTGAAATTGATGAGTTTCATTGTTTATTGGATTCCTATTTTGTAGGATGTAAAATCTTGTTCTTAGAAAGCCAAATTATATACGATATATTTCGTAATGGAATAAGGATTTATATTAATTATAGAATTAACGTTATATATATATATATATATATATATATATATATGGGAAAAGATGAGATTAGCCCACTAGTACATATGAACATATGAACCCAACAGTCCAGATTGAATCTAGGCCGACCTGACAATCACAGATGTTTAATAATGCTTAAATTTAATTTATTTTTTTACAGATCTAAAACACTTGAAATTTTAGATATATGTTCTTCTCATCATGGCACACCTAATAAAAATATAAAAAAAATTCTCCGTGAAAAAAAAATAACCAAAATACCCTCCAAACATTTTGGGAGTATTTTGATCAATTGTTTTCATGTAAAATATTTTTTTGATGTTTTTTAAAAATTCACCTATTTTTTATTAACAACTTAAAATTTCAAGTGATTTGGATTTGTATAAAAAAAACTAAAATTCAAACACTACCGTACATCCGTGATAGTCAGATCGACTCAGATTCAATCTGGGACGATAGGCTCATAGGTGAAAATGAATAGTGATTTCGCCTATCTTCATCACCGTCCAAATTTCATCGTGCGGCAACGATTGTCCGGTAGTATTTTATTTTCATTTTTTTAAAAAAATTAGAATGACCTGAAATTTGGAGGATATGTACATCTTATAGAGGTGCATCTAATAAAAATATAAACCAAAATATGTGCAAAAAAATATTGACCAAAATACCACCAAAACATTTCGGGGGTATTTTGATTAATTTATTTCATGTAAAATATTTTTTATATATTTTTCGAAGATTCTCTTATTTTTGATGAATACACGCTCCAAATTTCAGGTCATTCCAATTTGTAGACAAAAATGAAAAATAAAATACTATTGGACAATCGTGACCGTGCGATGAACTTTTAACGGTGATAGGGGTAAGCAAAATCACTGTTCATTTTCGCTTATTGACGTTGTGTAGTGTTTTCCTTTGGCCTCTATTTGTGCTCTGCCCATGTTATCATCTAACCATATATCCATTTTCTTGAATTCTAGTAATGAAATATGCAGTCCTAGGCTTTTTAGGATCAAAATTGGATGGTTAGAAGAACAAGAAATCACAGAGATGATAAAACGAAAATGGGATAATACCATTAACTTTGGGTACTATGGTTTTCAATTACATAAAAAGTTAATGATATCAAACACAAGCTAATTTGGTTGAAAAAGGCCAATAGATATCAGATTAACGCCAAAATGTATAGTATGTTGTTGAGAATTTAGCTACTTGAGCGACAGATGCAAGATATTGGTTTTTTCACAAAAGAATTTAGAGACAAAAAAATTTAGGTAGTGAAAACTTTACACACATAGTTGAAGTTTGAGGAAATATACTATCGGCAAAGATTGTGGGTGAAGTGGCTTAAAGAGGGAAATCTAAATACATAATGATATTTCAATTGCAAGTGTTAGGTGAATACATAATGATATTTCTAATTTATTTTTAAGTTGTTGACGAAGGAGATACTTATAGATGGGAGAACGGGTAATTAGTCACTTTCAAAAGTCCTTCTCTTGTGAATATCAATTTGGTGTGAGGATTAGTGGAGTTCCTTTAAACAAACTGCCTAACCATATACCCAGACTATTGGAGGTTGATGTTATTGAATTAAAGAGGGTCTCTCAAGGGACAAGGTGCCAAGCCTTGATGGTTTTCCTTTGATTTTTTCCCAAGATTTTGGAGTTTGGTTAAAGACAAATTGTTGCTAACGGTTAACGAATTAATGGAAAATAGTGTGCTATTTAAGGGGTTAAATTCAACCAATAGTGCTCTTATCCCAAATAAGTGAGTTATCTCATAACTAAGCGACATTAGACCTATCAGCTTACTTACAAGTCTTCACAAAATAATTGTTAAGATGCTTATTGAAATAGTTACAGAAGTTCTGCCAGCCCACTATCCGCATTTATTCGAAATAATAATCAAGTACTCTAATAGCTCAGGAATACTTTCACTCTAGAAATTTTAGTGGAGAAGCTGGGGTAGTTGTTAAGTTGGATACAAAAAGGCATGTGATACAGTTGATTGCCATGTGTTACAAGGAATCATATTTTGTATGGGCTTTGAGGATAAATGGAGAAAATGGGCTCATAGCTGCCCTTCTAGTGTGCATTTTTGTGTTTTAATTAATAGACACCCGATAGATTTTTCTAGGGCTCTAAGAGGCATTCTACAAGGGGATCCTTTGTTACCATTCTTGTTCACTCTAGTGGCTGAGGGCATTAGCATAATGCTCGGAATAGTTACCATTTGTATGGTTGTAGTGTTCCAATAATGGCCCATGAAATTTCGCATTTATAATATACAGATGATAATTTTTTTTTTTTTATCATGTAAAGATGGAATAGATTGTCAATGTCAGTAGTTTTTTGGGCGGCTACGATATGGCTCTTGGCTCAAGGTCCACTTTGAGAAAACTACAATGGTTGGTGTGGTTTGCAATGGACATGTGGTGTAACCCTTGGCAACATTTGTTAGCTACAAGGTATAATACTTCCTCATTAAATATCTCAGCTTCCTTATAATAGACTTTGAATTATACGGAGTTGCAACAAACCCTGTTATCAGATATTTCAATTTAAGCTTGATTTGTAGAAATATAAGTGTTCGTCTTTAAAAGGAAGGACAACTTTGGTCAAATCTTCATCAGCAAATTTACCTATCTACCATATGTCATTATTGAACATTAGCTTATTAAATATTGATGATAAACTTTCTTTAGGACTCTGTCAATGAAAAAAGAATCATCACATAAGTTGGGAGAGATTTTGTACTTTAAAGAGAGATGGGGGTTAGGGTATCGGAAAATTTAAAGTTGTAAGTAAAGATTTACTATTAAAATAGTATTGGAGATCACGAAAAGACCATCTATAGAGACAAGTTTAGGAGGAAAAATATGGTTTGGATCAACATTCCCTACTTCTGAGAAGAGGTAGAGTTTGAATTCATCAGGCCCATATCAAGAAAGGCTGACAAGAATATTCGGTGGACAGTTAGCAACGGATAAAGTTTCCTTTTGGCTTCGTAAGTAGTTGGGCGATAAACTGTTGAGTGTATGCTATCCTAATCTCTTTGTTAGAGTCTCACATCCTTCGACACAGATAAGTACAGTAGGTGTACATGGGACATCTAATTGGTTTTGGAATCTAGAATGTTTGTATAGCAAGATGCATGACAATGTGATTACACAACTTACATGTTTATTGAAGGGCTTAGAAGATGTATACCTCTGAGAATTTTTGTGAGACAGATTGTGATGGTATATTTACTGTTAAATCAGCATATCAGGTGGAGTCAATTGATGCTAAATAAGGGGTGGAAATGGCCAATTTCACATAAAGTTCAGGCATTCTTATCGATTGCAATGGTTCTAACTACGGTCAACTTGAAAAAGAAAGGCAAAATTTCGGCTAATATTTGTTGATGTGCAAGGAAGATGAGGAAATGAGAGACCATTTGTTCTAGAATTTAATATTTCAGAACGGGATTTTTGAAAGATCAGTTGCTCTTTGATGTTACCAAGAAGTAATAAGGATATCATAGATCATTTCAATACGGTGGGATTGTTGAAGACTAGGAAAAAAGTCTAGAAGATCTTTGGTTAGAGCTGTGGAAGTAAAAGAATGGAAGAATATCTGACGGAATAATATCGGATGAGGACAAAATTAAGGGAAAGATTTTACACTCATTGTGGTGTTGGTTCTCAAATAGAAAATAAGGTCAAAAGGTCTCACAACGAGATATTTTTTAAAATTTGGGGATCCTGATCAGTCTTAATATTCCTAAACTTCAGCCGACAAGTAGATGGGATGCTATAAACTAGGTTTTTATGGGAGTAGGAGGTATTCTTAGATATTTGGGTGCTAATGGTGTCTTCTATTATGCTCGGCCCTATGGTATAGCAATAGCTAAACAAAACTTAAATCTCTCTTGCAAGAACTTGAAATTAAAAAATAATAATAATTATAATAATAATAATAATAATAAACAAAACAGTTCGTAGGGCGATTAATTGCATAAAGAGATTCTCTTAATGTTATAAAATCATGCAAAAAGGAGCAAAATGTTGTAGTCTAAAAAAGGAAATGGAGTTGTAATTGGTTATGGGAGGTTAGGGGTTTGTGAATACTTTTTTTACCCAACCTGACCTTAAGGTTGCAGTTGAGAAAACCAATAACTGAGAATATTATCAAGAAGGAGGAGAAAGAGAGAGAACTATTCCATATATTGCTTAGTGGATTTATCAAGTGGGCATACCTATCAATGCCGCTCGCCTAGTCATTTTGTAAACCTTAGTAGAATCAATTTGGGAATTTGGATGAGTTGAAGCCTCCATCCTAATATGAGTTTTTAGAGCCTCTTTTATAGAGCCTCTTTTGAAAAAAGAAGTGCTGATCACAAAGGAGATTTTGGATCACATAACGATGCATGGGCTCAGTAGATGGGGTATCTAATATGATTGACACTTAGAGTGACAGGAAGAGAAGGAGTCAAATGAATTTATTGGGTAATTCTCGCTTAGGGACTACTCCTCTGAGATCTATTGATGCCTCCAATAATAGGTACAATGCCATGTACATATTTGAAGTGTTTGAAAAGGGTATCAAGTCGGTTGGGGAGCTGCATGTTATTCAGGTTATCACAGATAATGATGCTCCTAATGTTGCTGCCTCTAATTTGCTGCACATGAGCTATCATCTTCTCTTTTGGACACCGTGCACAGCACACTGCATAGACATCATGCTTGAGGCTATTGGCAGTATGAACGAGATTGTAGGCACATTTGAGAAGGCTAAGTCAAATACAGCCTCTATCCATATCCACACCCTCACCTTGAATATGATGCATAGGTTTACAAAGAAAAAGGAGATAGTGAGGTTGGGAATCACAAGATTTGCTACTTGGTTCCTATCTCTAGATAATATACATTCAAAGAGAGAGTCTAATTGAGGCAAATGTTCACTTGGAAATGATACAACTGGGCTAGGGACTAAAAAGGAAAGAAAGCATGAGATATCCTATATAATTTTTTATGGCGAGGGGTGAAGGGCACGTATTTTTTTTCCTCTGGTCAAAGTCTTACTCATGATTGACAGTGACAGCCCCTCCATGAGCTTCATTTGTGAGGCATTGGAAAGCTGAAAGAGAGAGATAGCTCATGAATTGGATAATGATAAAAGCCATTATGAGGTAGTTTAGAATATTATTGATGGGAACTAAGATAAGTAGCTACACTTACCATTGCATGAAGTTGGTTATTTTTTTAACTTAGCTTTTATTTATAAGGATAGGGATATACACACAAATGATGCAATTATGAATGGATTTGATTATTGTCTGGAAAAGCTAGTCCCTAATCATGAAATCTAAGACATAATATACATTGATGAACTAATAAAATACAAGTGCACTGGTGATAAGGCAAAGGAGTAAAGTCGATCCAAGTAGTAATATACTTAACCAAGTTTTCAAGTTCAAGTTTCATGTTTGTTGTTTGTCGTTTGTTGTTTGATTTTTATATTTCATATTTAATCTTAAGTTTGAAATTCATAATCTCTTAGTTAACTATAGTTTAATATTTAGCACATTGAATTTGCAGCCGATTGGTGGAGCTAGGAATGGGTGTAGTGCTCCAAACTTATAAAAGATGGTCATCTGGAACTTGAGCCTAACCACTACACCGTTTGGCTATGAACAGAGTACTTTTGCGATGGTATGTTACTACTAACTTACTATGCTACTTAAGTTTAAATTTTAAACAATTAAATTTTTGTTTATAATTTATTAATTAGCATTAGTAATTAATGATTAGTGATTATTACATAAATTGCAAATATTGATTCTTTTCATTTTATTGCATATGTTTTCAATTTTTCATATACGTTCATATAACAAAAAGAAATAGGCTTCAATCAAAGGCTTAGTTTATGTAAAGTTCAATAGATTTCTTAAGGAAAGATTTGCAAAGCGTGCCAAAAGAAGCCCCGTAATATAAAAGACAGAATACCATAGAGAGGTTAATTAATGATGATGAGGTCAAAGGGTATGAGAAATTGATATGGTATATGTTATGAAATGAAGGATGAGCATTAGCTTGAGGGAGATAATTCCAATGATGGACACGACTCCAATGCATATATATTGTTGACCCTTTCTTTGATGATGACCAAAGATACTTAAGAGTCTTCAGGTCTACATTTCTTTCCTTTTCTTTTGAGTATGGACTATTCCTCTTATGTGTATAGAGTATGGACTATGGACTGACATGGTAACCACTCATAATAATGGTGACCAGGAGTGTATCACACTATGTGCCATGTGAATTTGAATGTTGAATTATGTTTTCCTACTTTTTTTAATGTGTTATTAACTAATTGTCCCAAGCTCAAATATTTTGATTTGCCCTTGAAGTTTGGTTTGATTGAATGCAAAAAGTGTATTAAAAATACCTCGATATATATTATTTATACATAAATTGGGTCTCAAACAATTTTTAAAACACCTCCACACCGGATCTTGAAACCAGGATGGCCATCTAGGTGTTGGGCGGCTAGGGCTCCCCACCCACCTAGGCGCTGCCCCGCATTTTTTTGGAACATTGGCTAAAATGCTACTCAAGGTATAGGTAAGATTAAATTGCTGAGACAAAATTCAATATCCAGTCGTGATCTAAGAGGGACGGAGAATATACATCTAGAACTTATGATCTGAGCCGTCTGCTATGTTATTCCTACGAATGGATGATTTGCAAGAAATCAACTTCATGTGCAGGTATTAACATGTAATCAATAAAATTTATACTGAATGATTCTGAAAGTTACTTTCCAAATTCCAATGACAATCTCCCGAATACGTTATCAAACAAACCAATAGAAAAAATCAAAAACAGGAATACAAAATCCCCCCCAGGAAACTATTTCACAGGAAATTCATTTTCCATATAAAACAATTTCCCACAAATGGCCCTGAATGGAATATTTCTTTTTTCTGCCCCACCGAGCATCTCTTCAAATTTCGCAATGACAAGACTTGCCTAACGGCTTCCATTGTAGGAGGAGCATGAGTTCAAAAAGAACAAAACTGCAGATTCATTTCTTATCTGCAGGCCCACCTTTGAGACGAGGCTGATATTCATTTCTTATTATTTTGTCAAAGTTTTCATAGATTACATTTTCATAATTTCAATTGCTCTCTTAATTTTCTAAATTCCTATGTGAAATAAATTGTAAAACAAAAAAACGGTCAATTTGATGGCTTTTGCCGAGATTTTAAACTGTTCTGCAAACCAAGTCGCAACTGATCCAATCTGTGTTTCCCCGTTTAATGTATTGCAGCAACTCCAATAGCATCCAAGTAAACCAAGAATTACAGTAAGAAAGCCTGAAGTAGCTCAAAGATCCAATAAAAAAGCTCCAGTTCGCTCATCAGGAAATAAGCACAAATTTCTAGAGGCAAGCATCCATCTCATTTCCAAACTCAAGTGAACCAGAATCCACAAACAACAGCCAATATATGAAAATCAATATCAAAACAACCACAATGGAGAAAGCATATAGGACTACCGTAAGGGCCAGGCAAAAAAAAAGCCAGCCCCTACACAGCATGTCCATGTCAGAAGAAAAAAACCTCAAGGACATGTTAGTCTTCTCCTTAAACCAGAAAACAAGAAGCAAATGAACAAAAAGGAAATAATTACAGTTTTCTTGAGAAATAGATTTTACAAGTGGGAAGAGCGATAGATAGAGAGAGAGAGAGAGAGAGAGAGAGAGAGAGAGACCTTTATCTATAGCACAGTATTTATGTGGAGAGCTTTGAGAAGAGCTGTAGCCATCTGTTTGACCAAGACTTGACCCCCAGAGCGTTCTCCATCTCTGCGTTCTTCAATCAGATTCTGAAGTTTCTGAGGCAGATCATTCTCCACTATGAGTTGCTTCGGGCGAGGGTGGTGCTCGTACACAGCCTGGAGATACGCAACTCATTTAGGATAGCAGAAAAAGGAAATAAGGGGGAAAAAAAACTTGAAGGGCCAGGCATCTACTGATACAAAAGAAATCACTCACTCTTTGACATGAAAGAGGGTATTTTTATTATCTTACATAATTAAGCTCACTCGAAGATTCAGAGATCCATGGTACATGTGTATCTTGTGTATGTGCATGTGTATACATCAATAGTGAGTAAAGGGGGCAAAACGAATCAGAGTTCCTATCAGTTAATATTGTGCCTGTCTTGAGCTGCTGGAAATAATCTTTTGACTACTAATCTATAAGAATGTGTCAACAGTCAACTGCACAGATTGACAGCGACAGGTATAAGATGCTCTTCCAACTCACCTTGATGAGCTTGAGAAGATTCAGACGAGCAATAGCATCCTGATGGTCAAGTCTTGCAATAAGCAGAGGTGTCAACCCATTAACAGCCAATGTTGTATTGATTCTGGAAGATTTCCTGCAAAATAAAGATTGAACCAACATAAATCACAGGTCAAAGGGGGAAAAAAAGGTATGTGATTTAGATATTAATTTCTGGAGACAAGTAAATCTCAGAGACTTACGTAATGACTTTCAAGAAGGGTTCCAATATGTGCACAAAAGATGGTTCTGGACAACATTGGAAAAACTTGACCAATTTCTGAACTGCTTCCTTCTTAAGCAATGCTTGCTCCACCTTCTTGTGATCATTATCGTGTGCAAGGCAAACAGCAAGAGAATCTAGGGCAGTCACAGACCACATTTCATCATCCAATAAACTCAAGTATACATCCAAGCCACCATGAGCCCTTAGTTGCTCTCTTGAGTTTCGAGAAGCATGAGCCATGTCACATAGAAGAGGCAAGGCATATTGCTTCAATGGTGAGTTTGAGATAATGAAACGCATCAAGTGTGGAATAATGCCATTTTCAGCTGCTTGCTCTTGTCTCCTCTTGTTGATTTTGCAGAGATTGTACAGTGCATTAAGAACCTTTCATGCAGACAGCACAAATATAGATTAAAATGACCGAGCTTCATTCTTCTTTTAGTTCGCAAGTACTTAATTCATCAGATGCTTTAAAAGAAAGAATACAAGAAAAGAAAAACAAATGATAAAGTACAGAATTATCTAAAAAAAGTAGGAAAATAGTTGGTGAGTCGAACAAATCATCTATTTACCTTAGAATCCAAAATTTTTGTAATCTCAGCCATAAAATTAATCATGAATCTGAAAATAAAAATGGTGTTTTTTTTAAGATTTTTGTCCACCATCCATTTTGGCTTTTAGTGGAGGCATCAGTTTTTTATGTCCATCTTAGCTATGGATATTTGATGCATAAGGAGATGCACAAAAATAGGTAAGTCAGCTGACTCACCATAACTAGATCCAAATAAGTATGCACTTCCTTTTTGTGTGTCAACCTTATTCTACAAAAGTAACGCACATCTCAGAATTCCAGCAGAGGCTAGAAAACCCTCCAATTTATCATTTGGACCTCGAGATGTATAGATATGAAATAAAAACGATTTCAAATCCTAAAAATTGTGCATCTTGTATCACACTATCTGGACCGTCCATTTTCAAGATTTTCAAAAGTCTACAGACATGCTTGATCCTCAACACTTTTGGAGCTTTAAATTTTATAATTAGGGGTAGAAATTGATTTTCAAGCCATCATAAGCGTTTTCGGAACCAGAGCTGCATTTTTAGCCAGGTTTGGGGTGCACCGTACTTTGATTTTTAAGGTTGACTTATATAAAGCATACCCTTTTTTTTTTGGTGAAGTATGCAATTTTGAAAACCAAGTTTTCTTCTAAAACCCACTTTACTGTTTCTGTAAAATCAAAAATCTAGTTTGTGGAGCACATCAAGGGATAAGGCCACAAATGAGTTTCTCGAAGATGCATGGATGGATCTAGAAGTGTTCTGATGGGAATACATCATGCCCATATAAACAGGCTTTAGTGTACCTATTGCCAAGCTTGGACAAGTGATCCTCAATCTACACCTGTATGAGATTGTTGAAAGGATTCCTATCTAGGGCAACCATTGTTTCGGATCTATGCTCTCCCAATGTTTGATAGCTGCAAAGGTCCCAATCAAAACACAGGGAGAATTCCAATCATCAGGAATCATTCTTTATGATCCAGCCAATCGTTTGATTGGGAAGGTCAAAGTCTAAATCTTTGATATGCTAGTGGGGATGGGTGGGGTGTTTTTTTGTGCTTTTTTATTTTTTTTTATTGAGGGTGGGTTTGGGTTAGGGTGGGGGCAGGGATAACAAGGGTGTGGACGCTAATGAGTTTGCCACAGCAACAGGATGTTTTTTGATGAGGTGTTTTTCATCATGCAAGTCTAAATCTTTGAGAGATTCCGTGGTCATTTCTCTACATGGTCAGAAGTCATGTATTTTTACACAACTAAAGGAATTCCAGACTTCTGAAAATGGCATCATTTTAATAGACTCCAATTTCCACACGAACTTCAGTCAGCTGGGTAGACAATTAGGTGAATATAGATCAGCTGAATATGAGAATAGTAAAGTAATCATCTAGTCTAATCTGTGCCCCAAACAAAACCAGGAAAAGAAGCTTCACTAGTGACAAAATCACCAGCGAATAACAAGTGCATCATCTGTACAACGATCTTAACCAGACGACTATACTGCCGTGCCTGGAACAAGTACATAAACACCTGCAACTTCATGAACTCCCTGAAACTCGAAAGGATGAATCATGCCCTTGGCATCACATCAGCAAGTAGAAATGCTCCCCTCAACAAAAGGGGCCAGAAATCATGAAAGGCACTATGCCCTAGTCGGTCTATGCCAGTGTTTTAAAATGCCGCCGCATCGCCGCATATACGCCCGCATCATGTGGGATGCACTCACATCCGCATTAGAAACAGGCGCATATGCGCTTTTGACAGATGCGGCCTCATATGTTCCGCATCGTAGCCGCATCCCGCATAGGCCGCATCGCACCGCATCCCACTGCTACAGTGTCCACCGAATTTTTTTTCTGTTTTGCCCCTTGGGAAGGGGCAAAATGATCTTTTTGATCATCCAAATGTTAGGGAAACTGTTTGGGAGGGTATTAGGGGCCCTGAACGAAGATTTTCAGCCACTTTTGTGGCTTTTTTGCATCAAATCAAGGTAAAACTAAAATTTAGGCGGAATTTTTTTTTTCATCGAAATCTTCGATTTGGCCGTTGTTTAATACTTGGATGTTCATTGGATGCCTTTGATTGTTGATTTGGAGATGTTAGGGTGAATTTGTGATAAAAAATCGAGGGTTTCAGAAGTTGTAAAGAAATCGAGCAGTACTTCACAGAGTCAGTAAATTTTGTTTCCTTCTTGTACAATATTACTATTATACATATTTTTGCAGTAATGACTTCTTCCCAATCTTCTAGTAATAAGGATCCGGCTTGGAAATCTGCTAAACTAAAAAATCCCAAAGATAGAAATTGTGTGATATGCTTGCTCTGTGGAAATACTTATATGGGTGTATAACTGGATACAAAATCTCCGACAACTAATAGTTTTGAAGTTAATCATTAAACTAAAATACCTACTATCACATATATCACCTTCATATATTTTTTTATATGCATTAACTTATTTTTTAAAAAAATTTAGAATTTTTTTACATTTATTGACCGCATCATCGCCATTCGCCCGCATCCAGGCCGCATCAAGCCACATCGGCCCCCCACCGCATCACGGCCACATCCCGCATTTTAAAACACTGGTCTATGTGAATACTTAAGTGTGACAAACATCTAAAACATACAGCCACTTCGCTTAGAATTACATGGATTCTAGAAAATTTCCAGGATATCCTAGTCCTCTAAATTTCATAGTCCCCCAAGATTGATCACAAACAAAACACAAACAACCAACAGGAAAGATCTAACTTAGGAAAAATAAAATATTAATGCCATAAATAATAAAATAGCCACTTAATTTCCTAAGAGAAGTATTCTTTAAGCAACAAATTTTGCATTGCCAACAGAGGAGCTAAGTTTATTTAGCTTCTCCAAGTTAGAAATGCAAAACGTTATTATCAAATCATAGAAAGCATTTGATGACAGTGACAACAATAATACTATTCACAACAGTTATTGGGGTCAAAAATATGATAAACAAGTGAGCTGTTTTTCTTTAAATTGTAGAATTTTCTTCATGACCATCTCCTTCATGCCCAAGTCTAAACCACATGATTTACAAGTAGAAAAGTAACTTTACTATCATCTACAACATTCACATTGGTTAGGAAAAAGAAGGCACAAAGAAGCAAGCTATTAATAAATATCACTTTCAAGCTTCACAATTGCTGATAGCATATTTGCAGCCGCATCATTCTTATCATCATGTAAATTTTACTGCCGATTTTCTTAGTTCCATAAGCATTTAAGAAATGACGACACAAAAAAAACAAGAATCTACATACTTCAGTATGTATTTGAGCAACAAGAGGCCCTTCATGGAGCTCAAGGTTTGGAATCAGATGCTTGATTGCATCTGCCCGCTGAAGGTTCTCCAAGCAGTTCGGATCAGTAGACAAATTACTGATACACTTTAGGATCTGCGAAGGGCAAACATGGCAGTAGAAAAACCCCAGTAATATCAAATTGTGCCATATGTTTAATAATTGATATACCTAATAACATTCTTTGGTGGTAACACACCTTTAAAAGAATGGGAAGCTCTATCTTTTTGAGCATCTGAAAGAGACGATTCAGCAAGCTTTGGCTACACATGTAAGACTTCACTGCCGTGTCTGCTTGAGAAAACTCAAGTAATAGATCAGCCACCTTTTCTAGATACTCCCTTGCAACATCTGCATTCAAGGTAGATGCCATTTGTGCAAGCAGCCCTGATGACGTAGCACTACCAGCTCGAGCATTGAGCACGCCAGATCCAGACAGTATACCTGAAGCCGTTTGTGATGCAAGTCCAGAAGACGAAGCAACTCCTTCATTAACAACTGATGCCAAAGCCTGGGGGTTAACCCTGTTATATGCTTTTGGTGACAACCTCGAAATGGATTCAAGATTTCCATTTTCTCTACCTTGTGCAGAGACCTCTGCAAAAATGAATACAGACAGCAAAAGCATCTTCAGTCATGCCAAATGAAAATTGCAAAAAAATAAAAAACACAAGCAATACTTGCGGTAAACTTGACAAAATTTTAGCAAGATTCAGGTATTTAAAAGAGCAGAAGAAAACAATGTCTTTTTTTTTTAATGTGTTTACTATTTATAGAATAAAGATGTACAAGCTATCAAAAAGTAGGCTACCCACAACTGGGGAGCTCTATTCAAAAACCACTGAGAGGGTGATGAGAGTCGAAAACTATTGTACATCCAAAAAAGGACAAAGGCTAAGGTCTCTAAACTCCTGCCACAGCTGTTGCCCCCTTAGCATGAGCATCCACCATGTGGTTCACCTTCCGCCATGTATGAGTCCATGAAACGGGATATGTCTACAAATATCAAAAATCTCGTCAAACATGTGAACGAGTCTCCAGGGGGGTGTGGCCTGCCCCAAGGCCCAGAGGATGACATTACTAGAGTCATCTTCCACGACCGATTCAGTGCTCCAGTGAGTGTTGAAGTGTTTGAGACCTTGCAAAAGGGTAAGATCTTCCGCCATAGTGGAATCAGCTCAGCCGATAGGTCTGGCGAAGGAGAAGATGAAGAGGCCGTGGTGGTTTCTAAAGATGACCCCAATATTGACCAGACCTGGGTTGCCAAGAGAGCAATTGTCGAACTTAAGTTTGGTTTTGCCCAATTCCAGAGGTTGCCAAAGAGATGAACGAGGGATGGTATCGGGCCTGAGAGAAAGAAGTGACTGCCAGTTGAGATGGACGTTCGAGGCTGAGAGGTGCTTGAACCAGCTATGGTTCGAGGCCCAAAAGATGACTATGGATTTGATGTTGTCCCTCAAGGAGTGGAGTGGAGAGTAACAGCCTCAAAAAATGCAGTTGTTGCGCTCAATCCAAATGCCCGATAAGGTAGCCGAAATTGAGGCCTTCCTAAATAGAATGCCTGATTTGGCCCATAGTAGAAACTTCGTGTATCCAACCAATTGGGGTACAGACCTTGGGGTGACTCAAGACCAGTTGAACAGTAGAAGTAGGTCCTTCCAAAGATTGCTGGCTAGGCTGCAGCGCATAAATAGGTGTGGATTTGTTTCCTCGTTGGCCATGCACATCACACAGCGATTAGGAGTGATGAGGCCCTTTTTTTGTAGCCGATCTACTGTTAAAGACCCTCTCTGAATGGGTAATCCAATTGGGCAATCCAATTGAATACTTGGATTTTGGGGCAAATGAAGGATAGCCAAGTTTTGGTGACGATGAAATGAGAGGGCGTGGAGGTTGGGCCGGAACGAAGCATGTGTTAAAAGGAGAAAACTGAGACGGAACCGTCCGCAGTGAGGAACCAATCCTATCCTAGCCATGGGGAAAGAGAGATAGACAGAGTGAAGAACTGAAGCTTGAAGGACGGCTTCGATATCTCAGTCATGGAGGTGCTTACTAAATTTGTTCCAGGAACGAGAAGTGCCTACCATTTGGAATGAATCCGCAACCAAGACATTATTGTCTCTTGCTAGGGGAAAAGGTTGGGAAAAAGGTCTCTCAGGGAAGTGTGGCCGATCCATAGATCGGACCAGAAGTTAATTCCGTTGCCCACCCTTGCATGGAAGCGAATGTTGGTTTTGAAAGGGTGTAGGCAATTCACAAATGATCTCCAGGCACCTGAGCATGAGATGTAGGCAGTATTGTGGGGAAACTGGGGAGGATGGTGGAGGCAATATTTGTGGTGAAGAACATCTTGCCACAGATGGCTGCCCTGGGTGGACAGACACCACCACCATTTGCCCAATACGGTCAAGTTTTTAAGTTTGAGGAAGCGAATGCCCAAGCTGCCTTGAGATTTAGGCTAACAAATTGTGGTCCAGGAGATGAGGTGATACTTCCTGGATTCACGGTCTCCGGACCAAAGAAAGTTGTGCATGAGTTGCACCAAGCGTGAGGCAACTGCAGCGAGCAGGTGGAAGAGGGACATTTGGAAAATGGGGAAGTTGGAAAGGATGGCCTTGATGAGGGCTACTCTACCTGGGGGGGAAGGAATCTTCCTTTCTAGGTAGCCAACTTGCGGTCAAATTTATCAATGATGTGCCCCCATTGCCTATGTTTGGGCTTGTCGTGGGGAAGGCCAAGTTAGGTGGAAGGAGGGGTGTCTAGTGCACAGCCCCACCTATCGGCAAAATCTTAGGTAGCCTGCGACTCCATGCCGATGCCAATCATTTTCAATTTGGCCATGTTGACCTTAAAACCCGTGGCGAAATTGAAACATTTGAGGAAGAGCAGTGAGTCTACCAGCTACTCGGAGGCCCCACAAAAGAGTAGGGTATCATCGGCGTATTGAGGTGAGAGATGACAGGGCCACCATTGGTGATATTGAATCCCTCCAACAGGCCATGACATTACATTCTGGCCAGTGACCTGCTTAAGACCTCCGCCACAATGGCAAAAAGAATGAGGACAGGGGATCCCCTTGCCGGAGGCCCCTAGAGGAGGGGAAGAAGTCCTTGAGGGTTCCATTGATGAGAATGAAAAAGTCGGTGTTAGAGATGCAAACCCCTGATCCAATTGCCCAAAGATTACTGAAACCCAATAAATATGGTCGTATGCTTTTTCCCAGTCCAATTTAATTAGCAGTCCCAGAATCTTGGATCAGATTCTTAAGTTTATACACTCGTGTGTAATAAGGGCTCCATCTAAAATTTGGCAATCTTACAAGAAAGCCCCTTGATGGGGGAGGGGGGGTAACACCCATCGTAGCACCTCATTGAATCTGGAGGCCAAGACCTTCGCTAGTATCTTGTAAAAACTGTCAATTAGGCTTATGGGTCTAAAGTTCTTGAGTTCTTCGACTCCTTCCACTTAGGGGATGAGGGCGATGAAGGTCATGTTCATACCTTTGTTGTTAACCCCCCTCTCATAAAACTCCTCAAAGAAGGCAAGTATGCCAAGGCGAAGGATTTACCAAATGTTTTTTAAGAGGGCTAGGGGGAAGCCGCCCGAAGTATGTCAAGGCGACGGGGTTCCCAAAAGTTTTTGAAGAGGGCTATAGGGAAGCCGCCAAGGGCCTGGGACTCGATCTTGGCCTAGGTCGGAGATGGCTTTGAGGATCTCGTTTTCACTATAGGGGTGCTCAAGCCAGAGGGCTCGATCTGGGGGAATGGTCTGGAAGAGAGGTCGGCCATCTTGGGGGTATGTTTGGTTGGCAACCTGAAGAATTGTGTAAAGAAGTCGATAACAGCTCTCTCCACTAGAGGGGGTTCATCCAAGATTACCCCCTCGACGACTAACTAGTTATGGTATTAACTCTTCTTCTACAGTCGGTCATTTTGTGGAAAAAGGCCATGTTGAGATTTACACATTTGAGCCATTTGAGCCTCGAACATTAGGCTCAAGAAATCTCTTCCTTTAGGGTGTTTTGGTAATCCATTTTGAGCTAAGTCCTGAGCTGGATTTCATTGGAAGTGAGGCAACGAGATTCTTAGATCTGGTCCCAAAAGTTGAAGGAGGGATTCTTTAAGGACGTGGACATTCCAAAGAAGTTGGCTACTCTTAAGATTTAAGGAGACCCCTAAGAATTGGGAGTTCCTCTAGAAGCAATAGCCAACCCACCCATGCACTGGGTTGGAGAGTGAGGACCACCACGAGGAAATTAGAGAGGGCTGGCCAGGCTCCTTGAGCCAAGCCAATTCGAAACAAAATGGTCTAGGCCCTCCCCAAGCCAAACGGGTGTTGAAGAGATTGGGCTTGTCATCTAAGGTAGGTTTGAGGAGGGTTGAGGAATGCGTACCAGGGAAGGAAGGGTCCCAATCGGGACTGATCAGTTATCGGTCCAATTTAGATAAGGATGGAGAGGAAGAGTGACTGGACCAGGACAAGACTGCTCCGTGGACAGAAATTTCAATGAGTTTGTCTAGAGATGAAATCTGAAAAATCAAGCATGGATCAGGTAATTCTAAAGCTTGAGTTTCTTTCGAATGACCATCTTATGGCGTTAAAATGCCAAGCCCACCCCCCCCCCCCCCCCCCCCCCCCGCCCCCCACAAAATTACACCAACAGAGGGGATGGGAGGCGACAGTGTCCAACTCATCCCAGAGAAGGCCTCTGAAAGAGCCAAAGTTGGGGCCATAGACGACTGCGAATTTTTAAGGAAGCCCATCAGAAATTCTAGTGAGGGCCCAGTAAAAGAGGCCATGTGAAAGGTCACAAGGGCATGGGTGGATGTGTCTCAAACCCCACCCCCCCCTATTACACCATCAACAGGGGGGATGCAAGGCGACAGTGTCGAGCTCATTTCGAGCTCATTCCAGAGAAGGCCTCTAGAAGAGCCAAAGTTGGGGCCATAGAGAGCTGTGAATTTCCAAGGAAGAACATCATATATTCTAGTGAGGGCGATGGTAACAGTAAAAGAGGCAATGTGAGATGTCACAAGGGCATGGGTGGGTGGGTCTCAAATGACCCATATGCCACCCGAGTCACGAGCAGCCTCTAGAGCCACTCATTGGCATGGTCTTCGACCTCATATCTATCAAACTAGTCCAAGAGTGGGGGGGGGGGTTGTTTTGTTTCTAGAAGAGTGGGATAGAAGGGGAATGCTTTGAGCAAAAGGCTCGAACAGAGTTGCATTTGAGAGGGTCTCCAAGTCGCCAAATATTCCACATTACGAGCTTCATGGGCTGGGGAAGGCGATAGGAGGGGGGGAAATGACTAAGACTAGAGGTTGTGGTGGGGGTGGGTAAGCACCTGAGAAAGGTGAGATATGGGAAACTAAGGGACAAAAGAGGGATAATGGGTGGCAAGGTTAGGCACCAGGGGAAGGGAGGACATAGGGTGGATCGACAAGAGGTTCCACAAAGGTTGAGGAATAAAGGAGAGATGGGAGGCAAGAAGGGAGGGGAGCTAGACAAAGGGGGAGCGGGGAGAGGGAGCCAACGATAAGTGTGGTGGAGGTGCACGATGGAGACGAGGTGAAGGGGGTGTGGGGGAAGGGTTAGAGGCCGGAGATGCTGGCCGGTGTTGAAGAAGGGTCGACAAGGATGAAAGGAGACGAGCCGAGTGTCGCTTGGCTTGAGGAAGGGGATGTCTGGCAGAGGGTACTGCTGAGCCTTGCAAGGGGGGTGACGAGGGGCTCCAACTGGGCTGAGTTCATTGATTCCTCCTAAAAAATTCATTTCAATTGGAATGTGCTTATTCGTCATGATCCTTGTCAAATTAAGCATCCATCGCTGAATGGTTAAATGGCAAATTTGTAGGTTCAATTCCTGCTGGATGCACACCAATTGGAATGTTTGTGGAGGTTGGAATTCTAAAAGGAGTAAGATTGAAAGGGGGAGCCTGGAGAAGGCAGCGCGGGTCACGGGCCTCAGGAAGAGAGGAGAACAAAGGAGGGTCGTCGGATGAGAGTATCGCCTTGGGTTGCGAGCCATGTGGCAATAGAGCTAAGGAGGTTGACAGTTGAGGGTCAGGGCAGGTACACAAGACACGTGAACTGGGGGAGGGAGAGAGGTTGGAGTCTCATCGATGAGAGAAAAGCATGGCGAGGAAGAAAGGGATTCGGGGCTCATGGTAATGAGCAGATGCGAAAGAATGGGGGATATGTGTTGAGAGTGGGAAGGGGGAGGACAACGGCTAGCAAACTGAAGGGGAGGAAGAGGGAAGGGCGTAGTCTGGGTGACTGTCAGGTGGCAGGAGGTCATCAGGAAGGAGACGGGGGGAGGACCAAGGGGCAGGAGCACTGACGTCAATTGAGTGGGAGGGGGTGAGGAGGCTTGTTGTGGCCACAGCCGCAGGTTGATGGGGAGAGCTCTCTCGGTGACATTCAACATGAGTCTTTGGATTACGGGATCTGCAAGGTCTGGGTTGGGGAAGGCTAAGGAATGGATACCAGGGAAGGAAGTGTCCCAATCGGGACAGATCAGGCATAGGTCCAATTTGGAGAGGGATGGAAAGGAAGAGTGATTGGAACAAGTGAAGACTGCTCTGTGGAGGGAAATGTCGATGAGTTAATGCCTAGAGATGAAATCTCAAAAATCGAGCATGGGTTGGGTAATTCTAAAGCTTGAGTTCCTTTCGAATGACCACCTTATGACATTAACGTCTCCCCCCCTCCAACAACCCAACCCCCCCCCCTGCACCAACGGGAAGGGTGGAAGCAACAGTGTCGAGCTCATTCCAGCGAAGTCCTCTGGAAGAGCCAGAGTTGGGGCCATAGACAGCTATGAATTTCCAAGGAAGCCCATCAGAAATTCTAGTGAGGGTGATGGTCATAGTAAAAGAGACAATGTGAGATGTCACAAGGGCATGGGTGGTTGGGTCTCAAATGACCCATATGCCACCCAAGGCACCGGCAGCCTCCAGAGCCACCCATTGGCATGGTCTTCGACCTCAAACCTATTGAACTTGTCCAAGAGTCGGGGAAGGTGTTTAGTTTCTAGGAGAGTGAGGATAGAAGGGGAGTGCTTTGAGCCAAAGGCTGGTACTGAGTTGCATTTGAGAGGGACTCCAAGTCACCAAATATTCCACATTAAGAGCTTCATGGGGAGGATTAGTAGACAGGGACGTGTCTTGAAGAGCGTCTAGGGGTTCTAAGCCCCGAGGAGGCCACTGATGAAGAGGGGGAGGATGGAGCCCCAGAGTCGTAGTTAACATCGAAGTGAAGATTTGAGAGCTATCTTTCACCCTTAATGCTTGCTTTGAATCTTGATTGAGCATCAGATTTGGGGAAAGCTTCGATGTCCTCCAACGAGCCGTCGAATTCGAAGCCCATGAGATTTAGGATCTCCTAGATGTTACCATGTGCTCTCTCCATCTCGCTAACGAAGTTGGAATCTACCGAAGGACAGGAGCCTTAGGTGGAGCTAGTGTGTTGGGGAGGAGTGGGGTAGGGGCAAAGGTGGCGTCTCCATTGGGTGGGGAAGGTTCGACTATGATACAGGGAGGGAAAGGAGATGAAGGTAGGGATAGAGGAGAGGCCCCTAAAAGTAGGGGGGCGGTGTGGGTGCTGAGGAGAGAAGGTAATAGGGTACCGAGATGGCAGCGAAAGGGGAGGGATTGTAGAAACGAGGGTTAAGGAGGGTGATAGTTGGGCGAAAAATGACCAAGACGAGAGGTTATGGTGGGGGTGGATAAGGACTTGAGAGCAAACTAAGGGACGAAAGGGAAAGGGAGCCTAGGGTAGTGGGGGATAGGGGGAAATGAGGTATAGCAAAGGGGGAACCCAAGGGGTGGAGGGGTGGAGGGGTGACGGAGGGGGCAAGCAATGGAAGGGTATAGAGAGGAGGGAGAAGGGGTGGCAACGTTAGGTACCAAGGGAAGGGAGGACAGAGGGGGGATCGACAAGAGGTTCCACAAAGGTTGAGGTTGAGGAGAAGGGGAGAGATGGGAGGCGAGAAGGGAGAGGAGCCATTGGAGAGAGAGGGAGAGGGGGGAGAGAGGGCAGCAAAAGTGAGGCAGCAACGATAGGTGGGGGGGAGGCAGATGAAGGAGACGAGGTGGAGAAGTGTGTGGGGGAAGTTTAGAGGCCGGAGATGCTGGCGGGTGCTGAAGAAGTGTCAATGAGGACGAAGGGAGAGGAGCCCAGGTGTCACTTGGTTTGAGGAAGGGGGCATCCAGCAGAGGAAGGAGGGTAACGCTGAGCCTTGCAAGGGGGGTGTTGGAGTTCCAAAAGGGGTTAGATTGAAAGGGGGAGCCTGGAGAAGGCAACGGGTCAAGGCCTTGGGTAGAGAGGAGAACAAAGGAGGGTCGTTAGATGAGGGTAACAGCCTGGGCTGCAAGCCATGTGGCAATAGAGCTAGTGAGGTTGACAGGTGGGGGGGAAGGCATGTACAGAGGGCACGTGAATCGGGGGAGGGAGAGAGATGGGAGTCCCGTAGATGAGAGAAAAGCTTGGCAAGGAAGGAAGGGGTTCAGGGTTCAAACTTCAACATAATGAGCGGACGGGAAAGAATGGGGGACACGTGTTGAGAGTGGAAAGGGGGAAGACAAGGGTGGCAGACCAAAGGGGAGGAAGAGGGAAGGGCGTTGTCAAGGTGACTGTCAAGTGGCAGGAGGTCATCGGGAAGGAGAGAGGGGGAGGACCGAGGAGCACGGGCACTGACGTTAGCCGAGTGGGAGGGGGTGATGAGTGTTGCCCTGGTTGCAGCCGCATGGTGATGGGGAGATCTCTCTTGATGAGGTTCAATGTGGGTCTTTAGATTACGAGATCTTCGGTTAAGGGTGGTGTTTTTTCGACGATGCCTTGAAACTGTGGTCCACCCATAGCTCAGTGCAGGATTCTCTAGGCAACACAGCAGTTGGACATGGCGGTCAGAAGGAAGAGAGGCTACCGCCCAAGAAATGTAGACACAGTAGTCCCCTTCGATGTGGAGCCAAAGTTTTGGAAGGAATGGATTGAGAGTCCAAGACCTCAATCAACAGTTGAATGGAATCCATGGGGAGAAATTCGCAAGAACCAATGCGTTGAGATAAAATGTCCATAGAGGTAGCCAATAAGCAGGAAGGTGGGGCATTAAGAGGGATGTTTGAAACCCTCAGCCATATCATATGCTTTTTGAAGGCTCCCAAGAGATTGGACCATAAGGCCAAGGACAAAGTGGCTCCTTTGAAGGTCGGCAAGTCGAGGTGGAGGGCTCTTTGGGTGGAGGCCTCGGAGGGGAAGGTGAAGAGGACGTGGCCATTTGAAAGTCTTCGGCAGCCTAGGTCAGACTCCTTCCAGAGGCTTTGGCCCCATTTCTCAATGCCCCTGATATCATCTCTTTTGGGTTTGAAATGACATATTAGAGAGGAAAGCAATTTGTGCTTTTGAGAAAAGATATGTTGTCCAGCCAAGGAGATAACATTGTATGAGTCAGGGCGTTTGTGAAGAGAAGATGATGTTAGTGCCAGGTAGGAGTGCGCTGCAATGTGAGGGGTGTGGGAAGCAGATGGCGGAGGAGGCAGGGGATTGGGGGAGGACTTGATCAGATGGACATAGTTCTAGTAGAGGGAGAGGAGGGAGAGGAGGGAGAGGGGAGGAATTCCATAGTACAGTTGGCGAGTGCAGAATATATGGATACACCAATGCTCTCCCTGCAATTTTTCAAAATTGCTCTAAAAAAAGACTGATTGTGTTCAATTGAGCTATGTCCTTCAGTATGATCATTTCCAGAATTTCCAAAATTAAAGGCAAGAAAAACAGGGAAGGAAATGTCATGTGGATGACAAAGAAATTTTATAAAACTAAAGAAGTGATCAATACATGAAAATGAATTGTAATAGGGCAATGAAAGCTGATAACCAAAATTACAGTAAATGCATGAAAAGAATCCACGTTAAGGAACATTTCCTGCAACTTCTCCTTAATACAACCATACAGGACAATCATTCAACATCAGTAGAAATGGCATGATGCATGAGTGAGATTAAGGACCATAGCAACAGATGCTTGAAAACAGACACCAACTTGGGCAAATTTTTATATAATCAAGTGATCAAGAACAAAAGAAAGGACAGTTTACAACATTGATAATACCCAAAAAAGAATTCAGAATGGCTCGAAAAAATTCAGATTCACCAATCAAACACAGATCTATGCAGCAGCAATTGGAAGGTCACAATTAAAAGCTCTTTTTTCTTATTTAAATAATTGAAAGTTTCTGGAATAGACCTGCATGAATGGAGAGAGTAATGTAAAAGTTCTCACCTGCAAATGCTGCCATCAGGAACTCTAGCTCGCCATTGGTTTTCCTTTCTGTCGAAGCATGCAAAAGTGGCAAAATATTTTCAGGTCTGTCCAGACCCCCCGAAAGGTGACGTATATACTCAAGTTGACCAGAGACATGCCTAGAGGGAGGTTCCTTCTCTAACAAACTTAAGAGAGGTTGAACTTGCTCATTCTGAGATGGTAATGCACTAGAAGTCCCAACAGTTCCATTTGATGTACGAAGAGGATCCAACTGCTTGTGGGGCATATCCAAGGAAACCCTATTGGTAGTATTAGGGCCACGCTGCTGCCTGAGTAAGGCATTTTCTGCACTTCGGGACGCTTCTGACTTCCTCAATTCAAATGCTTCTCTCTCCTTGGACAAGAGAGGTATGGGTTCTTTGGTAGTTGAAGATCCAACACTCTCAAGAAATGAGGGATCTGATGTCTTAGATAGCAGCCCAGATTCAGATAAACTATATGCCGACCGAGGCTTCTCCATATCTCCGGAGATGAGCCTAGATTCAGGTTGGTTTGCATCTGATCGATGGGGTTGTGATGTCGAGGCTCTTGATGGCTCTGCAGCTGCAATTGATAGTGGAATTCTAGACTTAGGTGGTTCAAGTAGATCACGTGGAGCTGGCAGTTCAGGATACAGAGAAACAGGACAGCTAGCATCCAGGGGACCAGAACGTGGTCGAGGAGCTGGACCATCAGTTGCAAGAGAACCATTTCCTCCAGGGGTAGAAGCCAGTCGAGTGGCCTCATTCAAGCTATGTAGGGTGTTTACGAGTCGAATAAGTATGCCATTTTTAGCAGATATTCGACAAAAATCATTTCTTGGCGTTGAACATTGAAGCTTGAAAACCTGCCACATGGCATCAATAGCAAGATGTACCATTTCCCTGGTATGTCAAGAAACACATGCAGCCTTAGGAATACAGTAACTAACAATACCATGGCCAATCATCAAAAATCCCTAGGATAATGCAACTAAGTCCACACCTGTATTTTGCATAGTCAGCTTCTAGAAATCCCACCAAAACAGGTATTCCACGACATGCTATAAACATTTGCAGTGTCAATGAACTGGAAATTAGAGAGACATAAACAGAAGTCAAAAGAATATTTGTGCGATAAGAGCTTAACATGTCAAATATTCCAGATTGGAAATGCAACACATTATTATACAATCCAAACCTGGTCTGACAAAGCTGCTGCAAGAAATAAGCTGCTTGCATACGAACTTCACGAGGACGTTCAGGCACTGCAAAGTTCATAACTACAGGGATCTGGCACCATGAGACCCCATTACTAAAGAGTTGCCATAGACATGCAATCATAACCCTATTATGTGAAAAAACCTTTATCTCAAAGTGCTTATAAGGTCAGGGTATTACTTACAAGGCCAACTAGACAAGCATTTTCTTGGAAATCAGTGTTGTCCTTAATAATCTGATTTACAATTTGCAGGGCAGAACATATAACCTGCAGAATATGAAATTTTTAATATCAACAAAGATTTTTTTATATGAATTATTTGCAACGCATCTCAAATAAATCAGAATTGAATTTTGCTTAAATTAGTATAACCTACAAACACGTTATCCCCAAGCTCATATTGAGAACCCCAATATGGAATAGAGAAAGAGAGGAGGGGGTGGTTTTTTTGTTTTGGGAGGGGAAGGTTGGGGAAGAATAATATTGGCTCAACTCTCAACAGATAGAATATGCATACACGATTTTTGGGAAGATCAAGCAGCTCCATTAAGGGAAGTAAGCCATGTTGGCTGATAAAAACTATCTTCTGCTCTGGATGTTCGTGAAACAACACAAGAAGCTTTTGGCAAGCAGAGACAATCACATCTTCAGGTTCCTCTGGTTTTAGCGAACCGACTAATTTGCTGAATTCAATGGCCTATAAAACAGAAGAGAGTATCAGCTTATATTAACACAGATATCTTGTAGATACAGTGAAATCAATGAAAGATGCCCTACACAAAAAATTATCCCTAAAAAAAAAGAGAAGGAAAATGCAAAACAGAGGAACTATATATGATCAATAAGTTACATCTTCTACGAAGTAAACCCACAATAAATGATTAAACAAAGAACCCTCATCGCCAAGAAATAGTAGCTCCTCTAATGCAGTATTCATGGACCTGAAGGAGATATTTTTCATACAATGACCTGTAAGACTTCTTTACTTCCTTATCCCAAGATAATACAGACAAAAAAAAAATAAGAGGGACCCATCTAAACATAAGCCCAAGCATTTTTAAACATGGTAGGCAGCTAGGAATATAGACACTATGATGAAGGTAGAACTAAAACTAGTTACACCTGAAAACTAAATCATCATGCGATTTATATCCCAGCATGCCAAAAGGATCAGTACAATATAGTCACCATTATGTCCATACTGAGGAGACAGTTACTTTCAATAACCATATGAACATTAAAATATTCTGAACTTAAAACCTTAAGTGCTTAGCACAAGAACCATCTTCACATACAAAGAAGAAAGGTAGTCCTTGTGATAAAAAATAATGATTAATTCAAAAAAACATATTCATCCAATACACATAAGAGCAAAAGCATCGCAAGCAATTCTTGGCTCATCTTGTCCTGTGGTTGTCATCACATCTAATGTTCCCCAGTTAACGTAATGATGCATATCCGCCAGCAAAAACACGCTGTAATCAAATAAGTTTTAAGAGTTTGGAGAATATGAACTAGCTCAGTGTGGTATCAAATATAATAATATCGCAACTTATGATCTGTTGTCTCCAGCAACCAAATCTAAAGTTCACCTTGCAGAGTTTTTTGAACACCAGTAATATCCATGTAATAAATTAAGTGTCCAAATCACATAAGAAGAACCAATCATTAGACTTTAAGCAGCATAATCATAAAGTCTAGTATGAGAAAGTAATGGAAGTACAATAATCTTATACAAAAGAAAGTAGTCTCCTGGTTAAAGAAATAAATAATACCTGTATGGGGAAAAGGTTTTCTCCAGGAATTCTGTCTTCAAAGCCCTGCACGATCAGAAAGACAATAAAATGGCCATCTTTATTACGTAGAACAGTGCAACATATAGAGGTCCAATATCTGTTAGATGCAGAGAACTTTAACTTGCATATCAAACATTATCAGGGCCTGCAGAAAGCATCAAAACCTACCAACCCATCAATGCCAATTTCATCCTCTCTGAAAACGCCCATCATAAGTGTCAACAAGTCCCCTCCATTTCTCTGCCCAATTTCATTGTCTTTTCTCTTCTGAGCCATTTTGGCCTTAAGCTTAGCGGCCAGATCATTTTTACTAGCATCATAAAACTGTAGATTATTTTGACCTAAATGTGAAGATGGTGCAGAAGTTGAGGCTTCTGCTGCATGGTCCTCTGGAATCCTGTCCATAGGCTCCTGAAATAAATCATCCAAGGAAGAATCCGCCGGTGTATCACTGAACCTACCAAGTTCATTCACTCCAGATAAGACTGATGATTTAGAAGCCTGTTAAGCAAGTGGGTCAGTACAAGTTAATTCACCAAACAGTAAAATTTGCATGAAAGTTTAAATTACAATATC
The DNA here is from genome assembly GCF_054954075.1 of Amborella trichopoda. Lineage (NCBI taxonomy): Eukaryota > Viridiplantae > Streptophyta > Magnoliopsida > Amborellales > Amborellaceae > Amborella > Amborella trichopoda. The sequence continues at coordinate 14,809,465 of NC_142348.1, read as the reverse complement.
AATATACATGAACACAAAAGAAAAAGAGAGTTTAAATAAGTAAGTTTCATCCTAAGTCATCTGTTGGACCCAGTGGTTCAAAGTGATACATAAATGACCTCATTCCTACTTAATTAGAGATGGTCATTTAGAAGGCATTGAACTACCATTTAACATTGGAAAAAGTTTATATAAGGTTGACACCTTATACTATTGAAATAAGGTGCGCCTCAAAAATCCATCAGAGAAAGTTGTTCCAATGCTGGAAAACACTCAAATACAACATCTCAGCCTAGAGATGTATGGATATAAAAAAGAAAAAGATTTCAAGTCATGAAAATAGCGCATCTTGTAACATACTATCTAGATCGTCCATTTTCAAAAAAATTAATTGTTTCTAGATCTACTTGATTTGCACCATTTATGGAGCTTTAAATTTCATAATTAGGGGTGAGAATAGATTCCCAGGTCATCTTAATGGTTTCTGTCACGAGGACATTTTTTTGGGGTAGTTTTTAGGTGTGCCTAACTTTGATTGTTCAAGGTTGACATCTTATAGAAACCTCACCCTTAAACATTTGATGCTCCAAAGCCAGAAGAAAATGTGACAGAAAAGAAAAAAATAGCATTAAGAAAATCAAACAAAACCAATACCATTAAGAACATTGGTGCTTATATTCAACTCAACAAGGCAAATAACCACTTCAATAGGGAAAAAACTAGGATAACTAGCAACATTTTCACAAAAAAATCTCATAAATGAAGGAAACAGCAAAATCATACCCATGCATAATAGTTAATATCATGCATGTATATATAATAAAGTTGTGGGGATGAAAACAGAAGGAAAGAGATTTCAATAAGAACAGAGAATGTAAATACTATTACAAGTTCCAACCAGCACTCTCAAATTTACATATCAAGAATGAATTTTACAAAATGAAGGTTGGATTTAGATAGGCGAAATGGAACTTTACATCCGAGTTTAATGTGATCGCCACATACCACTGAGATTGAAGGGGAAGTTCTATAAGACGGCTGTAAGACCATCTATGATTTATGGGACAGAATGTTGGGCGGTCAAGAAACAACATATCCATAGGATGAGCATAACTAAGATGAAGATGGTAAGATGGATGAGTAGCAAGACAAGAAATGAATGAATTTGGAATGAATATAAATGATGGTACTTCGGTGTGGCTTCAATGGGCGATACGATGAGGGAAAGTAAACTTAGGTAGGTTGGCTATGTACAACGTAGACCAAATTCAATGCCGGTTAGGAGGTGCGATTTAGTTCAAGTAGAAGGCTCTAAAAGGGTAAGGGGAGGCCAAAAGGACATGGATAGAAGTAGTGAGAAAAGCTACAATGACTTTTGGTCTTACTGAGGGTATGGCCCTTGATAGAGAAGAATGGAGGAACATGATTCATGTAGACAACTCCAAATCATTGGAATAAGGCTTGGATGATGATGATGATGAAGGTGGGAGTTAGATATGGTCGCCCTTCTAGTCGGGAGCAATTTGGAACACATTCTCCCTTCTCCATAAACAGATGATAAACCAGTTATATACAAAAAGTTATCAGAAAATGATTTTTGTTCTTAGTAACTTGAGGCTGATGTTGCCAAAATGCCATAAGAAGCTAGTAAATATAATCCTCTTTTTTGACAAGAAAAACAATAAGCCTCTTTTTATCTTTTTTATCTTGAATCATAGCATGTTATTTAGTGCAATGTCATTTCTAGATTTTTATAGTGTTTTAACATTAGTTTTTGTTAAGGCTATGTTTGCTAATGGTGTTTTGTAGTATGGTCTAATAAGGGAGTTGACCTTAAACTTTCCCTTAGTCCATCCCAAGCCCCAGTAAAGGAGTTGGATTGCGTTAGAATCCTAAACATATGAGAAGAATGGAGGAACAAGATTCATGTAGCCAACCCTAAATAATTGGGATAAGGTTTGGACGACGATGATCATGAATGTTATTTTGTAATAATATATGATATTTACTTTTAGTTATTTGTGAGCCTCTAACAATTCATTTTCACGAGAAAACATATAGTCATGTGACCGCATTTCTCGTATTTTATAGATGATTTTGAATTGCTACAAAAAGATGAACAAATAGAAAGAAAGTCAACACCCACGTCGTTTAACAAAGATCAACTTTTGGACCTCGACAGAACCATAGGTAATTACAGCAATGGAAAAATAAAGCAAAATCTGTATTAGAAAAGGAATGAAAGATGGGGTTCTGCCTCTTGGCTTAGTGGATAAGGTATGAAGGCTGCAGCATTAACATCATGGTTCAGACCCCATCCAACATAGCATAAGTTTGTGAGTGCTATGATTCACTAACAAAGCATTTTCAAATACAGTTCCGTGTTCGTCATTAGGGAGTAATTTGACATTTATGTCATGCTACACAAGCCTGTAACATATTGCTTCTCATAGGCCACACAAGTTATCATTAGCTTTTTCATGGGGAAATCTAGGACACAACAGCTTTGACACATCAAATCAAAAGTTTGAGATAGGTTTGTGATAGCAAACACCCATCTTTCAATAGTCGTTTTACATTAAGTAAAGCTATCGTTTTATAGATCCCTGTAAGGGACTCATGTCTTACAGGGGTTTTTCAAGGAAACAGGGTTCTTTCACTTGCTCTTTTGAGCAAAGCAAAAGTCAAGTTTTCTAAATAGAAATGATGAACCAAATAAGTTTCCAAACATTACAAGAAAACAAGAAAGGAGCAACGCCCATAAAAAGAGAATACCAGTTGAGGAAGATCATTATATAGGATTAACATATAATCCATAGCATAATTCACTCAACTCGACAGATGTGCACAAATTGTAAATTAGCACCGACATGAGCAGCCTTGTTCCCAAGTTGCTCAGAATGTTGGACTTGGGAGAGTCAAAAGTCACAATGGCATGATTGTGTAGTTTTGAATGTTTGTGCTATAAAGATATTTTAATTTATAAATGCATATTAAGGCAAGTCAGCCAAGTCACTGGGCAAATCAACTATGCCGATGAGTAAACCATGTTAAAGTCAAATCAACAAAAAGTCAAAAACATATGTCAAACCAAGCCACATGGCATATCAAGCTCACAATATGCCTCACAAATGACAGAAAGGCAGAGTCAAGCCAACTCCCCTATGGTCATTAAATCATGCAAAGTTGAGGACTATGAATATACTTTAACTAAGCCGAAAAGCAAGCAAGACACAATCTGAATATTGAGAAGCAGATTAGAGGACATGGGCAAAACAAAGGATCCCACGAACAAGAATGAACTTTATATTAGAAATAAAATACCTCAAGACTTTCTCCAATAGCAGAACACTATATAATTCACTTATTAAGAAAAATTGATGCTAAACAAATCAAAGAGTGGTACATCTCAGAAATTATATAAACAAACAAGAAAAGAAATAGTTAAAATTCGATTTGTTCCAATGCAAGGTTTACTACATGAACGAAATGAGAAAAGATCATGAACATCCAACACAACTGGTGGATTTCAGCATTCAACAACTAAAAAGAAAGCATTGGTAAAAAAGATAAATACATTACCTTTTGAAAACGAGGTTCTTGAACCCTCTGTTCAAAGCCAAAAATATTGTTATCGCCATGTATAGCACTTCCATTACCTACAGGTCCAATAGCTCTTCCATTCTCAGGCAACTCATGAAGAGTAGCAACATTTTTTCTTTTCGACTCTGGAGAAACCATATCATTCAGCAACCCTTCATTCAGATTTACGGGGCTTCTTAAGCTTGGCTCTGTGGAATCTGCAGCATATATAAGAGCTTCTTCACCTTTAGATGACATCCTGCCAGAACTGGATTTTGTAGAAGTGTTTTCAAGGAAAGTGGCTGATGAGTCTTGGTCAGGAAGTAGGTCATCTTTTGCATCACCAGCGCTCAACTTAGAATCTGCCTCATGAAGACTGTAAGAACCCTCAGCTTTTTCGTTTTGATGCTGAAATGAACCCCCAAATTGAACAACTTCAATCTGAGACATTCCATTTGGATGACCTTCCTGAATTATGGAAAGACCATATAGGGTGAGGCTTCACAGGGATTAAAAGTTCAACGGGCGCCGAAGGGTTACTACTTCTCATGTTTTCAAAATATACAAATGAAATGAGGCCTAACATCATAACTGCCAAACATTGAATTGCACCTCATGTTGCTTAAATTAAAAGTAAAAAGGGTAAATTAGAGTTCATACAGTGTCTATATCTTCTTTCTTTAATTTCCGTTCTCCTGAATCTTCGTCACCCTTGTCGCCATCTTCAATTGTCCTTACAACTGTCGAAACATCCTGCGGTATGCTCCTAACAATAAACTAGAATCATTAGAAAATGATGTTATTAAGTTTCAAGATTATACATTAGAAGGAAACATGAAAAGTTGTGATCATAAAGTCAATGGTAAGAAAATCCATAAAAAAAAAATATCTACGAGAATTTCATAAAGATGTTTACTTGTATCCAACACTGAAGCTAGCCAAGTGAAGAGAGAGAAGCCATACAAAGTAATGCATATTCCAATGTAGTGCATTAGAGATATCCCAAATAAAACAGTAGAGTAAAGAAAATACATAGAAGGGAAATAAATGTATAAATATAGAATATCAAGCCAAAAGTGGAAATTTAAAGGGAACATTTAGCCATTACAAGCTTCAAGCAACAAATGCATGTTCAAGGAAATTCTTAACCAGCCATTGCATTACTTATTATAAGAAAGTACAGTTTGAAAATTTGCGTACAAAGCTGATTCTAACATCTCGAGTTTCTGTAGAACATAAGGATGTACCCAGAGCTCCAAATTATATAACTCAGGTAAACCAATCATGCCCAAAATGAAAACAATGTTACCTGCACAGTAGTGGGGTTCTCTTTTCTTTCTTTCTTTTTTTGCCTAAGTATAGTGGAGGGGTCATTTGGAGGCTATTTCTCAAAGATAAGTGTCACATACATTATCTTGAAGGACAATTGGTAAATCCCAACTTCATATATTGACAATTCATATGCATCATTCATGTGAGAAGCATCATGGCTAATTAAACCATCTTTGCCACAATAGAAGTATACTCTAGAGACATGACGAGGCATTCTCATCACATATCGGCAATATCCCATAATGTAACTCCATATTATATAACTCAAGTAAACCAATCATGCCCAAAATGAAAACAATGTTACCTGCACAGTCGTAGGGTTCTCTATTCTTTATTTCTTTTTTGGCTACAGTGGAGGATTCATTTGGAAGCTATTTCTCAAAGATAAAGTGTCACATATATTATCTTGAAGGATAATAGGTAAATCCCAACTTCATATACTGACGATCCATATGCATCATTCATGTGAGAAGCATCAAGACTAATTAAACCATCTTGCTACTCTAGAGACATGAGGATGAGTTCTCTTCACATATTGGCAATACCCCATGATTATGATGAGGGGTAGTAATACTGATTCTGCAATCATTCTGTAGATTGTCCCTACCAAGGCTTACAAATTTAGTGATCCAAGTCAGAATTGGCCGATCCAAATCGGGAATCGATCAACCAATCCAGATCCCGAAAAATATCGGGAACCGGCCGGTTCCCTATAGGAGCCAGTCAGTTCCCACCAGTTCTTTGATAGAACCGGACGGTTCTGTCAGGAAAACCAACAACTCAATCCTAAACCGGACAATTGCACGGTATATTTATTGAAAATTTATATATCAAAGTTTCTAATTGGGAGCAGCATCCCAGTCCACCATGCAAAGATAAAACCAACATTTCTTATCATGATCCCACTTCCTTGGGGAGCCATGTCGTAAACTCATATCTTTTAGACTTTTACATCTGATGCCTCAATACCCTCAACACCATTTTTATAGCCTCACCCCACCTCGTTATTCGTGAACTCGTTCCCCTCATTTAGACTTCGAGTTCCTAAAAAAACATTTATCTCCAACGATTTCTACTATGTTCATGAAATGTTATGGAAATTTCAAAAAGGGTAAGGTCAAGTCATCCAAAAGTTTCTATTGATAGAAGAAATACAAATGCAGAAGTTAGCACGAATCATTGGGAAAAAAAGATAGGCATAACATCCAAACAAAATATTCCAAGGCATAAAACCGATGACTAGTATAATATTATTTAGAATTACTTCTTTTACTTATAGTTCCAAAAACAAAGGCGCTTTTACTTGTTGTAACTCATAGTATATAGGTGAGGTTTTTTATAAGTGCCCTTCTTATACTGTAGAAATCAGGTGCATCTCTACATTTTGCCTATAGATGTAGTTACGGTATCGAAAACTTTATGATGGCCTGAAAATTTATTTTCAATCCTAGTTGTGAAATTTAAATTCTAAAATGGTACAGATCGAGCAGATTTACAAACTCTTGAAGATCTTAAAAACTATCTCTCTCTCTCTCTCTCTCTCTCTCTCTCTCTCATATGAACAATTTGTATTAGTAGACCTTTTTAATGTGATAATCAGATTATGGATCTCTCTCTCTCTCTCTCTCTCTCTCTCTCTCTCTCCACAAAAACAATAGTCGAGAGAGAAAGCGGGTCTCCATAGGTAATTGGTCTCATAGATAATTAGCTCTCTCTCTCTACCAACAGTTAAGAGAGATATAATCGGGTAAATTTTCCCAAGGCTTGAGAGTTTAAACAACAAAACAACAATTGTAATTGTATAAAACATAAAGGGACAATCACCTAATTTTTTGTTTTCCCTTTAAAACCAAACAATTATAACTAGATCTTTTGCCACCATATCATTATTTCAAAATTCAAGTGGCATATAGCCACCATCATCATCGCCTTTTCCCGATTAATTGGGGTCGCCTACACGAATCCTGGTCCGTCATTCTGCTCTATTTAAGGCCATACCCTCAGAGACCATAAGTCCCCATATCTTTTCAAACTACTCCCATCCACGTCCTTTTGGGCTTACCCTTTGCCCTTTTCAATCCTTCCACTTGAACTAACTCGCACCTCCTAACAGGTGTTATACGGAGTCGACGCCACACATGGCCAACCCACCTAAGCCTACTCTCTCTCATCTTATCGCCTCTTGGTGCCATACCTAAACTTTCCCGAATTGAGGTATACAGCCACCACAAAACATCAATATCTTTCTCATCTCATCACAAACAACATCAAATGCATGAAACTAAGATTATAAGAGCAAAGAAACCAATAGTTAAAAAAAAGACAGTAGATAAATAAATTTTTTTTTTTAAATAAAAAGAATGAATAGTATGCTTCTTTCAAAAATCAAAACTCCTAAGTTAATACAAAAATAAAAAAATAAAATTGAGTTAGAGAGACCCATTTTATCGCCATGAGTTGCATTTTAAATTTTCTTTTGATTATAAAATGAATTTCATAGACAACAACGATTTAAAAAATGCCAGGTCGGCACGGATTTGCCCAATGTAACCCAAGAATCGGTCACCCCTTTCTAATTCTACGTATATATAGTAAACGATTGTCTAGAAGGGAAACGTCAGTTCTGCATAGCAAAACAGCAATTCTCACCGATTCACCGATCCTGACCGGTTTTTAGCCAATTCATTGTTTTTTCACGTGTTTTTCGTCAGTTCATTGTTTTTTCTGTACAGTAGAATGACGATTCGGATCCCCGATTTGCCAATCCATATCACTTTTTGGGGTGCCCGATCCGAGTCATTGATCTGTTTTTTAAATCACTAGTAGACAATAAACACTCATACATGAAGCTGGTTCTCAGTATTTCCATATTTTTGACACAATAATAGAAAGCCATAATGCAATTACTTTTTTTTTTTTTTAGATGTCTAAAAAACTAGATTTTTAAGAAATTATAGTAATTTTTTGAAATTTTTTTAGGCTAAAACCGGCCGATTCTCTTATCTAGATTGTCAATCCACCAATCCAACAGGGTTTTAGTGTCCGGTCACCAATCCATTTTTTAAAACCTTGATCCTTACCAACAATGCTTGTATTTTGAGGAAAAATCATCTTAGAGTTTTTCCCTACAAGTGTGGTGGATATAGTGCAAGATAGAATCCCGAAGGCCAGGAAAGATCATAAAGCTTTACTTCTTAAAGATACAAAATATTGTACCTAGGGAAGAAAACATGATCAAAATCATGTCTCAAAAAATTCACTCATTAGTACAATAACCAGCTGATCAAAAAGTAGCCGTCCTATATTTTCTCCACAACTAAGACGACAACAAAAAAGTTAAAAGGACTCAAGATTCTCAACCCCTCATAGGTTCCTCCATGATTGTCAAAGGAGACTCAAAAGAAGTCATCCTTCAGGCGTCCAAAGCTTTCCCCTGCCCTTGGAGACTGGAACCCATTTTTTACCACATATTTCATTCTACAGGCCTCCTCTAGTTAGTTTCCAACATACCTGGAAGGAGGCCAACTCTTACCAACAATGTGCTCACAAGCGAGGACGCTTCTAGAGGGACTGCCACACAATCAAACCTAACAAGAAGCAGGCAAGCTTATGGGGAGTCTGCCACGTGCAGCTGGCTTCAACTCTCTCGACCCTCGTTCATCTTCTATCTTACACTATCTAATCTTCCGCTCCCACTGTCATTACCCTTTCTATCCTTGATGCCTTCGTTTGTACCTCAAGACAAGGGGCACTGCCAAATTTTGTACCTCTCATTTCTTTCCTACTCAACACTTTTGTACACAGACTCCCCAACTTTTGTATGAGCCAGAGCACCCGACCTGTGGATTGCCTTCCTCTGTGATGTTTTTGTGATTACTTATAGATGGTATAGGTATAAGTAAAAGTCAACTATTATCAAAAAAAATGAAGAGAATGACAAAGTAATTAATGAGTACCTTATTCTTGCACCAGTCCTCTGAAGCGATGAATGCAATGCACGCCTTGAATTCCGTATCCAAGGATGCATCAGTAATTTCTTTGCATCAGGTCTCTGCATTGCATCCTGTGAAGCACTTATAAGCAACATGATGTCAAGAATGTGCATCATGTTCGACAAATGTCATATAAACAACATTTTGGCAGTCTTACCTTCCGAAAGCATTGATGAAGGAAATCAGTAATGCCTGGAGAGAGACGATCTGGTATAGGAGGTTGCTCATCCTAATCAAGAAACATAACTACATGCTTAGCAGAAGTATAAACAACATATCAGATGTTCAGAAGAACACATTATGTCTTTTCTATTTTGGTATAAACAGGAATCCGTTTCAGGATTTCTTAAAAAAGTAAAGGTCGTGATTGAAAAGGAAAATCACGAAGATATTCTTGAATGCAAAATGCCCATTTTGAAAGAAGAAACTATATTTTAGTGGGGAGAAAAAAAAAAAAAATTGATGATGTATTCTAGTGGAAAATTAAATGGCGTTCATGATGTGACCTCAGCCTCCACAACTTGCCTACAGATAGAAATGTTCAATGGCCTTACCGAAACGATCCTGAAAAGGGCCGGCATAGGCTGGAGATCATAATATGGGGGAACACAAGTGAGAAGCTCAATCACCGTGCAGCCAACACTCCAGATATCTGATGCAGCACTGACCCCAGACATTTCAATCACCTACACAAAACTATCCTCCCATTCAGAAGAACTTTTCATATGTTGCAGATCTCTATAAGCCTAAAAGATCATGTCCATAAAGGCAGGCCATAAATTTAGAATTCAGCAAGAGTTGCCCAAAGCAGAAAAGAGCCAACATATATATGGAAGTAATAGATACAACAAACTACTAGAACTTAACAAATAACTAAATTTTATTGCAAAACATATTTTACATCAGGATATATCCAATTACTATGAAGTTAACTTTTGCCAATTTGAGCCATAGATGACCAGAAAAGAAGCCAACAATTTTTTGATAAATGATTCTTTGCAATTTGCATTTGTCATTTGAACTTGTCCAATTGATGTATGTGGTGGGAAAACCATGTATGGGTTATTAGTTACAAAATTTCAGCATAAGAATGTGTAGGGGTTCTATACAAAATTGGTGATTTATGCTGGATGGGGTTGCTGGGTCCATATTATGTGGGAAGGGTGACCCTTCTTAAGCAAGTGGGTTCCCGGGGGTTTTGCTTCATGCCATCTATGTCAAAAAATATTCAAGAGGCCACGGCATAGGTGAAGAACTGCTTGGAGAAGTCATCAAGCCTTCTCCAAAGGCAGGGGGTAGTTTTGTTAGCCCAAGAGATGGCATTGAGGGAGTTACCTTCAATAAGGATGGAAGAGTCCCGCTCTCGATTGAACAGTTGCACGCACAGTAGGCCATTGATTCGACAAGGGAGGAATCAGCAATGCCTGCTGGGCCCGAGAAGTTTATCAAGGTCTCGCCTGTATGTGATCCAAACACCCCCTAAACCAGTAAGTCTAGGGTTCCCTAAAGAACTGCCATCAAAGTTAAGTTTGATAACACCTTGACTCAGGAGCAGCCACAAGGAGGATCTTGGGATAGCATTCAAAGAGGATGAGATGCTGTGACGCAAGTTCTTAAGTAAGTCCGAGGTATAGTATTAGCTGAGTTTTTTGGGTGAGGAGGCCCAGAAAACTATAAAGTAGATCCGATCAGCTCCCCGAGCGTAGAGGTGCAGTCCAATGAGCTTTCAAAGGTTTAGCGGTTTTGCTCAATCCAAATGGACCAAATGATGCCCTACGTGGTTAAACACCACAGTATGAACCCTGCCGTGGGCAGGAGTAGGGAGTGACGATGTTTGAACAGGTGTTCCATGGTGAATGGGGTGGCGCAGCGATGATTGAACAGTCCGAAGAAGAATCCCCAGATCGTAGAGGCCATTGCACATCATACACCTATTTCCTAGCTGGACCCCTCTCCCTTATAGTTTATTTATGTTGCAAGCCAGTTAAAGGCTTGGACTTGTGCGCACTAGCTGGGGAGGGAAGAGCAGGACTTGTGCGCACTAGCTGGGGAGGGAAGCGCAGGGGATTAGACCTGTTAAGACACTGTTAAGGTGCTTTTGGAGTTGGAGACCACATGAATTTCTCTGGGCCAGACAAGGAGATGTAGTGGGCTGTGGATTAGGGATAAAAGCTCGGCAGTGTCACAATCGTTAAAATCCTGGTGTAGTAGGGGAGTCCAAACCAAATGACCACCCTCTGACGCAATGTAATTTGCAATAATAGCTTCCCAACACAGCCGCATTGAAGAGGGTCAAAAAGGATAGTCCAGGTGTCTGATTCCCCCAGCCACAAGTCTTTCCAAAAACATATGGTTCCCTGATTTGGGTAAGAAGCGCATATAGCTGGAGAAGTGACTGTTTATCTGCCAAATGGCCTTCCAGGCTCTGAATACTCCTGCTGATGACGAGCCTCTGAGGAGTCCCAAGGCATCCATTCCACATCACCCAAGTCCCCCTGCATACTTTGGCATTCATAATTTTTCTCATTTTACAAGATGGTAACTATTGTAGCCAATAGTTCCATTCCATAAAGAGCCTCTCATCAATTTGTGAGAGATTCTCATCTACATGTGGAATAGAGATATTTGGAAGACCAGGATGTTGGCTACCATGGACTGATCAGTGTAATAAGGCCACCAATGGAGAGGAAGCGGCATCTCCAAGATGCCAGTTTCCTTCCAAAGTTTTCCAAAATGCCATCCCATTTTGCCTTTCTGGATTGCCGAGGCCAGCCCGAGGTATTGCCCGGGAGCGTATCAATACCAAACCCCATTCTTCGAGCAAGGGCTTGCATGCTGTCAGGTTCCAAGTGATGTGGCCAGCTTGAAGCATCGTATGAACAGCCAAATATTATCAACCTGCCGTGGGGTTGCATCACAAATAACTAGGGCATCCATGTAGAGAAGGTGGCAAATGGTGGGGCCATGGTCTAAGAAGGAGAAACCATTTAGCATATCATGATGGCAAAGCTTTTCAATAGACCTATTAAAGATATTCGCTACAATGGTAAAATGGAAGGGGGATAGCCGGTCACCTTGCCTCACTAGGCAGGACCAAAACCTTTGGGAAGGCATTGATGAGGATTGAGATCCAAGATCTCTAGTTGGAACCGAAACCCTTCAAACGATAGCATGTCAACAAGGACTCTCCAATCTACATGGTCATAGGCCTTTTCAAGATCCAACTCTAGATTTTTCAATTGGAACCAATGTTTCAAAAAGCCTCCCTAAATAAGGGGAAAAGAGGGGGGGGGGGGGGGGGGGGGGGGGGGGGGGGTTAAGTTATTGTGTGACCTAAATCCTTTTGTTTTACCTTTAGAGTGAAAAAAATTTAAAAATTATCAATTTTTACATTTCTAGGAGATCGATTGTGTATTTCAGAGTTTTGAAAAATTGATCCAAACATCGTCTTTTCTGTTTAGATTTGATTTTGATGGGTTTTTAAGCATATTAGCCGGTTTTTGGGAAGTATTTGAGATCGGGAAACATCTCAAACATTGAAGATCGAGCGAAAAAGATAGTTAAAATTTTCATATTTGAGATTTTATTTGTTATTTCAACATCTTCTTTGGGTTCTTCTAGAAATGGCGATCTAGGTTGGAAGTATGGTTATAACCCAAAGCCAAATGACAAAAATCATATTAGATGTAATTTTTGCGGAAAAGATACTAATGAGGGTATAAGTCGGTTCAAAAAACACCTTGCCGGTATTAGGGGGAAGTTGCACCTCGTAAAAATGTTCTTTAAGCTATCAGAGAGGAGATTAAGCCATATATAAGTTCGGTAAAACACAAATACAAACAAAAGCCTTGTAATTTGGATAAGTTTATTTTTAGTTGTTCTAGAAGTGGTGATCCGAGTTGGAAGTATGGTTATAACCCAAAACGAAATGATAAAAATTGTATATGGTGTAATTTTTGTGAAAAAGATACCAATGGGGGTATTAATCAATTCAAAGAATATGTAGTCAGTTTTAAAGAGAATGTTGATTCTTGTAAAAAAGTTCATGAAGCTATTAGAGATGAGATTAGACAATATTTGAATTTAGTAAAACCAGAAAAGGAAGAAAATGAACCCAATTATATGGCAATATCTTCTCCATGTTCTTCTAGAAGAGGTGATCCGGGTTGGAAGTATGGTCATAAACCGAATTCGAATGACAAATATTATAAAAAGTGCAATTATTGTGAAAAGGATACTAATGGCCCATTTACATGTTCAAGAAACACCTTGCCGGTATTAAAGGGGATGTTGCCCCGTGTAAATATTCTTGAGACTACCAGGGACGAGATTAAGCAATATTTGTGTTCAGTGAAACATAAAAAGCAAGAAAAGGGTGAAGCGACACCAAGTAGAGCAACCAAGACTCTTAGGCCTCATCTACACAAAGTAAAAGGGGGTAGAAGAAGGGGAGGAAGAGGCAAATTCAGAAGAAATAGAGGAGGACGAGCGTTATGTTGATAAAGCAGATCAGTCTGATGTTGATGGACTCAACTCCGATGCATATGATGAGGCTTACCCAACTTTTTCTGATGATGACTAAAGACACTTGATTTTTTAGTGTTAAGTCTAAGACTGTATATTTGGTTTTCTTATTTTCTAGTTTCTACTTATCTACTCGGATGTGTATGCATGTATGGTTGTATCATTGTATGGAACTATGGATTATCAAATGATAAGAACTATGGATCATGGAATATGTATGGAGTATGGATTGACTAAATTACAAATTTAAGGATTACTATTATATTTTATTTTGGGTTGTGCTATTAGTCTATCTATTACAAATTTAAATGGTTTGAGACTTTTTGGATTATGGGATTTTTAATATTTTATAATGCATACTCATGTTCCCTTGCCCCCTGCCCCTCTTCTTCAACCTAGAGGCGAACCTGGGCAGCCACCTAGGCATTGGGCGGCCAGGACCCCCTCGACCACCTAAGCGCCGCCTGGCATTTTTTGGAACACTGATTGGAACCTTTTGTCAATGCACTCCTTAGTGAAGAGTGCACAGTCCAGAATCTGTTTGCATTCTACAAAAGCTCCGTAGGAAGGGGAGATTGATTGCCTCTAGGTGTGGCGCAGTCAAGAGGCGAGGGCCTTAGCTAAGACCTTGGAGTTGTTGATTAGACTGATTGGCCTGAAATCGTTCATTTCCTAAACCCCTTCCAAATATGGAATTAGGCAATGAATGTAGGGTTCATGCCCTTGTTCATCACACCCTTAGCATGGATTCAGCAAACCATTCAAAGATACTAGGGCCGATGGATTCCCAGAACTCATGAAAGCAAATAACAAGCAATATAGATCACGAGCCTTGTCATGGCCAAGATCGGTGATGGCTTTGACGAATTCCTGTTTGGTAAAGGGCCTCTCTAACAAGAAGGCACTGTCCTCGGTGATAGTTTAGAAGAAAGAGGTATGACGCGGTAGATGTCTTCATTGTCTTAAAAGATTCGACCCTAATGTCTAATAAGGCAAATGGTGTTGGTTCTTCTGCAGTCAGTAGTTTTAAGGAAGAAAGTTGTGTTTTTTACTCCTTTAAGCCATCTTATTATGGGTCCCTGGTTCCAAGATATTTTGTAATCAAAGATCTAATAAATTTGTCGGGTAGAGGTCCGTTTGTTCCTCAAGTGAGTCTAGCTCTACAATTTCAGATAGGAGGGGCAGTTTTTTGGTAGGTAGGAACCTGAAATGGTCTTGGTCCCAAAGCTATCAACTTTTGTTTCAGGAGCTGGAATATACTTGAAAATTCTAAATCCCACCCATCCTTGGACCATGAATGAGGACTAACATAGGGGGATGAGGGAGTGGAGGCTCCTGTCCTCCAGCTTGGCAGGAAATCAAGGAGAATAAGGATGCAGTCAGAGACTGGTCCAGTAAGGACCTGGAATGGAACTCGTGGAAGTGATTTTCCCAGGTTGGATTGACCAAAATCTGTCCAACTTGGACAGGGTTAGTGATGGTTTGACTGTTAGACCAAGTGAAAGATGCCCCATTGAGCGGAAGGTAAATGAGACTGTGCGTGAAGATTAATTGTAAAAAATCGACCATGCTGCCCATGCCCTGCCCCACCTGGTTCTTTCAAACAACTACCGAGTGATGTTGAAGCCACCACCAATGCACCCGGGTAGGGAGAACAGGGTTTGGATATGGCCTAGTTCTTCCCAGAACTGGCTTTTAAGATACCCAAGGGTGGTTGTCACTATTGTGTGAAAAGAAATGGAGACAGAAAAGGAACTAATAAGGATAGCAACTTGGGTTAACACTGTAGGGTCCCAGAGGACCCAAATGGCTCTTGAACCACAGGTCTTCTACCCCAGAGCAGGCTTGTTGGAGGTTGCCGGACTCCATTTTTGTAGAGTACGGGTGTATGGAAAGGTATCCGAGGTATGACTACTAACTGCGCTCCTTTTTGAGGGGTTCACCCAGTCCCTGTATGTTCCAACTAAGGTCTTCATATTGGAAATGGGTGTTCCCCAATACCCAATCCTAAAATCCTACATAAAAGGCCAAAACAAAAAGGATGATAGTTAAAAAATTGGCAAAACTCAACACAGATGAACAGAGGAGGGTTCCCATCTGAGCCAACAAATACAGAAATTTATGAGGAGTATATGGTTTGTATGGAATGCCAAAGTGGCTTATATCATAGAAATCACAGAGGTCAACTACCTACAAGGATCCAAGCACAACAGGAATCATTTTCACAGCTCCAATTGCTCCCAAAGACAAGACGCCATACACTAATCATAACAGTGACACCAATTATCATGGCATTGTTTGATGGTTTAAGGCATAAAATCATTTCAATGTAATAACCAGTTACATAACTAACCAAAAAAAATAAGAAGCCCAGACAGTCCAATATCTTTGTCTGCAGGTGTACAACAATTAGCACTAAAGTCTACCTGTTTGAATAGTGTCAGAACGGTAACATTAGCAAAGTTGGTGAATATAGAATAGGCTGGTTGCTAAGGTTTGATGTTCTCACAAGTCTGAAATCTCATCGCGTGCATTCACACACACAGAAAGAGACAAGTAGCCATTCAAGAGAAGTACGGCACTTATGTAGGCTCTACAGCAGCATGGATATTAAGAAGGAACAATCAGCTTGAAGAGATACAACAGGCACCAAAGAATAGATTCCACTAAGAATGATTTGATTTGAATTATGATCAATTGCTGTTGTAGACCAGCAGTCCTGTGCATACATTCAAAAGGATATCACATTCCATATTCACACACGGAGTGTTTGATCTGAACAACAATCTCTCAGTAGCATTTTACTAAACGAACACTGTCCCTATTTAGAATCCCATGATGAATGATCAGATAAGCACAGTTCACCAATGTTTATATGGGCTACACCCAAAAGATAATATCTACTTCCTATCTGACTAAAATCAGGTGGACAAGAGGAAACTGTCTCATTTTTGTGCATTGCCACACTGAAGAGAGAACATATGCCCCTCAAATGGGTAATGCATATTGCACTAGTAAATGCAAATGATGGAATTGAACCCGGGCTCTTCTATTTGAGACTCTTACAGTAAGCAGGGAAATTCCATTTCAGCCACTTAATATGTGGCCCTTAATATGTGATGTTAAATATGAGCGACATACAGCCTTACAGTTTAACCAGGCCTTACAGTTTAACCAGTGATCTTCCATTTGAGCCACTTAATATGTGCAATTCCGAACTTAGAAGTTTCCAGTTTATTAATAAATTAATAGCAAGTGAAATAAATAATAATTACCCAAAAAAAGTGAAATAAATAAATATATTATAACAAATCAGAATCCTATGATTGCCAAAAGTGACAGCCAACTCCAAGTAAACAGTACAAAATAATTAATATGACTGGTTTTCTTAAACTATCACAACAATTATAATAACAAAGCACAAAGATAGTACCTCAGGCGCCATCCAATATGGTGTCCCAACAACAGAATGAGTGTTAACATCAGCTTCTGTAAGCTTAGTTGCAACTCCAAAATCAGCGAGCTTGACAAGACCCTATGCACATAAGTTTTCAGTGAGTTAGCTAATTCAAAACTTAGGAACCGGACGGCAAAGTCCTTAGGATCTCTATTGACGAACAATTAATAAATTTGGATTAGAAGCAGATAAACTTCTCTCAAAGAAAAGCTAGTAAATACCACAAGTTCCAGGAAAAACCCATACCATGTTTACCAATGTTTTCAAACTCAGACTCAACTAAGACATGTTTCGAATATGTGAATGAGATAGAAAGTCCAGCACGTCAACAATGGAGACACATGAGATATAGCAGCAACAAAATAACTTTAGAAATTTTTGTTTGACGAAAATAATTACAATCAATTCATCCCTTTGTCACTCATACACTTAAAGAGACACCGAGACTCAACCACCGAAGTACATCCAACCTTAACTCTTCCCAGCACCAGGACTGACTGACCATTTGACTTTTCTCACTTTCACACATGGTGATCTGGATTCATAGGAAAAAGGAAATGCAAAATCCCTAAAATCGGAAGATTCGCAAGACATCAAAATCCAAAAAACATTGATTAAACCCTAAAGACACCTAAAACTTGAGACCAAAAAAACCAGCAATTCCCATCACATCCAGGAAAGTGTTGTTTTTCCAAAAGACCATGCGTCAGTCCCCCTGGTTTCTTTCCTTTTTTCCTTCTTTTGGCCATCTATAATCTTGCGACTGGTTCCATCCTGGAGTTCGATTAACCTAGTTCTTAAGAATGGTGTTCACCACCCATGCTTTGCATACCTCTTGGACTTCTGACTCCACCATTGGTAGTTAGTGGTGCAGTCCAACTATTCACTTTTGTTCTCCTTCATTGGATCTCCATGACATAGTATCATGTGTATCCTTATATGGTTGAACTAAGTCCTGTTCCTGCATGAACAATAGTTTCAATCCAATTGAAAATTCTTTTTGAAAGGTCTTCATGCTTGCCATTGAACTTTAGAAGTTCAAAAACTTCTGCATATGAATTCTTCTTTGAATGCAAAAAAAATTACATCTACATCAGGTATTCATCTCTTCTTCATCTAGATTTTTTCCCAATCAACGAACTTTTCCTCTATCGGTTTTGCAGATGAAATTGGACATTGGGCCTCATGATATACATGTATAGAAACTCAAATGGTGGCTCTTCCCAATCCTCCTGATAAAGGCATCCTTGAAACTCAGGTCTAATCAAACATAATTCCAAAGTCACGATTTTCTTCAAGGATTTGAAATGTATCATATTCGATTCCTGAATTTATCAGCCCTTCACATGGATAACAGAGTAGGAGGGAGTCACTAATGTGTCTCATGATCGATCCTCCGATGTTCTACCCTATCAGATTCAGATCTCTCTCGTCTTTGCAAGCTAAGTTTAAGTTGCTCTACATGTCCCTCGAGTTCTTGCAATTTATCATCTCTCCAGCCATTGCAAGACCAAGAGCACTTCCTTGGTGGCATACCCGAATCACCATTTGAAAGATCCCAAAGAAAAACTGATATCAGGGATGTAAATGCCATTGCAAGACCAAGAGCACTTCCTTGATGGCATACCCGAATCACTATTTGAAAGTTCCCAAAGAAAGACGATATTAGGGATGTAGATCATTCACTATATAGATAAAGTCCAGGAAGAAAAGAATGCAGAAAACACAAGTCATAATAGCAAAAAAAAAAGCTGTGGCTCTTGAATTTTCTTTAACAATTACAATAGATTCATTTCTTTGTGCCACCCATCATAAACTAAAATAGAGACCAAGACTCAACCACCAAGGTACATTTTTTTTTTTTGGAACGATCAGCGGGAAAAGGATCCCCTACCTATTGCAGGAATAAAACTCAAGATGTCAAGTTGTGGCACCCAGCCCCTGAACACCTATGCCTTGAGTCCATTCCTACCAAAAAGGCACATTGAACCTAGAGTTTTCTCTCTCCAAAATTGATTTGACCATTCAACCATCTTCACGTAATACGTATGGTAATATAGACTCAGGGGAAGAAAACACTCGCAAAGTCCCCAAAATCTAAAGATCTGTAAAACATTGAAACCCAAAAAACATCGAGCAAACCCTAAAGACACTAAAAATTGCAGAGAAGTCAACCCCAAAAGAAATCCAAAATTTCAATCGCATACAAGTAAATGATGTCATCTGGAGGATCATGTGTCAGCCCCACTACCGCTCCCCTTTTACTTTCTTCTGGACCTTTGTAGTCTCGTGACTGGTTTCATCAGGGTTCACCCTGGACCTTAGTCAACAAGGCCGAGTCTCATACAACTCAGAGCAAGACCTAGCCAAGCCTCTTTAAAAGTTAAGAGAAGATAGTGAGAGTTAGCCAAGTTGTATATGGATCACTGGCGCTGACCAGGTTGCCAAGATAAGTCACCACATGAGTTTTTGAACAGTGATGGTTACCAATTTATGGAACTTTCAAGTAGAACATGAATTATGGGGAGAACCTAAAAGGGTTGGTGCAAAAAGAAGTGCATAATGCTACAAGCATGAATTCTCAGCACACATCCAAAACTAGACCTACTTTCGGGATATATAACTCAGTTGTCTTTCACAATAGCTTCTTTCCAATGAAAAATGTTACTTCTAACCCATACATGTACACCTTACTCTCCCGGCCTCGCTGCATTTGATTGTGCTATGGCACTTAGACACATCAATATAACTTAGCACTTTAACCCATGAGATGCAAAATTAGAATCTTTCCTCCTGTGATTCATTATGAAAGCAATAAATAGCCTGCACCAAAGCCTGAAAATTTCCAGTATGCCAGTGTGAACCAGTCAATTTCGAATCAGATAATAGCTGATCAACCTGAAGCCAATTAGTGGTCATTTCCAATATGACACTCTGTAATTAACCTGGCATCACATTCAACCAAACCAGACAAAAGAAGTTGTTCTCGCCTGATTAGAATGATAATGAAAACAACAGCTATTACATGGGCATAAAAATAAGGGCATGGAGCATGCACCTTATAAACCTATGAAGACACTAGATTTGCAAACAACGCCAGTCAATAATAGTATGAGGTAATTAGTAAATCTATTGAAATTTATCAAATGATCCTATGAGATGAATTCTTTAGCATTTTACACTTTTTGTTTTTTTGAGAGAAAAAGCATTTTACACATTTCTTTTAATTTAATTTCAAAAAGCCCATCGAAATACACATAATCATGAGTTGGAATAGTTGAAAATGAATAAAGTGTTAAATAGTTCATAAGGTAGGTGTATGTTGATAAATTTCCCAAAAATGCATACCTAATTGCAGAGGACAACATTATCTAGGAAGACAATGTGCAAAAATAACTGCAAAGGATATCAGAGAGAGTAAATTGCAGAATACATTGTAATAAGAATAAAACTAAAGAAGACAAAATTAAAGGTGAAGCCAATCTGTAAGACAATGCAAAAAACAAAGCTAACCTCTTTTGTCGACAAGATATTTGCACCCTTGATGTCTCGATGAATTACACCTTGTTCATGTAGATACACCAAACCCTCCAAGACCTAATTATAGTGATACAATGTAACCAAAATGATCAAAAGTGAAAACAGCAAAGACTCAGATGCTAACAAAGAAACCAACCTGGGCAATATAAACAGCCACGAGAGATTCAGGGAAAGGGCCAAATTTGTTTGGCTTGATGATGCTCGCAAGTGAGCCATTCTCAACATACCTGCAATAATATGACACATAACATCGCAACAGGAAACATGAAATACTACTTTCAAGCTACAAAGCCATGTTAGCATTGCACTGAAGAACATGCTCAAAACAAAATCATACTTAGATTTATAGATCACTTACTCAAGAATGATATACAAGTGAGTCTTTGTCTTGAAAGATCCAAGATATTTCACAATGTTTTTGTGGTTCAAATTCTGTCAATAAAAAATGAAAATAGATAGGAAAGAATTACTATTTTACCAACACAAAAACATCATACCTGCTAACAACCATGTATCAAGCAATTTTTTTCAAGGTTTTAGAGTACAAGAACAATTAATAAAAATAAAATAATTTTCCAATGAAAAAATGAAAAAATAGACTAAGGAGAAGAGTTTTCATAACTTAGATGTATTTAAATTTCAGTCGCTCCTATCTGATTACAGGTTTGCGTGGACATTGTTCCACCTCGTTTGGAACAAAAGGGGCTCAAAAGCTTTGCAAAGAATATGTATCAGTGATAATGTAGAAAATTTGGACGGGAAGAAGTAATAGAATCCCTTTTAGGTATCCTGGATGGAACAATTTAGAAGGGACTAGTAGTACATCAGATACCGATACTTGGGATAATAAAAAAGACAGTAATTGATGGCTTGTAAGCCTACAATTTTCACTAAGACGCAACCATAAATGAAGAAAAATGCCACAAAAGAAGATGTTTTAATTATCAATTTTGACAACAATTCAAAAAGGAAAACCAAACCTGGGGAGTTAGAGAGGAGAAAGATAGTAAGTGCTCTGCTTGAGAGAGATACTGACTCCAAATGGGTTAAAAACCGGAGTTGGAGATGAGGAGGGAATATCTCATTATTTTGATAATAGTTCTATTATTTTTTGACAAAATAGAAATACAATTACATGCATCATAGTGGATGATTTGAAAAAGCCATCCAATTGTTGAAAAGACTAAAAGGCAATTCTGTGGGAAGCATAAGAAATTTTCTTGGAGAATATCATAGTCTGTGTCTTTAGTCGGTCAACTACATGTTGCAAGGGTCGCTAATGAGGTAGTTGGCATGGGTGTAAGTGGGGAAATGAAAGTTGAAGCCAATGAAGCTTATTGCCTCGGTCTCATAAGTGTTTTCCTTCAACATCTTACCATAACTTGATTACATTGAAAATGAGATTTATAAATAAAATAGAAAGAAAAAAAAAATTGCAAAACTAAAAAAAAAACCCAACTTGTACAAAAGGTAACAAGAAGCAAAGTACCTTCAGGAGATCAATTTCTTGCTGCAGCATAAAAGTTCCATTTGTCGAAGCAAAGGTAATGCAACAAGAAAAAAAAATGTAGTGAGGTTCACATTTTAGTCATTCAACCGTCAGATGTCAAGAGAATTATGGCAAAGCTAAGACAATAAGCAGTTTTAACACCCACACTCACAAACACGTGTGTATGCCTGCGCGTCTATGCATGTGTATAGGTAACAATCACAACACTACAAAATCAAGTATGACCAGGCTAATATCAAAACGTAACTTGTGATGTCTTCTCAACATGCAACCCAATGAATAAACTTCAAAGCAAGCAAAAGCAAACCACTAGTAGAACTATCCACTAATTCAGCTATCCAACAACTCAGCTATGTGGAGCTGCAAAAGAGGAAATACATAAATAACATTTCTCATACAAATTGGAAACTTTGAAATTGCCGAAACTAAACTAATACATAGAATAAATAGCAAATCCTAGCCTATAATTATCTATAATAAAAATGGCATAAAAAATCACTGCCAATTTTGTGCCAATGAATAAATATTTCATTTTGTTCATTGTTTATCAAGGAACCACCCAGCAAAGTAATTTAGCAGAATATGTGATTTGCTATGAAGAAGAGGAGATGCAAAGTATGTTATACATCAATACATCAAACAACTCAAACCACAAACAGATTACCTAGTAGGAGAAAGTGCATACCACATCATTTAGTTATGATATATGTTCAAGATAGGTTCTTTTAGTTATGTGCCTTGTTTGTGGGCCCATAGGGCATTATTGTCCTTGTCATATACTTAAGGACATTAGTGTAATAAATAAGTGAAATAAGGGCATTACTTTAAATTGTACATAAGTTTATAAATAATATAAAGAGAGGAGTGGAGGCTATGTAACCCCAACGGGACTGCCTCCAGCCACCTCTCTCCATTTTCTTGCCTCTCTCTCCAACTTACATTTGAAAGTAGGACTGTGACCTAAGCAAGTAACTACCGATTAAAAATTTTCTCTCTTTCTTTAGTTTACCACCAGGATCACTTGCAAGTGTCCAAATACAATATATAAACCAATAAAACCACAAAGAATGCCAAGGCCTCTCACTTGCTTGCTATCAAAACAAAAACTCATACAAAACATAAATTTAAAAAGTTGCATCACTTCGAATAAATTCAAGAAAACAGGAAATACGACAATACCGCATACCTTACTTCAGATTACCTCTAAGGATTTCGTACACCCCACACCAGGTCTCCTCACCAATGGCACACGAAACTTGGTCTAGCCTCATCTCAAAACTCGGGAAGCCTAAGAAAAACCTCTTGAAAGCATGACATAGGATAGAGCTTTGACTAAGATCAATACATACGCAAAAAACAAGCACCTAGGCTTGGGCGTGTGGCTTTAACACACAAGTTCTCTGCATAATACTTTCCTTTTATTTTTCAATCAAGAAGGTGGCTTTAACACAAAAGTTAAAAAAGGAAAGAAGAGGGAGTGGGGGGACCCACACATGGATAGCCATGTGGGCCCCATGCCCCAACTAGTGGGCTTATTTGTGGTGGGCCAAAGTCCCAATGGGCCCCCACACCCTAAATTATATTTTAGAATAATAAAAATATTTTTATAAATCCATTAAATATTTTATTTTGCTCTGTGAATTAAATATATCGAGAAAAACAATTTTTCTTATTTAAAAATCCTTTTTCAATAAAATAAAATATCAAGAAAGGTCTAAAACTTCCTTTTAATTATCTAAAATATAATTAAAGCATAATTGTGCATATTAAAGAAGATTTGATGGGAATTGGATCTGGATAAACAAATATACTGAGGACTCCATTTCTAAAAAACCGGATCTCACTGCACCTTCTCAAACTGACCCAATAGTTCCCATGACTCATAGTCCTTCATAAAGATTCATGATTGGACTATCAAAGTTAGCCAATAAATAAAAGAGTCACGATCCAAGTCTATGGATTACAAGTCCCCCCCTGGAGATAAGTTCAAGCCTCATACTAGCACGATATTACATGGGGTCCTTCCAACACAGTCCAGTGTTGCAGGGTGTCATCTCTTCGGCACGTACACAACACACAGCCTCATCCAAATGGCTGCTTCCCAGATGGCTATCTAGTGTACATGATGTGTGATGGTAATGATGAGGATTTTGACCTTTGTCCTCTCTGGCCAACCATCACACACAAGGGTCACATCCAGTCCCTTGGCCAACCACCTTGGGAACAACTTCGACCTCATCAAGGGATAACCCCACATCAAAACCCTTATCGGTGTTGTACAAATGCTCAGGGCTATAGGTTTTACACATAACCCTGAGCCATAGCCAGCCAAAGCTTGAATGCGTCTCGGCATTAATAATGTCTCACAGTCCAATCTGGACCACACATTTCACTATGCATAGTTTCAGTACATGCTCTCATAGGGCCTTTAAATGGTCACATAAGTTAAACAACTTTCTCTCTCTAACTTTTCTCTCACTTGTACACCTCTCTCTCTCTCTCTCTCTCTCTCTCTCTCTCTCTCTCTCTTTGATGTTATACTTTTAACATGGTATCAAAACAAAGAGATCCATAGATCTAAATTTTTCTCTTTTCTTTCCTTTTGCCTTAACGAGAAAGACAAAGAGAATTAAAAAAAAAAACCCTCAAAAAAAAAAAAAAAAAGAAGCCTAATTCTGTATACGTTGATTTTATCAAAGGACATCTCAATTTTCTGCCTTGTGCGCAAACCAATATGATTATCTGTGCTTACTGTTTCCTCCCTTGGAAATAAAGAATCAAACTGAAATATGTCAAAAGTTTGTGGCTGATGCAGTTGACAACCTATGGAAGTTCGTGTAAGAGTTCTAGTGGAGAGATTTATGTCTGTCTACATCTAAAAGAGAACTACTTCTCCATGTAACTTGTTTTGTGTTGTCTTCAAGGTTCACAAGATTCAATAGATTAATTTAAGACCTCCAAGTGTATCCAGCTTGTTATAGTGTTGAATATTCTCCTTGTACATGCACATCTTACCGTCATGACTAGTGCAAGTTAGCCTGAAATTTTCAACATCCATAACATAATTGGACGCCAGTTGCTTCTGTGAAATTAAATGGGTCCAATTACCTTCTATGGGCTCAGTTGATAAAAGTGTTTCTTGGTGAACTGAAAATGGACCCAAAAAATCAGATAGTAGGTATGAGGAATGGCTTAAGGAGAATTCATAACCTGGTTATGGAATAATATGGAATGTGATGTTTCTTGATACTCCTAAAACAGTTTGGGAGGCTTTGCATGAGATATACTCTTTTGATAAGAACATTTAATGATTTTATCAACCTTATGAGAATATCATCCGTTTATAACAAGGTGACAAGAGATTAGTGATTCACTTCGAGGTATGTGGGAAGCGTTGAACATGTATCAGCCCTAATCAAATTATATAGAGCTACGAAAGAAGCAACGGGAAGAATTTCGAGTTGCAAAATTCTTATCTGACCTTAGTACTGAATATCAGTCCATTAGTGAACAAATCTTTGCCAACAAGAAGTCAAGAAATATACCTATTTGACGTCGTTGGTGTATGGCCGTATGCAATTAAATATCAACCAGATGGTTTTGTGGGTGGTTAAAGGCCAGGTTAGTGGCAAAGGGGTATACACAAACTTTTGGTATCGACTACTCTGTGGGATTCGTTCCTGATGCTAAACTTCATTATGTTTGAGTGATCATATCTATAGCAGCCAAAATGGGGTGGCCATTGTGGCGATTTGATGTTGAAAGTACCTTCCTTCATGGTGATTTACAAGAAGAGGTCTACATGGAGCAAACACTAGGCTTTGTAGCTCAGGGGGAATCAGTCAAGGTATGCAAGTCGAAGAAAGCCATTTATGGACTGTAAGATGTCCCCACATACATGCTTTAATAAGTTCAACAAAATTGTTATAAATATGGGTTTCAAAGAAGTTATGTAGATTATTCAATATTTATTCAGAGACCACAGGTACAATTGTCATGGTGGTTTATGTTGATGATACATCCCAAGAAGTGATCAAGAAGGAATTAATAAGTTGAAGAGATATCTGCGACAACAGTGTGTTTAGACAAAGGACTGGGACAACTATGATATTTTCTTGGAATTGCAATAGCATGGTCCAAGTACAGTATTAGTTTGTCTTAAAGGAAATATGTAACAAATTTGTTGATAGAAACAGGGGCTGGGTGCCAAGCTTATTGATGCACCTATGGATCCAAGTACTAAACTATCAGTGGATCAAGGAGAGGTGTATGAAGATTCAGGCAGGTAGAGAGGGCTCATAGGTAGACTTATCTACCTGACAATTGATTGGCCGGACATAACCTTTCAGTGAGTGTCGTGCGCCAGTTCATGCATTTTCCCAAGACACCACACTGGGAGATGTGAGGAGAATCTTGAGATAACTTCAATGGGTCCTAGGATGAGGGCTTATTTATAAAGAATGGCCATTTCAACATTGTGAGCTATTCTAACGCCGATGAGGCAGGATCTCCATTAGATAGAAGGTCTAATACAGGCTATTGTACTTTTGTTGGAGGAAACTTGGTGAAACGGAAGAGTAAGAAACAGAATGTGGTAACCAGGTTTGACATAGAAACTGAATATAGAGCAATGGCACATACTATAAGTGAGTTTTTGTGACCGAAAACCTTGATCCAGGAGATGGGATTCACAGTTACTGAACCAATGAAGATGTTTTGTGGCAGTCAAGCAGCCATCCATATAGCTAGCAACCCAGTATTCCATGGGAGAAAAAAGCGTATTGAAGTGGATTGTCATTTTACTTGGGAGAACGTAGCAAGTAAGCAGATATCTACTTCATATGTGAAGTCAAAGGATTAATTGGTTGATATATTAATCAAGGTTGAAACTAGACTCAAATGATTTGTTACAAGTTGCATGGATGATATTTATGCTCCAGCTTGAGGGGAAGTATTGAAGATTAATTCTTTTAGTTATGTGCCTTGTTCGTTGGCCAATGAGGCATTCTTGTCCTTTCTTATATACTTAAGGACATCAGTATAATAAATAAAGGAAATAAGGGATTATTGTAATTCGTACATAAGTTAATAAAAAATATAGAAAGCAGCATGGAGGCTATGTA
Source organism: Amborella trichopoda (assembly GCF_054954075.1). NCBI lineage: Eukaryota > Viridiplantae > Streptophyta > Magnoliopsida > Amborellales > Amborellaceae > Amborella > Amborella trichopoda. The sequence goes on along the minus strand of NC_142348.1, from coordinate 14,782,426 downwards.
ACCCATCCCTCCAGACACCTCCCTCCATCTTCTTGACTACTCTCTCTCTCTCTCTCTCTCTCTCTCTCTCTCTCTCTCTCTCTCTCTCTCTCTACTTGGAGTAATATATAATGAAATTTTGTGTCCCCTTTAAATTAATTGCAACATGATGCCCTACATGTTTTGATTGCAAACCAGTGTTTTCATATTGGGACAAATTGACTCGGACCCGTCAAAGTCCCCCCAAACTCAAGGGTACATATAATTGATTTATAATTAACTATAATTGATTTCAGCTTTGACTAAATCAATTATAACCGACTTAAAATAATTGACTTACAATTACTCTTCTATAGACTTTTTATAATTTTATATTTTAAATTTTTTTATTTCTCACTTTTTAGAGAAAATGATCTTTAATCAGTTTTTTATTTGTTTATTTTTGGAACCCTTTTCTCATCTTTTATGTGTGTTTTTTATCGTTCATCATTTTTCCACCAGTTATTAGTGAATATAGGACATTAATCCAAATAAAAACTATTAAAATATCAACAAATTAACCAAAAAGGAAGGAATAACAAATCATGATACATTTTAAACAAAAAATACAAACCCTAATTACAATTTTGTAATACACTAATCTTCTCAAAATGGAACCGATAATGGCCCAAATAGGTGACTTTTGCTTGCTAAAAGTCCTCTTTTGCAATCACTCCAAGCTCCAAAACGAATTGGGAAGAATGTCTTTGGATTTCGTGAGAACTAAAAACGGTTGAAAAATTTTTCGATCTCTTGATAAATCTAAAAATTTTTGTTTTTAGAGAGTTGTCGAAAAATGACAAAAACAAATCCCTCCGCTGAGGGCATATTTCTGCCCTATACCAAGAGTTGTCAAGGGGCCACGTTCCTTGGGCGCTTAGGCAGAGATGTAGATCCCCCACCTAGGCTACGACTAGGCAGATTATCAGCCAGGCTGCCGAAGTGGCCACCTAGGTGGCCAAGCAGCGAACTTTTACATCCTTGACTGCACTTAAAATTATGAACATCGATAGCAACTACAACCTCAAGCAAATAGATTTTCACTTCTCACAAATACAGGATGAAATGTAAAAGTTCAAGAAATATGTTCATGCATCCATGTGGATGGTATGCTTCAACAGCAAAAGAAGGACCAAAACATGTCAACCAATCATAAGACTTTGAAAAGCCACAAGTCCGGCACCAAATCAAAATGCTGCTAGACAATACAATTTATCATAGATGAACGTGAAATGGCTGTTTTGGTAAAGAATGACATCGGTAAGTAATTTGGTAAGTCTTTTAGTGTTTTATAGATGGACCGCAAATACCCCAATGTGAAATGAGAGAATCAAACCTCTTCTTCACAAAATGGATCACTGAACTAATGGTGGAGGCACAAAATTAACCATTTTAAAGGGCAGACATCTAAATTAAAATTGTAATCATGGAGAAAGATGACCAAAAGTAAGAGAGGGAACATAAAACTGACAAAATTTTGATTAAAGCATTTCACCATTCTGGACAAGGAGAGTCAGCACAAGGAGATTCCCACTTCTAAGGTCAAATTGTTCATGACTAGGATAGAGGATGCAGCCCATTAAGAAACATAGATAATCATTTGCATGAAGCTTCTTGAGCTCTTATAGGCAATGTCGGTGAAAGACTTACATATCAAACAAAGCTCTCTAGCAACAATATGGATCCAATGACAAAGCAACATGGGAATTCCATTTCACTATAAGACCTCATTCCTGGGCAACCACAATAAATTGTTTCTTCATTTACACAGCAAATAAAAGATGGATATGGTTGTAGAGATGCTATCAGCAGGTTCACTTCTCGAGATGACTAATTAATATCACTCATAGAATGATAAGTTTGGTTAAGACCACCTTGGCAACTACCACAACCAACTTCTGAATGTTTTTTCAGGTCCACGCATCAATAAGTCAAAGACCTAAAAAAGATAAAAGGAACTTCAAGGGACTGGGTAGACATAAGTATACAAGGAACTTCAGGCGACTGGTTAGACGTTAGAATGTGAAGTATCATTGAGTCACTCTGAGCAAGTTTCTAAGCATAAGAAGAGAGGGAAGCTTCATGTTGATATCATCATCATCATCATCATAGTCTTTTCCCAATTAATTGGGGTCGGATAGGCTTCATCTTGATATAAGATGCAAATTTTCCCGTGGATGGGATACAGTTGAGTTATCACATATGTCACATAGATTAGCTCTTGGTGCCTTTAAAGGCTAGGACAAGTATATGAACATATCATGCTTCAATTTGCAAGTGAAAAAAGGTAAGGAACAGGCTGCAAGCAGGCCAACAAAGGAAATAAGTTTATCGAGAGAATGACCTAATATAGGTTGCTAATCAAGAAATTTCTAATATGAAAATGTAATAGAGCAAATACAAGCAATGAAATATTCAAGACTCAAACAAATCAACAGTTGACTTCGATGGTAGCTTGCTATACAACCCTGGACCCTCAGGGGTGGGGGTTATCGGGGACCATCTTGGAGTCTCCCAGTTGCTATTTTAGGCCTGCTGGTCTTGGGGATGCCATGGAGGCAGAAGCTCAAAGTTTTCTCACTGGGTTGAAGGTTTTCTTTAATTCCTTCTCAAGGCCGAATGAAACCCATTGAACGTAAATAGGTTCTAGGTGAAGGGTCCAAGCATGCATTTTGGCCAATGTTATGGAGGAGATTTACAAATTAAGTATGGGCAGACAAGTGATGCTGCAAAATGTTCTTAGAGTGGCCAATTATATGACCAAATTGCTGGCTCTTGCGGGCTCTACAAGAGAAGCCCTTGATGAGAACAGATTTGTCCTCTCTGTGATCTATATTCTCCTCCCCACATCCCCCTATCCCACTTATTAATATGTCCGCACCATTCAAACCAACTAGCATTCTTGGTTTTTCTTCCAATGTGCTCCCTTGCTTTTAACAAGAAAACACCCAAAAATAAAAAGGGCAAATTTCATATAGAACCCTAATTCCTCATATTATTTCATGGTAGACCCTCTTTCCGTTTTCCTTTCAAGCGGCATAAGGAAACCCCTAAAGATTTCACCGTACCCCCTCATCTCTTATCTCCTTCTTTTATGGACTTTTGATCATAAAAATTAGCCCCAACAAATCTTTTTATACCATTTCAACCCAAACACTTTTTTAATGGGTGAAAAGAGGAAAAGAGAGTTTAAAAAGTTTTTGGATTGAAATGGTATTAAAAGATTTGTTGGGACCAATTTTTATAGTCAAAAGTCAATAAAAGAGGGAGATAAGAGATGAGGGGGTACGGTGAATCCTTGAGGGTTTCCTTATGCCACTTGAAAGAAAAACGGAAGGAGAGCCTACTATGAAATAATATGAGGAATTAGGTTTTATACGAAATTTTCCAAAAAAAAAAAGGAAAAGGAAAGACTAATACTTTATATTAAAGTTCCTTGGAACTGGAGACACTACATTGAAGACACTTGCAACTTTGATAGGATGTCCATCACATAGGTTGAAACTCTTGAGTAAAGAATCACACCGCAGTGCCATGAAGACCAATGCACGCCTAAACTCTAGACAATTTGGCAGACAGTTAAACCATGCACATATAGTAAATCGTGATAAAATCAAATACCATCAAAATGAGGTGAATCACATACCTCTAGAATTTATAGGAAGAAGAAACAAGGCAACTAGGACCTCAAGGAAGTTGAGTTTTTTAAGTTAATCTTGTGTCAATGAGGAGGGGAGGACCAAAGGTGGGAATTCAAGGTGTTGCTCCATTAAATCTTGCCACTAGAGACCGAAAGGGGCATAAAAGGAAAAGCTTCCTTGACACTTAAGGACCTTCCTCATAGCTAACATTGCTCTTTGAGATACGTTGTAGTGCTCAAGTCTCCAAATTTCTAGATGATTTTATTGATGTTAACAGCACCCCAACCACATTGCACATTAATGGTTCTTTGCAACAACAGTCCCAAATGACGGATAGAGGGCACTTGTCATACTTTCTCAAAATAAAAATTCTGCAGCATAAATAAATGAGGAGATTCATTTATTATGCTAGCTTAGACATCTTCAACTAGTTGGCTATACAAATTCTAACAAGGTTAGCATCTGAATACATGACCATTACTGAGTACCACATCTGTACAGAAGATTTACTTGTTTCTGGGCATAGCAACAAACGAGACAGGGTGTCTCAGTCCAGTGCAAAGACTCGACATAAAGCAATGTCAAGGACGTTCATTGAGATCATATGGCTTTAACCTCTATCAGTATATATAAGAATTTAAGTAGCAAGATGTACAGTTGGCCACAAAGGTAATATGGATGCCCCAAAAAAATCAACCAAACATGTATCCCATGACAAGACCAGATACATTAATGTAGGTTGCCACAATTTTGAGAAAGACTGATGCCAGTCCAGCTCTCACCTACAGCAACTTCAAAATACAAGCTGCAGTTTATTCACAAAGTCATGAATTCAAGATAGACAGAACCACTTTGTAACAAATGGCACCCATATATGTGGATTTCTGATTTCAGAGGACTGTTAAGACCTTATATATAATCTCTCACTAATGTATATTATGCTAAAATGAATTTTAGCCCTTATGCAAGTCGCATAAGAGGTTCAATCCTCATTTCATTAGTAAGAATTGATATTATCCAAGGCTTAAAAGCAGGGTAAGGGATATTTTAGTCATTATGTAACTCAAACTTGTACTTAAGCTCTTTCTGTCATGATTTGTATATAATGCTTTTGGATCCTTGTTTTCACAAATAAGAATCATTCGTGTCTGCGACTTAACATTTCGGGGTTAAAACAATAGACACCATTGAGGGTGTTACATGTACATGTGCTAAAGATAGCCCCCATGCATCAATTGTGATGAGTGTACACAGGTTTGTGTGACCTAGGCTTGTCCCTAAGGAGAACCGGTAGCCCAAAGACTGGGATAGTGTTCTCATCACCTATTGGCTGGCTTTGGTAGTCCAATCATGAACCCCTATAATAGACAGTGGGTGTTCATGAAAACTACTGGGTCAGTTTGAGAAGGTGAGTGTGGGACATAGTCACCAATAGAGATGGAATGCCTTAGTATTTTCGCATTTTTCTTAAAAAAGTTAGATCTGATTCCCATCAAATTAATTTATAAATAATTAATTGTGTATTAAATGAACATTAAAATAAATTTTTACCAGTCCCTGGACATTTTATTTCATCGAAATTGATTTTTAAATAAGCTTAAACTACATTTTCAGGTATTTAATTATTCAGAGAGAAAATAAAAATATTAATTGTTTTCTAAAATTCATTTTATGATTCTTAAAATATTTTAATTATTATGGGGGCCCATAATACATGAGGGCCCACCATTTGAGGCCCATCTTAATATTGGTGTGGGGCCCACTATACTACCATAAGTGGTACATCCCACCATCTATCACCTTCTAAATGTTGAGGCTTGTGTAATAAGCCAACCAAATTGATTTGGAAAGCAAATAGGAAGGTTTTGTAAAAACGGGCTAGTTGATTTCAAAAATGAATAAGATTGTTTGAAAATAAAGGAAAGAGTTGACATAATTTCTCTATGCATAATATTTGATACGATTTGGTTAAGGAAGCTGAGGGATAAGGTTCTAGCACCTTCTATTAGATCATGATGGCTGATCTATTGATTGTATGGCTAAGATCTCTCACCCCACAAGTCACCTTTGACCAATGGTCTGGATGGAATCACGTAAGGATGCCAAACCCTAAAGAAACCCTAACCTAGCCTCAGTTCTATATAAGCATCTTTTGGGGGGGTCTTCAAAACACAACCCTAAGACTTGAGCTCTCTCTCTCCCCCTCAAGGTGGCATGCCACCCTCTCTCTCTCTCTACCTCAACTCTTCTCTCTCTCTCTCTCTCTCTCTCATAGAAAAGAAAAGAAAAATGGAGCTACACTCTTAGGGTTTTAGAACATAGAGAAAGGGGGAGGCACGCCCCACATAGATGAGTAGAAGGGAAAAACCTATATTTGTGTTCATGCTCTATGAAATTGAGTAAAGGGTTTGGTATTACTTCCCATTTGTTGAGATTCAAGAAAGACCTTGATCCCATTGCGCCATCAATGGAGGAGATCCGGTGTGGGGTGTACAAAGTCCTTGGGTACCTGAGGCAAGTTATACGGTAATTCTAAAGCTCTACGTTTCTTCATGCATGGTATTTTTGTTTGATTGTATAAAATTGCAAATGGTATGCAAGAGAAGATCCTAGGTTGTATTAGGTTTTATTTTTGTAAACTAATGTTGCATTTTTTGACATATGTAAGTGATCTAACCGGTATTGCAAAAGAAAGAATGAAAAATTTTAAACTATACATATTCTGCGAGATCACACCGTCCACTTTCAACTTCTAGTGGCGAACAAAGTGGCTTTACAATTACAACCAATGACTCCTTGCAATTTTCAGTTTCCCCTTAACAATGTGCTAAAAATAATGGATTCCGTATTGAATTTGTAACTCTTAGCTTCAACAAATACTATTTGGCGGTTTCAACCAATAGAAGTTTCTGTCAGTTTGATTAACAAATTTCTAGCATCATGATGCTTGCATTGGCTGAATGGTTAAACTTTTGAACATGCGGGAGGACTAACATCATCATTCTTGTACATATATGAATATAAAAGGCTTGATCAGAACATAAACTATCTGGCTAAGAAAATAAAATACTTAGGAAAAAACATACAGGAACACAATGTCATTGCATCTTAAGAAATGGCATCCTAAACAAAAAACATCTTTATCCATGTAAAAGATCAACAGGATACTGACCATGATAATGTTAAGATCCTCCTGAGCTATATTCTCCAATGAAACTTGTTTAATGGCAACAAAATCACCATTTTCCAGGTCAAGACCCTTGTACACGCGGCCATAAGCTCCCTTCCCTATCTCATCTCCAAGCATCTGTCTCCATATACAACAAATCGTAACCAATTCAAATCACTTTAATCCTTATTTTCTTATATACTAAAAAAAACCAAAAAATTTCCTACATAGCAACATAAACAACCCGACATCGCAAACTTTACATTTAAAATACTACCAAACCAAGCATTCAAAATGTGAACCCAAAAACCAAACAAACGGAATAAACTCCTCACATATTTGTCATTCAGCGTCTTCGACTTGTGAAAGTGTGACGAAGCTGCGTGCCTCGACATTGTGGAGTCAGCCCCAACTCAAAGCCCAAACCCAAACCACGCAAACCAGAAATCAGATCCTTCATTCTTGAACTGTGCTCCAAGCCCTAGGACCAAAGCATCAAATTCCATTCAAAATTCAGGAAATTGGAAATAAGAACAATAATTCACAAGGAAAATCCAACAACTGCAAACGGAAGTGAAGAAATGCAATTCATTCTAGCAAAGGAGAACCGCATTTACAAAGCATACCAGAAATGAACCTCCATTGAACCACGCATTACACTTGTGCGCCCTAGGTCATCAGAGACTAGCGGTTGTTGTGCCTAGAGAGAGTGAGCCATGAATTAGGGTTATGGCCTTCAGTTAAAAGGATAGGAGACCCTTCTCTGGCTGGAAATCGAACTCCAGGTCGCTTGAAAAGATTGGAGGAGCGACGAGAGGGGTAATCTATAGGGGAGGACAACTGTCGCAGGAATAAGCAATTGGCTGGGTCCAGAGAGCGAAGGAGATGAGCTGGACTCCAAAGCGCTATGCTGACCGGACCCGCCAAAAGATTTGTTCGGATGTTGACGAAGGAAGCCCTGGTCATTTACTGAAATACCATTGATATCCATTCTCTTCTTACTTGACCAGTCTAAACAACTTTTGAAATCATTTTCTTTTTTCATTTTTGTTGGTTGGCCTAAAATATTTGTGACCTTGATAGGTGCACCAGTACGTTTCCGGCCAATGGATCCGAAACCTATTGTTGCTCAAGGCTTAAAAATCGGATCGGTGGTCTGGATTGGCCATCCCAAAAATTGTGTCCGTTCAGGAGATTAGTATGTCGGATTCGATAATCGATCGAATCGACAAGTTTTGGCTCAAAAAATCTGTAAAAACAAGATTTGTTTAGTTTTTTTTAAAAAAGGGTTTATATTATATAGTTCCATTATTTGCAAAATATGTGAATATTGAGACAATGCGTCCTTATTTAAATCCTTGTATAATTATTAATTATAATATAGTATTATATCAAAATAATTTTAAAATATTAAAAACACTTTCATTGAAATTAGCATAACAGCAAACATTTATTAATTCTCTTTACTCGTCAAAAATTATCATAATTTAACTAACTATAATAATAGACATTAAAATTAGAATTATTAGCTTGTATTTTATAATCATTCTATGCAAATAACTTCGAAATTTATCTTATAATATCATCTAACTTAAAAAATCCAATTTACAACTATAACAAAAAAAAATACACTATATAATTTGTAATGTGAATAAATTAATAAATTCAATATAAGATTTGATCAAGGTTTTAAAAATTGTGTTTCACTAGTGTTGAAAGGGAGAAGAGACTTAGTCAAGGTTTAAGATTTGGTTAAGGTCTAAAAATATAAGCAATGGATGTCAAGGAGAGGGAGAAGGAGAGAAAAGAGAAAGATACTTGAAGTCCCCTTGGATTTTGGATAGTTACAGGGTATTCATAAAATAAAAAGTGGGAGAATTGTACCATATCAGCCAGTTGCATGAGTATGAAGCTCTACAAATTATTTAAGGCCTACACTTTTACTAAATATTGCCTCAAAGGTATAAATATTGCCTCAAAGGTATGTTGCACGTTGTAGTTAGCGGGGCAAATTTATTAAAAATATTTTTAAAATAAAATGTGAATTTTCAAATATAAAAATAAACAAAAACATGAGGTTTCAATTTAACGTCAACAAAAGAAAATTTTGAACTACGTTCTCTATGCACTTGAAGAAAATAATGATGTCTCATTATTGTACCAAGACCGTTCAAGTTTTTATGGTGAGACCTAAGCATTAGAAAATTTGGTATGGTGAGACCTAAGTGTTAGAAAACTTAAAATCCAAATTTTCTGATTTAAAAATAATCTTGTGGTTCTTAAGTGGTTCCGAGATTCTAAATTAAATAAAAAATAAAAAATTGTCCAAGTGGTTTTTCTAGCCAAAGGAGTTGATGGATGATATATGCTCCTAGAAGAGCATAGTATATGCGCTCTAATATCATAATATCATTTGCCTTTGGGATTATTATTAAATTCTTAAATATTATTTTTAAAATTTTGGGAATAGTTATTTACACCACCAACCCAGCCTGTCAATTTAAAATCAATTGTCAATAATGATTGTGATCCTTTTTACCTAGAGTAAGTTGTTTTTCCTATATTTATTCTTACATAATAAAATGCATTCGCATGACCAAAATGTTATAGTTAAGAAACTAGATGAATCTAATTATTAGTAAATGAAAAGTGAGCGTAATATTACTTATTTTGAAAATTCCATTTATTTATTGTTATTTGATTTTTCATGAATTTTGACAAAACTCTAACTTTTTATATAATATATATGAGAAAATATATATAATTTTTTATTAGGAATATTTTATCTTTTTTATATATATAATTATTTTCTAAATATTAAGGTTTTTATTGTTTGAATTTTTCTATCATGTGTCTTCTTTCTGAATTTTTTTTTGACAAAATCAAAAATCAAAAAATCAAAAAGAATAAATATGATAGCAAAATTCAAACAATAAAACACCTTAATATTTGGAATTGAACTAAATTAAGTATTAAATAGATATACTTTTTTTAAACAAAATTTGGAATTGAAAGAGACACGTTAATGTATGAAAAAAAGTTTATATAAGGTTAAGACCCTAAATTGTCAAACTAAGATGCATCTCAAAAATTTGCTAGAAAAAGTTGTTTCGATGCTAAAAAATCTTCTAATCCGATCATCTCGACCTTGAGATACATGGATATAAAAAAAATTGGACTTCTAGTCTTGAGAATAGTGCATATTGTAATGCATTATCTACATCGCCCTCTTCAAGATTTTCAAGTGTTTGTAGATTTACTTGATCTAGACTATTTTTCAAGCTTTAAAATTTTATAATCATAAATAAAAATAAATTTCCAGACTATTATAAAGATTTTAGGTACTAAAACAACATCTGTTGCCACCACAGACATTATATTTGTGAAATCAAAACATCAACCTTCATACAAATGATCCACTTGCGAACAAAGTTCTATTAATTTGCCAAGCGATGCGCTCAGTGAAGTTTACGAAATAGAGAAATCTAGATGCTACATTTTATAATGATCGTTTTAAGGAGAAACATAAAATTTAAGACAATTTCAAATGTATTATTGAGAAGGTAGGTAACTTTGGGATATAATAACCTAATAGTAAAGATATGTTTTAATATTTAACATCTATCATATATATATATATATATATATATATATATATATATATATATATATATATATATATATATATATATATATATATATATATATATATATATATATATATATATGTATATCAATGTTATAATTTTAGCCTGTATTTCTATAAGCTCACTACATGTTTATATTTAGGGTGTATTTCACAATTGGAAGTTTAAAATTTTTGAAGTTTAGTAGCTAAAAGATTTTGTATTTGGATTTGTAAAATATTAACTTGTTTGATATTCGAGAGGACAATGAAAATAAACATGGAGCTTCTAAAGTTTTAGTATTTCAATCTTGAAAGCATGTCAAGTATTTCATTTTTTCACTTTCATATGCTAAAAACTTGGTTATCAATATTCTCACCCACACACAATTGTAAGTAATCATCATCTTCATCATCATTATATCATTTTTCCAATTAAATGGGGTTAGCTACAAGAATTCTGGTTATCCATTCCATTCTATTAAAATGTCATATCATCAGTGAGGCCACAAGTCCCCATATCTTTTTGGACTACTTCCAACCACATTCTTTTGGGTCTACCCCTTGCTCTGTTTAGTCCTTCTACTTGAATTAGCTCGCACCTCATAACTTGGTCGACGCCATATATAGCCAGCCCACATAAGTATACTCTCTCTTATTTTATGTCCATTGGGGCTACGCTTAAATTCTTTTGAATATATTCATTTCAAATTTCATCCATTATTGTCTTTCCACTCATCCATCTCAACATCCTCATATCCGCTATACTCATTCTATGATTATATTGTTCTTTGTCCCCCAACATTTCACCCCATAGAGCAAAGATAGTCTCACCACTATCCTATAGAGCTTTCCCTTCAACTTCATTACTATGCGTTCATTACATAAAATTCCAATTGTACATCTCCACTTCGTCCAACTAGATCTAATTATGTGTGTGATATCTTTTTTTTATCTTCTCCATTATTCTAGAGATATCGAAAGTGTGATCTTTTTTGTACTTCCTGGCCATCAATTTTAACTACTTCCTCGTCTATATTCCTATTATTACTAAACTTGCACTCAATATACTATGTCTTAGTTTGACTAATTTTAAAACCTTTGAATTCTAGAGTATCCCTCCAAAGTTCTAATTTTGTAAGTAATATAGTGAAAATAAACCAAATAATAAAAGAAAATTTATCAAATAAAAATGTTCAGATTTAAAAATGCTCTTAGACACAGAAACAGGAACCCTAGAAGTTGGATCCCATAGGGATTTGTATACTTAACCAGCTATAAATAAATAATAGATAATAGAAACCATAATATGAGAAATAAAGCATAAAGCACACACACCACGATAACATAAAGATTTAAGTGGTTTATCTAAATAATAGATCAACATGCATGGCAAATTGAAACCCATTATATAGTGACACAAAATTGGGATGCATAGTTACCTCTTTGACTCTCGACAAAACCTAGTCGAGTAATCCTTTTAGACCACTCTCCTGGTCAACATCACTCATTGATATCTTATCTTTATTCCACAACTAATATTTGAGAAAATTACCTTAAAAGCAATCGATACTCTCTCACTAAAAGGAGAACTACCCAAAATATATATCAGAACTGCTTTTTTAAAAGAAACCAACCTCTCTCTATAAGACGCACCATCACAATATTTCTCACCATAGGAATCTCACGTCTCTCTGTGTAGAGGCCTTATCTCTTATGTAGAGGAGTCCCATGCCTCTCTCTAGAGGAAGCCACATTTCCCATATAGTGACCTATTCTCTCTCATTTCTTACATACAAGGTTATGAATCACATAATAAATAAGAATCTCATACATGTCACATAAATCTCAAACATAAAATATAGCCGCTGGTCATATATCTTGTTGGACTTTAATGGATATCCCAACTAAATTAGGAAATCCATCAATATCAATGTTAATTTCATGTTATGGGGATGGTTTTGGATATCATCATATCAAATAGTCTCCCCCTTGATACCAAAATCACTTGCTTACCATTCCAACATCCATAAGAAAGCTTTATAGATTATTCCCTTTTTGCCAAACAAACCCCTTGGTTATTCTTGCTAAAAAATATTGTATTTACCATCATATTTGTCAATCTCAAATGAAATACTCGCATATTTTGCCATGTGATTTTCTTTTACTAAACACACAAACACTAGCTTTGTACTAAATCATGTATTTTGATACCACTTGTTGTGTATGGAACCTCAAAAACCCGACATGTTGGTTTTTAGCAAAGTAAACAGTGAGAAAAATAAAACCAACAAGAGGCAAGAAAAAAGAAAAAGGAAGTAACACAAAAAAGACATCATGGTTTTATGTAGTTTGTCACATATATAATTGCATCCATGGGTGAAAACAATAGATGGTTTTTCACAAATAAATGGAAATGGAGTTACCAGACGATTTTTACCCAAGAGAACCAGAGATAAACTCATTCTCTCACAAAGCTTTTGTCCTACAAAGTTCTCTCTTTATACCCAAGCTTTCCCCTTTTTTTTGTTTGTTAGGGAAAACTACATATTTCCCACCAATTTGTACTTCTTATATAATGATCCTATGAGACCCTCCCACACCCATATGTGTAGGACCCCAAAATATCACCATCAAATTTGGCACAGATATCTAGAAAAGTTATCACATGGGTGTGAGATTTGACTTTTCTAGAGATATGTGACAAATTTGATGGTGATCCTTGGGAGTTCTACACACATGGATGTGAGAGGGTCTCACAAGGTCATTATTTATATATATATATATATATATATATAAGGAAAAGTTGTTGTGTATACTGCTATAATAAATGCCCATGGCCTAGATTAAATTTGGGGATCAGACGATCACAGATGTCTGATAGTGTTTGAATTTTAATTTTTCTTTCTATAAATTCAAATCAGTTGAAATTTAAAGTGTGTATTCATCAAAAATATTCGAATCTACTAAAAATATATAAAAAAAATTTAAATAAAATAAATTGACCAAAATACCCCCAAAAAGATTCAGGGGGTATTTTGATCAATATGTTTTAGCAAATTATTTTTATTAAGTTCGCCTTGATTAGAAGAAAACACGTTTAAAATTTCAAGCAATTTGGATTTGTAGAAAAAAATTAAAATTCAAACATTATCTGACATCCATGAGCGTCAGATCGCCCATAGAGTGACCCAGATTCAATCTGGGCCATTCGCATATGGGCGTACAATAGTGACTTATATATATATATATATATAGTGAGCGAGAGAGAATCTAAGGTCCGCTCACTGTTTAACAACTACTATAAGTGCCCAATAGCCCAGATTAAATCTGGGCCGATCTAATGATCACAATTGCATTGTGTATTCGAATTTGAATTTTATTTATACAAATCCAAATCACTTGAAATTGGAGCGTCTATTATTTAAAAATAGTATAATTTAATAAAAATATAAAAAAAACGACCAACATACCCTTGAAAAGTTCCTGGCATACTTTGATCAATTTAGTTTTTGTAAATTATTTTTAAATATTTTTATTAGGTGCACCTTGATGAGAACAGTGGACGCCACAAAGTTCATGTTATTAATATTTGTATAAAAAAAACATTAAATTATATTACAAAATGCAGTCGTGACTGTCTGATCGACCTAAATTCGATCAGGGCTATTGGGTTTACACTATTCCATCAGCCCATGGGCTGACATGTTCTTTTGTCATATATATATATATATATATATATATATATATATATATATATATATATATATATATAATATTTTCGGCTGTGGATTAAAGACTGTCACGGACTTAGCAAGTCTATGACGAAATTTTTTTCACGTAAATTTGATACAAAAAATAAGGGGGGACCGCCACGGCTCTTATAGATCTATGTCGGTTTTCAGGCAAAACCGTCACAAATATAGCATGTTCACGAAAAGCTATAGCACTTCGCCTATAAGCGTTTTTAATACTTTATATATATATATATATATATATATATATATATATATATATATATATGTAGTACCACTACCCACAAGTACAAAAAATTGACATTTTTTTTACTAAAATACCCTCTTTTTTGCTATGTTTCCCATTTTCTCCCTCTAAGCTAGTCCGGCACAACTTGAATAGAGCCCGTCTAAAGATTTTTTTGTTCAAGGCCAACTTTATATTCAAAATGTGATAGACGGACACATGTTGGGCATCGTGTTCTAGAAGCATGGGTTAAATTGGGGGGATATTTTGGTAAAAAAAAAAAGGTTAAATTTTTACTTGGGGGTAGCTACAAAGAAAAATAGTGTTGGAGTTAATAATATAATATCAAAAATATTACAGGAGGAGGATGTTTAGAAAATACATATTGGCATTATCCATAATTTACCCATTTTTCTTAATAATATAATATGGAGAAAAGAAAGACCAACACTTATTGCCTCCCAAATTTCCTAACTTTTGGGATTCCTAGCCTCATCATTTCAACTTGGACTCAATTGACCTACCTAATCCATATAGGACTTCATCCAAAATATACTCTCATGGCATGGTAAGTTGATTAAGGACACGGTTAGCATGCGGGCAAACCCACACATGCAAAAATGCGGGGCCCTTAATAAATTTATTTTTGAGATGGATTTTTTAACTTAATTTTTAAAGACATGTAATCTCTAACATAGAGATCATGAACATGAAAAATAAATAAATTTAAAAAACTAGAAATAATAATTCAATTAAGAAAACATTTGGACTGTTTGTTTTAATTGTTTTTAGATGGGCCATATATTTGCATCCATCTTTAAGATGGATGCTTTATACTTCTGGACCGCATATGTAGAAATGCGGTCCAGTCTACATAAAACAAATTTTTTTTATTAATAGAATCCCCAAATAATAGTAAATGCCGTTACAACTAGGAGACTCAAATAAAAAGAAATATTCATATAACTTACGATTAATACAACACTACATGAGATTGAACAATTCAATATTTTTCCTATATATTTTGTTTTAACTTCAAAGTACCCATAAAAGCCACATGGTCTTGAGTGGAATAGTTACGAAAGGGTAACACGTTAAGGAAATATAAAAAATGAGACCTTTCGATACAAGGAGGTCACAAGGGTTATTGACTATTGGATATGAAATCAGATGGTTGCGTATGTATCATTTATTAGGCATAAAATTTTTCAAATGTTGTGAGACATTTTAACTATCGTATTTCATATCCAATGACTAAAAATGATTATGATCTCTTTATACCAAAAGTAAATAGTATACAATCCCAAATATTAAATAGTTACTCTTGTGAGCATTTTTTTAAAAATTACTTTTATATTTTTTTATAGATGTGCTCCATTGATGTGAATCCGCTCTTAAATTTTCGTCTGATTTGATTTAAAAGAGAGAGAATAATGAAAATTGACGCGTTTCCCATAAGAAATTTGCCATTTTCATTTAATGACAATTTTGCGCTTCTATGAGGTATGAACTTCTCATTTTTGAGAAGCTCACACTTCTAGGCGGGTGCAACTCTTAGCTATCAAACTAGGAATATGAACTATTTTAGTACCCTAAAAGTTCCTACTCCGATGCTTGAACTTCCAGTTTGCTAAAAACACAATTAGCTAATTACATTATATAGGTGTTTATAATAGATTAGGGGTTTATTAACATCACTATCGATGGTGAATCATATATTTCACCAAAAAGATTTGGACATTGACAACTAAACTATGGTGATATACGCATCTAAGGTGAAGTTGATGGGGTAGCAAATTCAAGTACTGAGTCATTCTTATGTTGCTTTCATTTACTGTTCAAGTTCGCTTTACCCCAAACTTTTGATGTTAGGTCGTGTTTTTTCAAGGTCATCTTTTGTACATGTATCTTCTCAATTCTAAGCAAAGTTTTAGAAGCTAGATCAGTCGGCAAACTGGCCATTTATAAATCTAGTCGAGATTGGCGAATAACCCATTTGGACCGATGATCCCATGTGAGAATCGATCAATAAAAATAAAAATAAAAAAAGGAAAAATATTATGATATGTGGAAACCATGCGTTTGTCTAGTTCGGATTGCCCAGTTCCTTAACAAACTTGCTCAGTTCCTCGACAAAAATGCCATGGGTATTTGGGATCATTTTCCAATTTTTAATTTATGAACCAACTAAATTAACCACCTTTATGTATCCCTAATTTCCACATATATAATATATGTGTCTATAAATATTCAATCATCAATTTGATTAGATCGCTAGGAATAAACTAATAATAATATCATGTATTAATTATGGCTTGACAAATATCAGCTTGTTCCTAATCATTTAATTAATATTGGATAATTGTAAGTCTTCAAACACATATATAAATTAACAAAATCTCACTTAACTAAAATATCCCCTGCACCAGATTTTAGATAAATAGGAAGGGTAATCCTTGTTCATAACATGAGAGCATGACATGAGAGTGGAGACGAGAATAGTGGGGTGAATATTAAAAGCTGACGATCAAGTACACACTTTTCTAGGTCATGTGCTAATTCTACAATCAAGGAGGAGGATGTCACAATATTACCGCAAGGAAAAATATTTTTAAAAAATTCTTTTTGATGTTAGAAAAATACGGACAATGCAAATCGGATTCGGCCGGCCTTGCTTTATGAACAAGGCGAGTATTGGCCGAGTAGGTTGTATAGTTGAGGATTGATGTCTTGTATTATGAGGAAATAGATCTATCAAGGTAGAGTCAAAAGGACGACTCTAGAGGGCCGAAAGGCTGATCTGACGAACACAGATGTCTGGTAGTGTTTGAATTTTATTTATTTTTATACAAATTCAAATCACTTGAAATTTTAGGCGTGTGTTCTTTTCATCAAGCCGCACCTAATAAAAATATAAAAAAAACAATTCGTGATTTTTTTTGACCAAAATGCCCCCAAGACATTTTGGAGGTATTTTGGTCAATTTATTTCATGTAAAATATTTTTTTGATATTTTTCGAAGATTCACATATTTTTTATGTACATATAGTCCAAATTTCAAGTGATTTAGATTTGTATAAAATAAATAAAAATTCAAATACTACCAGACATCCGTGAATCTTGACCGTTGAGCTCATTTTTTCTTGTGAACCATACGAGCAGAGACCATATCTTTGAGCTTTCTAGGCAAAACAGAACAAATCATTGCCATGAAGTTTGAATGGGAGAAAATTGATTATCTTTTATGATTGAGGTGAATTGTAGTTATGATTGTGATTGGGGTAATTGTGAAATATTTAAAGGTTTATTGCTTCTAAAGTTTATATAACTCTTTCATATGACTGAACTATCCAAAAAAGAATGTCAATGTTGCTCACCATTATAATGTCAATGCTGCTCACTATTATACAGTTTATAGTATGTTATCAGTTGAAAACTCGCCCTTCATATAGCTGTATTGGACTTATTTTCCTCACGAATGAATACATCGTTATCGATAGTAACAAAGCTTTAGATGTTTGATGCTCTCTTTTGGTCTTTTCTAATGATGTTTGACAAACACATAATAATAATAATATGGTTATTCTGTCTGTGTGTGTGTAGACTACAGAGTAAGGCCTGTTATGTAACTGATTAAAGAGTATTTTGTCTGTGTGTGTAGACTACATCGTTATTTTGTCTTTGTGTGTAGACTACAGTGTAAGACTTGTTATGTAACTAGAACTTCCTTATATTCCAGCAGATTATGAAAGACCAATAACTTCTTTAACATTCCAGTAAGTCATCAAACGCTGAAACCCATAACTTCTTTAACATTCCAGCAGGTTATCAAACACGGAAATCCAGAACATCTTACAGTAACTTCTTTCTTCTCAGCAAAGAAGAACTTCCAATTTCCAGGGAACATTTACCTTCCAGTTATCAAACATGCCCTAGAGAGAGCAGACGAGAGGGGGTGAACTTCTTGTGAAGAAAATCAGATGGGTGCGTCTAAATCAGATCGTGCTGTATTTTTTAAGCTGATGGGTTGAATCAGGTTTAGGGAAAAGCCCTTTGTATGTTTTTCCTTAATTTATTTTCCCCTAATATGTTCTTTGAGCAATGTTAATTTCGGGATTTTTGAGTTATGTTAAATTTGGGGATTTTTGAGCTACTTTTAAATCTGTGATTTGAAAGTTCTCTATCAGATGGTCCTCTGTTTTCCCTAATCTATTTTTCGCTAATTTGTTTGAGATGTTGTTAAATTTAGGGATTTTTGAAAGCTAATGTCAAATCTATATTTCAATATAAACAGTGGTTCTCTTTTCTCTAAAGCATGTATTATAAACATTGGTTCTCTTTTTCTCTCTTTCTCTCTCTATACCCATCGATCTCTATACCCATCAAGCATTTGTGATGTAGTTCAATTTGGGGATTTTTGAAACTTCTCTATCTCTGTTTTTTCCTATTTTCTTTGAGATGGTTGTGTGTGTGTGTGTGTACCCATTGATGAGATGGTTCTCTATCACATGGTTCCCTCTCTGTGTACCCATGGAGTATTATTAATAGAAATGATTTTTTGAAACGACTTATTATAAAAATTAAAAAATCGCATATTAAACTTCTTCATGAAAACAATGCGATTTTTTGATGCTCTTTTGAAAAATACACAGTTTAAAAGATTTTTTAAAAAAACTCCAATTTTTTCAAAAAATCGTGTTTAAAACGTCGATTTGCTAACTATGGTTGGAACCAGTAACTACAGTCTGAAGACGGCTACTTTTTTTTTCTAAAAATGGAGATTGGTAATACTTTAAAACTCTATTATTCCAAATCCTTCCCCTCCTATTTCCAACTTCTCTGTGTTGAAATTTGAGAAATTATTAGGGTTAACAATGACTGCAGCTTTTGCATCAAACAAGCTCCTGAGTTTGGGAACAAAGATAGTGGCAGTAGGAAGGAATTACGCAGCTCATGCCAAAGAGCTTGGCAACGCTGTGCCAAAGGTCGCCTCTATTTTCTCTTCCCATTCATCAAAATCTCATCTTTTTGCCACGGTTCCATACTTCTTTTAGAGAAATGTATATTCTATTTATTAGCTGATGTTCTCCATTCTAATTCATTTGGCTTTTCGAATGCGATTTTCTTTTTCAATCAGATCTTGCTTACTGATCAAGTGTGATGATTTGCGTCCTCTTGATTATGTGATTATTTGTGTACCAATGTATGTCCCAGTTAAATGTGAAATTGGACAGGCGTAAGTCTCTACAATGGCCCTATAGGTTTGTTGCACATTAGACCAGGGAGTGATTTATTGAGAAAATTTCGATATTTAATTGAATAGACGTACAAATGACTTGTGATCTTTCATGAAATAATTTCATTGCAAAATGCCAAATGAAATAAACATGCTCTCTTTTGTAGTTGAAATTTTGTATTTCCACTGTCATCATTGGAGCAGTTGGGAAAAAAAAAGGAGTCATTGACAGGAGGGCTATTGTCATTGGATGTCTAAATATCTTAGGAAAGGCAGTCTATGGAATGTGGATCTAGGTTCCTGGTTCTTCTTCTTTTCTTCTTTAAATTATTAATTGATATTATATTGGATGTGGTACATGGATGGCAGAGTGTTTTGCTCAGTGATTAAAAACATGGGCTTGAGCTTGGACATACTAGGGCCCGAAGTGGCAGAGCCCCGAGTCTGATTTGGCCACATCACCCTAGTACTCGGCCAATCCTCTATGAAAAGAACATAGTAGGGTAGGGTCCAGGAACAGATAAGTCTCAAGCGAGTCCTAGGGTTTTTGAACCGGAACAGGTACCCTGCAGGTCCGAGTGACTCACATGAGTCCAAGGCCGAGTCAGCTTAGATTAACCATTGATTTGGATGTTAAATGAACCATATGCATAACTATTGACTAGCTAGCTTTTTTCTTGGAGATTAGGATTGTTGTTGATGATAATGAATGACATAATCTTTCCCTTCTGATCATTATAGGATTGCCTGAGTAATCCACATAGGTTACACCTCTAGCAGAAGGTCAGATATTTTCTTGCAGTACGTGAGGAGCTCTTAGAGGCGGTCTTTTTCCTAATCAATGTGGAGTATAGGGCACTGAGTGCCATTTTGATTATGTACTTGGTTGATGATAGAACTAGTCAGCAATTTGAAGTGGAGAAATGATTATACACTTGACAGGCAATGCAATAAGATTTTTGTTTATTTGAATTTAGTTTTAATTTTTTGCAAGTTTGAAGTGATATGTGCTGCATGATAATTTCATCTTGATGTGGCTCTCACTCATTCGGAGACTAGAGCTCTTATTCCATATTGGAAGTGCAAAGTAGAAGACCTCCCTACTAGCTACATAGGCATGCCTTTGGGCATTCGAAAACCTAAAAAGAGGCAGTGGTCTTATGTTATAGACAGAGTCGACCACCACTTAGCAAGATGGAAAGGCAGGTCCTTGTCTTACACAGGAAGAACAACTCTCATAAAGGTGACCTTGTCCAACACCTAGGTGTATCTTATGTCCCTATCCCATATATCTGCTGCGGTCGCAAGTCGCTTGGAACAACTAATGAGGAACTTTCTTTAGTTAGGTGAGGCTGAATCGAAAATATTTCACATCATAGCTTGGGAGAGAGTTTGCCAACCGAAGCACTTGAGTGGACTAGGGATCTGGATCTTGAGAAAGCAGAACACGACACTGCTCGGTGAATGGTGGCGGCGTCTTGCGAACCATAATAACTTGCTATGGTCTCAAGTAATCTGTTGCAAATACAGAATCCCCCCAATGCCTGGATGCTGGAGGGTAGATCTCCGACCAGGACTTCTGGGGCTTCGAAATCCTTCCTATCTGCCCTATCACTTTTCCAGCGAAAGGTCATAGAATCCGCTTTTGGTTAGATCTTTGGATGCGCTCAGGGATAGGTTCCCTTCTCTGTTCTCTTTAGCCACCAACATTTCCTCCTCCAGTGCCGAAGAGCTCCTTGTTTCAGGTAGTCCTAGGTGCTAGAACCCCTTTTTCAGGAGCTCCCTTTCGGGCGCTGAAATCCTTGAATTCATTTCACTGTCATCCTTATTGCAGGCTACCTTCCTTGACCACTCAGGGCCTGATAGCCTTGTTTGGATTCCCTCACCCTCGGGTCTTTTTTTGGTAGGATCATTTTATAAAAGATTGCTGCAACCTCCCACCTTCCCTCACTCTTCGACCTCTGTGGTATCCAAAGTGTGGTCCTCGATTGCCCCACCAAAAGTGCAAGCCTTCAATTTGATTGTGGGCTCCGAAAAAGCTCTTACTATCGTCCAGCTCCAATGGAGGGGTATCCCAATCCCCAACCGTTGTGTTATGTGCCTTTGTGAAGAACAGAGCAATCCTCACCTTTTCATCCACTGCAACTTTGCACTCACCTTGTAGACCAAACTCCTGTGCCTGTTCGGACCGATCTGGGTTACACCTGCCTCCATACCAGCTCTCCTTAAACTATCTGTAGACCCTCCTTGGCTTAAGGCGAATAGACTATTGTGGATGGCCTCCATTGTGACAACGATCTGGGTAATCTGGACCGAAAGGAACTCAAGGATTTTTTGAGGAGTCCAGTGCGAAGCCTCGCTCTCTTTAACAAAATTACGACCCTGGTCATTTTTGGACCTCAAACCACAAGGCTTTCAAAGGAATTTCGGCTACGGCTTTACTACATAATTGGGAACAAGTCCTTCATTTCTAACTCTGTCGGTCTGCATGAGCTGACAACTGGTCTCCTCCCCCGGCAGGTCTCACAACTCAATTTCGATGGGTGTTCCCTTGGGAGTCCCAAACGGGGGAGAATTGGTGGGGTTTTCAGAGACCACCACGGAAACATCCTGGCCTTTTTTTCCGAGTATGTTGGCCATGCTGATTCCCAGCTGGCTGAATCCATGGTGCTCCTCTCGAGACTCAAAATGCTAGACCCCTGGTGGGGACTACCTTTGATAATGGAAGGAGACGCCCAAAACATCATTACTAGGGCTGCTGGTCATGCCCCAACCCCCTGGTACCTTGCTTCGATTTATGACAAGTTTTCACACATTTGTAGGGATACAACCATCTCATGGATGCATATTTGGAGGGAATCAAATGCCCTGGAAGACCAACTGGCTAGGGGGGGAGCACTTACACAGGTTGCGGATCCTTAAGGGCACGGGACTCACGTTTAGAAGATCATTTACCGTCTTTTTGTACGTCTGTGGTTTCTTGGTCCTCCCGTTCAAGGACTTTTACACCGGTTGGATCCTTGGTATCTTGTAATGGGCAAATGTTATAAGCCCCCCTCATTTTTTGTATAGGGCTACCCGACCAGGGATAGCCTTTTTTTTGGCAAGAGGCTTGGGCTGTGGGCCCTCTCATTAGATCCTTGTACTCTTTTCCTTCGTTTAATCCAACAGTTAACAATGTCAAAAAAAAAAAAAAAAATTTGGGCAAAAAAAGAAAAAAATCATCTTGGTGCAAGAGAGGTAGAGATGGTACCAACCAACATAGATGGGCAGATGGTGTGTATATTCAAGAAGGGTCATGGGAGAAATAAATTTGAATTATAGGGGACATCACTTGATGAAAACTTACTTCTGAGGAACATTTAGAATCGAAGTAAATTTAGTTTCTCCTTTTGGTTTTCGTTTGAATAAATGTGTGAAACTGTGATTTTCTTGAATAATTTGTCAAAGTTGGCTTCAAATGTATGGGTGACATAGTCTTTGTTAAGGTTGAAGTGCAAGTATTTGGAAGTGCCAGAAATGTGTGACAAGTGAGCTATGAATACTAGATATGGGAGATAACTAAAGGCTGCATTAAGCTGTGTTATGTGGAGTAGTTTCTAACTTGCTATCCATGGTGGATGGTACTGAAACTATTACACTTTGCAGGTGGGAATTGAGATATGTTGGCTAAACTGCAGATGAGTTTGTAGTCAGGGTTTTGTTAAAATGATGCCTGAAGATATTTGATTGAATTAGTGGTAATGAGCATTGGAAGACTCATGACATCAGGCCAGTTATCTACATAAAAAAAATAAAAAAAGGAGTCATGCTAATAGGGGATGTAAACTAAGAATACAAAAGACAAAAGTACTGCCAAGGAGATTGTTTTAGTTGGTCCTTCACAAGAGCATAATCTCCATAATTTAACTGCACAGGTAACGTCTTGCATAGGTAGTTGAGATGCCTAACATTGGTGTTGAATACACTGTTCCTCTCCTACTACTATTTCCTCTTGCCTCAGGACCTTTTTGGATAGGAGAGATACTCCCTGAGTAATCTCTTTGAGAGAAACCACGATTTTACTCCTAATAACTTTCCCCAACACCTGCATTTCCAATCACCTATCATGCTTAGACGCATACTCAAGCAAAGGAAACTGAGATATGACTCAATATCTTCCAAACTCTAGTACATTGAGTATAGGTATTCTATTTGATACATTGAAACCATGGCATACCACATACCATATGGTAATACCACGATAAATATCAATTAGGAAACTAAAACATATGAGAATCTAACTTAGAAAAGGATTAGTGATAAACTTACACTCAATGGTTGGGACATTGAATGGGTAAATCATGTAACCTAAGATTAGCCAATCACTAATCTTTGATTACAGCACCCTAAAAGCGCTTGGAGAACTCTTTGAAATCCAAATGATATGAAACATCCACAATTTCAGAAGGTAATCATCCACAACTAAATAAACAAGCGTGTACAATTCAATATACAACTTAGGAGTTTGCTTTAGTGACTTGGAGAGGGGATCTCAAATCTGTATCGGATTGAAGTTTGTCCATGAACAAATTTGCTGTAAAACTGATTCCGATGAAATTTAAAGTTACCTATAGCCCAGTTGGAAAAGAGGTGTAGAATAATGTTAAATTAATTCCTGAGAGTCTCCACAACTAGTTTTAGGGTTTTGAAGTTAATGGTATGTAAAGAAATTGGGGTTTTGACTTCAGATGTAAAATTAGGATTGAGGTTTCAAGAGATCTTATTTAGGATTAATTCTAGGAATGATCTATTGGTTTAGGAATGATCTATTGGTTTACTTTTAAAGTTTTGTAGTTGGATTTTTAAATGGGGAGTGTTTCTTAGTTTGGAGGGTTATGATAAAAGAACAATTGAAAGAAAAAAAAAAGAAAACCAAGGGAGAAAGAGAAAATTCAGAAAAGAGGAGTAATACTAAAAAATTCAAAAGAAATGAAAAAGGAAGAAGAAGAAAAAAAAAAAAAGAAAAGAAAAGAAAAGAAAAGGAGAGGACAAAATAATTTGGGGCAAGAAAATGAGGAACGAAGACGAAGAGAAATAAAAAGAAGAGGAGAGAACAAGAAATTAAAGAATATCTTGGAAAGGAGGGACCTAGCCTTTTATATGCCTTCAATTAAAAATCCAAAAAGTCCTTTCTATTTTGTTCTCTCTTAAAGTTTCAAAAGATAAGCACTGATGAAGCTAGATGTCCCTCTCTCCCTTTCTGTTCAAGTTGTCTTAAACATAATGACCTAAAATACCCCTAATTTAAATAAAATAATAAAATGACTAAACTACCCCTGAATTTTCTACTACTCCAAAAGACATTAACACCCTTATGAAACTAAAAGAAGCTAAAGGACCAAATAACCTTACTTTTCACTCTCCCAAAAGAAAATAAAAAAATGAAAATGTTAAAACACTAATGCGATGATGTCCTCATTAGTATCTCAACGGGATCAAGTGGGATTATCAATATTCTAACTTCAAAGCAAAAACTTTCAAAGCTACAAATGCATGGAATCTTAGGAGTTATCGTCTACTAGTTGAATACTAGTATGTTGCACGGAATCTTAGAAGTTATTGTCTAATAGAAAAGTTTATGAAATTAAAACTAAACAAATGAAATAAAAATAATATTATTGATGAGTGATATTACTATATTAATTTGTAGTTGTCATTATACAACTAGAATACATGGAGTAAATTGCCATTCTAATCATTATAATTAACAAATTTACTTATAATAAATGGATTATCATAATTAGATTATTAACATTTTATTAATATTTTTTATATTATTTGCTTATGTTATTAACTTTGCTGCAGAATGAATTATATGTCGTAATATATACTTTCCATGTCCATAGTATCGACAAAAAATCTGTGCCCATTATAAAGGAATAACATGTTAAAGATAATTATGATTTTTATCATTAATAATATATAACTAAAATTGTGTTATATATAAAAAATTCCGCCAAAAATAAACCTAAATAACCATCAATCATAATTTAATGGATGAAATTAAACAAAAGAAATAAATAGTAAAAACTTACTTATCGGTGAATTTACAACAATAAGACTTGAAAAAAGAATGATATGCCTGATCTTGTCCCCCAACAAATCACATTAACAAACAGTAGAATTATCATAACAAATCAAAGCAAAACCCCTCAATTTTTACTACAGTAATTCAAAGAGAGACCCTGAATTTACATTCTTAAAAACAAATATTAGTGTTTATCACATACTTTAAAATTCAAACTAAAATTTATTCATTACAAATATTAATTAAATTAACTAAATAATATTTTTTAACTAAAAACATATCCAATTCATTTTAATGTAGCAATCATATATAGAAAACCCATCAATACAATATGAAAAACAAATGAATTTGAACCTAAGTAAAATAATTTGAAAGACAACAACACAAAAAAATCCACACAAAAAAGAATTGAAGTAGACTAGGATACACACCAAGAATCATCAAAGTGGATGGACAGTTTTGCAAAGAGAGAAAGTAGAGAGTATGACTGAGAGAGTAGAGAGTAGAGACAGACGATGGGAGAGAGTACCCGTTGGTATAGGGGGTTTGGAAATCTTGGTATCACTCATCTTTTTAAATAGAGAGAGACATACCTTTTCAAATTGATAGGTATGAATGAGAAGGGATAGAGAGATGGTGTTGGAATTATGTCCTTTCAAAGTTTTAAATTTGAATATTTTGGATAGCTCTTAACTTCTGTGGGAATAAAAGAGAAACATGACTTTAGATCTTAGTGCACTAGGACCAAGAGTCGTGGAATCTTGAGTGAGTCACGAGGACATCTTAAATATAAGATTTTAAATGAAATATATATTCTCACAACTAAGTGGGATGACTTATACAATAGGACTTAATAAAACAATGGGGCACTCTAGATTATGCCTAGTTCAAATTAAGAATCTAAAATAATGGAATTTTGTGCTATGTAAAAAAGAGACTGAATTTTAACATCGTGGAACTTCTGATTCATAAATAATGAGAACTTTGGACATTATCATTCTCTAACCTGATATCATCCGTTAATGAAAGTAAAACCCAAAATCATGAAACCCAATATTTTAATGTTCCAAAACTTTGAGAGCGGGGATCTCGAATGATGGATGAAAATGGATTCGGATGCTGGATGGAACATGGTCACCTTTTGTTGGGAGCGAGTTCCCAATGTCGAAAAGACCGGGGGGGGGGGGGTCTCTACAAGATCCCTTGCAGGAACCGTGGGATTTAGGTTCCGGAGCGGGATCGTCGCCCTACCCATACGGTTCCTTAACTATGGTTTAGTCACTCTGCACAAAATAGGCTCATTCTGGCATGCCTTATCACATGGATATTTATCACATGGATGTTCTTAAGACTGCAGATAATCTAAGATATAGGTGCTTCTTCAATATATAGATTTCAGTGAGAGGTTCTTCTCCGATATATAATCACTCTGCACAAAATAGGCTCATCTGCCCTTTAATTATTAAAGAAGGAAAAATGGATGGTCTCTTCTACTTTGAGCATCTTGAATATCTGCAGTAAGTTTGATTTTTTTTATTTTGGTAGTTGTGAATTAGTTTTTGCAGTTTCAATTCCTTTGTATTTTCTACTGTGAAATATGAGAGAAGCTCCTCTAAGCTTCTTCTTGATGACATTTTCCTCATGAAATTGTTGGCTTTTGTTTGTATGCCATTTCTTTTAATAATGCATGGAGGATATTGCTTGAAATTGTTACCAGGATTTTGCTTTTCATTATCAATGAAAAATGGAGTCTATATATTCTGTTTGATCCCTGGATCTTTGAGATGTTAGTCGAGCGGTTAATCTTATTTATATTGTGCTTGATTTACTCCTTCATTCAATTAGGAGCCAGTTCTATTCTTGAAGCCCACATCATCTTATCTTCAAAATGGGGGTGCCATTGAAGTCCCTCATCCTTTGGAGTCATTGGATCATGAAGTAGAGTTAGCAGTCATTGTTGGGCGAAATGCTCGTGATGTTCCCCAAGGAACTGCCATGGACTATGTTGGAGGTCTTTCAAAAAATTTTGTCCTTTAAATACTTTTAAGGGAGTATTTTAGTTAAAAAAAAAAATGGTTTGCATGGTAATAGGCGATTTACTTCTCTCTTTTTTGCCCCCCCCTCCCCCTTTTGAAGGACCAAGCAATGGTACTTTTGTTTTTTTCATAATCAAGCAAGCATCATGCCGGCGACCTCTCTATTGGTATCGGGGTGTGAGATCTAATATTGGTTGCTTCTTTGTATGTCACCTGGCTACATATACTAGTTCTAATTGTTATACTTATAATTGTAGAGCAGATTATTTTGTGATAAAAGTCTTGATGATTGCATTGAAACAAATCACGCCCACCCATGAACGTTGTTACTGAATTCTGGTTATAACTTGGGTAGTTTGTTTCTATTTCTCATCTATGTCATGCAAATGTGTGTTAAACAAACAGGTACATGATGACATTGATACCTCATATTATCTACCTTAGTAACATTGACCTTGGACCTAGAGCTGCTAATATTTATATTCTTGCTATCGTTACATTTACAAAGGAGAATCAGGTTTTACAACTTTGCATAGAGAATCATTCTTAGCAGATTGTTGGCAAATATAGCTATGGGTGATACATCTTTGTGCCCCTCACTCCTCCCTAACTCTCTAATTTTTCAGTCCATGTTTTTCCAGCTTCTTTTCTATTCCTTTATTTTCTTTTTATTAGATGTGTACATCTCTAATTCTTTTATTAGGGGATAGTTGATGTGTGCTTTATAATCAGTGAATTGGTTATTTATAAAAAATAATGAATGTAGCTATGGATGGTTTTGACTTCTAAGTACAGTAGACACCAATCTATGGGATGATTTAAAAGCTCAAGAAGCCCTTTGATTTAGGAGGGTGCTTAAGTTGTTGGAAGAACTTTTTAATTTTTCCCTATATTTCCCCTTATATTGGTCCTTTACTTAAAAACAAAGCCCTTTAAAAAAAAAGAGTTTTGTATTTTTTACTATAGTGGCCCTTTACTCCTTGCATATTTGATCTTCGATGCATGTCTTTATGTCCAGCTCTTCGTTTTGTATTGTATATAGTGTTTCCCTAGAACTTCTTGGTTTTGGGTTTTTTCAAAACTCTTGCTGGGTTTTCTACCTTTTTCTTTTTCCTCGTTTTAATGCTTTTTCTCTTTTTTCATAGAATCAGCCAGTTTTGCATATTGCCTACTCAAATTCGATTGACGTGATGAAGCAGTGCTTCATCAACTGATCTGGTGCTAATATCATTGGGTTCTCTTTTGTTCAAGATAAAGACCATCATTGAGTATTCTGGATGCTGGACCTACCCTACCTTCCATTTGCATATTAAATGATCTATTTACAAGATTGCTATTTGAAGGCCCAAGAAGTTGGTATATTGATTTGTGATGAATATCACTTATTTATTTATTTTTTTATGCTGCTAACTGATGAGTATCACTTATTAGTTATTACCTTTGACAAGGCTGCTTGCAATTCTCGCTAACAGTCTTTTGCAGTCAATAGAAACCATATCTCTGCTAGAATTGCCCAAACTTGTTTTCTACTAGTCCATCTGCAGTAGCTGAGGAGAGGCGACTCCTTGTCTACTTAATTTATCAACCAAGTCTTGAAAATATTTCTATAAAATCCACACTTAGGGCAAAGTTCGTAGCCTATTAAATATATAGTTTTGCATGGTTTCTCTTGTATGCCACAATGAGAACTTTGAGCCAAATTTCTGATCGCCAATGTGTCGGAATATTACTCAGGAAAGCAACAGTTCACGGTTTACCCCTTTTAGCTACTCCCAGTCAATCAGCCTGCGACATTGTCTGCTGCTCTTGTACCATCTTTGCAACAGGGACAATGCATTTCTTATACCAACTAAAACTAAGTTGATGGAAACATTTTATTATGATTTTGTTTAAGAGACCTTACCTTCTGTCATTTTAGTGGAGTCGCCAATGTAGATCAAGCTGATAGCGAACAAAAATGAAACTTTCAACTGAGCATAGAAGAAATAAGGTTTTCTACGCCTGAAATCAATTAATAAATTATATGCATCCAACCCCAAATAATTGGAAAAAGGCTCTGAGGATGATGATGATATGAAGGGTTACTTGCGTTAGAAGCAGCATAGAAGCATTAAATGAGCTGAAATTTCTCTAAAATATACTCATTGATATGTGAAGATGAATCTGACTTTGTAACTAAATCTAGAGTAATTATAACAATTGATTAGGTAAACGTTCAAAAAATAAATTGATTAGGTAAAATGCACTAAACTATGTGGCTATGTGCAATAGATATCTGGAATCTAGAATTCTTATATGAGGAAGCCAACAAAGATATGGCATGTAGGATTTGTTGGAATGAGGCCCTAGACAGTTAACTGATCCAAAATCTCTTTAAGCTGAGAATTAGAAGTGAGAGCTTCAGGAACAAGACAAATGAAAAAGTAACTAGGAAGTTAAAGTGCTAGAACATGACAGAAATTAAAGAAGCAATAACTTGAGGAACACGACAAACATTAAAGAAGCAAGCACATGTCCTAGAGCAACTAGAAGTTATTAAGCTCTTTGTGTTTTTTTTTTTAAATTGTTATCTTTATGCTCTTTGTGTTACAGTTGCTGGACATGTAAATTTCATGTGCTTTGCCATAACAACCTAACCCAAGATATATGTGAAGCTTCAATAAGTATAGAAAACACTCAAAGAATTTTTGGTAAGCGTAGAACGATGAAATCTTCCTGGAGTTGCAATATTATGTTGTCCTAAAGAAAGAAATGGGAGGTTCTTTGTCTCCCTCAACTAGAAACCTAATACCGTGAAGGTTTTAGGAAGACTATTAATGAAAGAAATAAAAATAGAGTTCCCAGGGCTTGTATTGGTTTTGTATATTTAGGGTCTGCATTTTTCTAGTTTGCGTGCCAAAATGATGGATTAAGGTTTTCGAAAATAAAGGATTTTGTTTAGTCATGGCTTTGATTCTATGTCATACTTGAGTGAGACAAGGAATAAGGACTTGAGTGAGACAAGGAATAAGGACTTGAATAACAGAAAGAATATTTCTTTATGGTAGGAACAACTAATCGAATATAACTCTCCAGTGTTTTAAAACCTTGATTAGAAAGTCGGATTGATCACTCGGGACCAATCCAAGTTGCCGATCTGGGCTGGATCGGGCTGATTCTTTGGAGTGAGAATCTGTTCTCCAAAAAAAAATGATATAACAAATTTTAAATTTGAAAAACACTTAAAATTGAAAAAATTAAGAAAATGAAATGGGTGGGAACTGGGCAATTCGGCCAATCTGAATCACCTGGTTCCCTTATAGAACGAGGTGATTCTATCAAATTCGTACCAATTCTTGGTTCCAACTAGGAATCATGTCGGACCCTACCGATTCCCAATCGGGATTATTGATTCCCAGACTAGATCACCAATTTTTAAAACACTCAAATACTATTACGACACATCAACAGTCTCTCATGCACTCCAATTGACTTGCATTTGCAGCTGGTAATAACACCTTGTTTATTCTATACTTTTTCTCAGTTGATGGTTTGGTAACTATATTTAGATGAGAAGGTGATATGGCCCCCTTTTTTGGTAGTCTTCCCCCCCCCCTCCTTCCCCAAATATGTGATCCGTTATTTCCATCTTTCTAGAAGTTTCTCGTCCTTTATGTGCTCACCTTTCTTCTCAGTTAGGAGATTTGGAACTTTTACACCCTTGGGTATGGCATAAAAGATTTCTCCAAATGAATATTGGGACAATTATTTCTGCAAGTTAAATGCTATTAATTTTTAGATAAATATGATAATTGTTTGGGTAAATATAATGTGTATAATTTTTAGTCATGGAATTTTTATACTTTATATTTAATGTATAAAAGATCACGAGCTTTATTCAACTGGAGGCCATTGTTCTCTTCACTGTCTGTAGTCATAGAAGGATCTTTGCATTTCAAGATGTCAATGGTGCTTTTGAATCCATGCTCTAGAGTTTACATTTCACGTAATAGCAGAAGTTTGGCAGTTAATGCCTACCGATTCGAATCATAGGTTATGCACTTGCCTTGGACATGACTGCAAGAGAAATCCAATCTTCTGCTAAGGTATACATCTGAGCTCTTGTATTTTAAATGTTGATTTTGTTACAAATTTTTTTAAAGAGGAAATATGTAAGTTAAGTTGCTACATTTAGCCTTTGTCTATGGAAGCTAGCAACTTTCTTCAATCTTGTTTTTTCTCAAAAAAAAAAAAGAAAAAAAAAAAAAAAAAAAAAACTTCAATCTTGTTGCATCATTTGAACTACACTCAAGGGATGTGCTCTAGATTTGCTACATTTCGCAGCAGACTTAGATGGTTTTGTGATCTCAACTGCTCAATCGACCTATGGAACATTGTTTTTTGTGATATTGTTTTCATAATCAATGGAGTCCTTCCCTTTTAATGGAGGACGTGGCTGGATCCCTGTGCCTTTATATTAGGAAGATAAGCTAATACAATAGTATACTTAGGTCTTCATGAAGGTACGTCAATTTTCTCTTTACTTACAAACAGGAGCACGTGTTTGTGTTCGTGTATGTGTGCTTGCACGAGTGAGTGCGTGCGTGCGTGTGCTTCTGAAAGGTGATAATACTCATATATTGCCTGTTATGTGCTCTCAACTTTTCACAGTTATTCATCTACAATAGTAATTGTTGTCCTCTTGTGTACAATACAATTCAATCAGTGGTCAGATCTTTCTGGAGGAAAATCGTTTCGTACCATTTGGTTGTTTACTATGCATTATTAGTTATCGTCCACAATCACTAGTTTCAAATTGGGTTAACCTATTCTAAGTTTCGATCTCTTCTTCACTTGAACTGAGAATTGTAGTAAGAATTACAAAGATTAGATTGTCTGGCAACATTGGTGCAGAGAGGCGGCACAGACTAGGTTTATGAACCTATATTTTCTCAATAATTACTTTCTGTTGTCTACTGTCAAGAGAGATTCTTAGCATGTCTACTGGTTTCTCACACATTTTTCTATCTCTAGGCTGCAGGGCTTCCTTGGACAGTCGCCAAAGGCCAAGACACCTTCACCCCCATTGGTTCAGTTGTAAGATCTTATATGCCGTCTACTTTGGCATTGGATTCTCCATTAAGCAGCATTGTACCTTGGTTTGAAATTTATGTGTTCTCAAGATGTAGTGAACTTGTAATATATTTACACACACAAACACATGAGAGTTTCCATAGAGAATATACTCTATTTTCTCATAGGTTGCATCGACAACCCTTAGCACCCTATTTTTACATAAATTCCTGTACACTTCCTTCTTTAAACTTTATTTTAAGACTCTCGCAAGATGGCATCATGGCTTCAAAAGCACAACATTTGAAAATTTATTTCCTATACTGAAGTAGGTGCCGAATCGCATTGAATCTTCTATTCCAAAGGAACAAATGTTTTGTGACTTGGGGCTAGGGCCCAAGTAGAACAAAGCCGGTCCATCTCCTTTTTTGCTCTAGGCCACAGGGGATACACGTTGTAGAACATCATTTTGTAAACGGGCAAACCTGTAAGCCCATTTTTTGTAACCTCCTTGTAAATCTATTGTAATCGGTCATATCTATAAGCCCATTTTTTGTACAGGTTCAGTTGACCTATTTTTTATCGAGTGACCCGTCTAGTGGGTTCTCTCGGATTAACCCAAAATTGTACTCCAACCCTTTATTTCTTTTTTAACATCGTTCATCTAATGATAATAAAGCCATCTAAAAAAATTGGAAATGAAAAAATCCTTCTAAAGCCTTGATATAAGCATCTTATCAAAATGGACAGCCTATGTTAATTGGGCTAAAAAAATAATTTCTAGGTTGTGTTTTCAAATTTTTCTTTTTTTTGTGATTGTTAATTAGAATGAAAAGAGTGTATATTTTAAATTTGGATTAAACAAATGACCCTAACATAGTTTTTTAAGATTGTTGCATTATATTACTATACAATCGTTTCATGATACATATGGGTGTGGTTTCTTTAATGTTGCAACTTTAAACAATCCAATTAGGGTGCACCTCCAAATTGTGTCAAAACATGTAATTTTGATGGAAAAAATTATTAGGATTATCTCAAAATCTATTTTCATATCTAATTATAAAATTTTAAACTCCAAAAATGATTAAAATCAAGTAGATCTATAAACATATGAAAATCTTGATAATGGACAGTCTAGATAATTTATTGCAAGATGTACTATTTTTGGGACTCATTTTTTATTTATTTATATTCATACATCTCGATGTCGAGATGACCAATTAGAGGTTTTTTCAACATTAAAATAACCTTGTCCGATGGATTTTTTAAGTGCATATGTAATTCTACATTTTAAGGTTGCAACCTTATATAAACTTTTTCACATATATATATATATATATGGAAAAGTCTTCCCAACGCTTATAGGCGAAAATGAACAGTGATTACGCCTACCCTCATCACCGTCCAAAGTTCATCACACGGTCACAATTGTCTGGTAGTGTTTCATTTTTCATTTTTTTCTACAAATCGGAATGGCCTGAAATTTGAAACGTGTGTACATCTTAGTGAGGCACACCTAATAAAAATATAAAAAAAATAATTTGCAAAACAAAATGCTCAAAATGTTGGTGGTATAAGACCAATAGGCTAGAAATGCAATCTTTTAAAAAAAAATTCCATTGTATAAAAACTTAAGGGTTTAAATGCATGAATATCTCAATACAAACCCATAATACTTATATTCCAGCTTACAAACATAGTTTATACACATTTGAATAATAAAATTCAACCCTAATAGGTCCCTTACAATCCCTTACTAAAAAGTACAATTAAACTGAATACAGTAGTAGTCAAATATTCATATTATACATCTCCACAACATATTGCATGACTTGCACTCGCAATTCTTTATTATATTAATATTATATGATAATTTCATTTTCATTTTTCATCCTCATAATATCTTATACACATCATACACTTGATCATAATAATTCAATAAGATTTCAATTCGTATAAGCAATAATGCATAGCATTAAAGCTCATACCGCAGGAAAAAAAAAAAAAAACAATCTCAAGATTCATATAACATATTCAACTTAATCAATCATGAATCCATTTAATAGCTATAAATACATCAAATTAACATGCAGACATACATGGAGAAACCATGGTTCGAACCCCTTGTGCCTGGGCCACAAAAGGGCCTTTGAGGATATAATTTTGTCCCATTGCCTAAGGCACGGGTGATAATAATAACTCAAGGAGATCAATCCAATGGGAAGCAAATGATTACAATTATTTCACTTAATAGGAATCAAATCATGAGAGAGATATGTATCAAAATAGCCATTCGAAGTTTGAGAGAGATACTACACAAAATAAAGAAGTTATGGTGAAACTACACCATGTGGTCCATAAAGGACCACACGAACTTTTCAACATTAAAAAGGGAACTCAATCGACTATTTTTTATGCTCAAATATGATGAAATAAACATCTCATCAGTTGTATATTCTCAATAAAAAATTCTAGATAAATAAGATCAAGAAATCAAGTTGAAACTACTCAAGATCATAGAGTATGCAAGCTAATCTACACATACTATGTGTATGGACTACACTATTGCTTTGGGACTCTTCAAATATCAAGTTTTCATTATCAAAAGTGAAGAAAGCTACTGTAAATTAAGAATTACAATAAGCTTTGATAATAGAAATGAGGTAGGAATTAAAAATATGAGAAGAAAAATCAATACCTTAATGAAGAAATGGTATGGGCTTGATTACATAAATGATGGACTACTACATGGAAGGGTTTCAGATGAAAGCTCAAGGAAGAAGATAGTCTCATGGGTGACCACATTTTTGTCAAGGGCTCTCTCTATTTTTGAAGTGAATACTCAAGTTAGGGTAATAATTGAATCCGTAAACTGTAGCTGAAATACTGTTCTAAGGCTAAAAGCTTAATAAAATTTATCACCTAAGATAAGTCCGAGAGTTGAAACTCATAAGTTGTCATGACCCGTACTGCCAAAAAGGCCAGGAAGAGCTGCTGAAAAGGCACAGGGACTGTTTCCGACTGACTCGAAGTATTCATCCGTTATCTTAGAATGGAAATTTTTATTAGGACGTTATCCAATAGAACAATCTCATCATCTAATAGTACATTAAGAATAAAAAATAAGGAAGAAATAATTATTGATAATATTGAAAAACAAATGCAAAATTGGAACATCCCAAGAGTTCCTATAACAGATATATATAAAAAAGGTACTCTTGAGTTTAAAACAAGCTATGCTATTAAAACAGTAGAACAAAGTGTGTCTATTACTAGTGAACAAGAAAACTTCCAACTCCTACCTGAACGAATGGTTCAACATCATAAAAGTAGAGAATATAAATATTTACATATAAGACTCATACAGGTAGTAATAAAACCCTTGACTCGTCTTGGATTAAATAATTCTGTCTTGTCATGTTTAAGAGATAGTCGTCACAACAAGTTTTCAGATTCCTTATTAAGAATAGTAGAATCTAGTCTCTATAATGGTCCTATATATTTTAATTGTTTCCCAAACTTCTCGGTCTCTTTGGCCGACCCTAATCTTCTCAAAGTTTTAACATTAAATATAAAAACCCAAGGGTTTGATATGAACCCTGGATCACAGAATATAGCTCTAATATATAGGATATGTTATAAAGTTATGAATACCCTACGTCCTAATGCTCTGCAAAGGGACACTAAGGGCCAGACAATATTTTTTCAAACCAATATGGAAAAATCAAATACTGTGATTTCAAAATCGACTAGTTGGTCCCAAATAGTCCTTCCTGAAAATTGGTCCTTACATAATGAAAATCAACAGTATAGGACTCCAATTAATAAAGAACCAAATCAGATTATTGAATATCCGGATGGTGATATTGAAATCCAATTTAATTCAAATAGACGAACAAGCATAAATCTTATGGAAGACTCTGTTCGTACTCCATCTAGGATAAATGTTCCCTCTAGACATTCTACATCTTCTATACCACAAAGAATGGTGATAGATGGACTAACACGAACAAATAGTAATATCCATAAACCAACCTATAAAATATATGAATCAAATTGATCTGATAATAATAATGAACCTACACCATCAGATTTGGACTTTAATATACTTACCCTCCAAAAGGAAGAGAAATTCAAAATTGATATGGAAGCAATTAAAAATGATTATCTTTCTGAAGAAAATAAAAATATCCGTGATTGGTACCTAACCGAATTCCCACAAGAATTACTGGATGCCTTTCATAAAAGATTTAATAAATTTATAAAGAAAAATAAGAACAATATAGGCTTCTTTGATTGGCTCAAGTTTACATTAAGGGAAAAGGATATTACAATACCTGAGTATTGTCTCAATACTATGGAAGACCAATATCAAGTTTTTTATACAACAGAAGGAGAAGAAATATACAGTATACATCCTCCTGAAAAAAGTTTACAGTTAAAGAGGGCACTGATAGACAAACCTG
Organism: Amborella trichopoda; assembly: GCF_054954075.1. Taxonomy (NCBI): domain Eukaryota; kingdom Viridiplantae; phylum Streptophyta; class Magnoliopsida; order Amborellales; family Amborellaceae; genus Amborella; species Amborella trichopoda. The sequence continues at coordinate 14,745,129 of NC_142348.1, read as the reverse complement.
AAACAAAAGCCTCTCCTTATAAGATAATTCCAAAAGAGACCGATAATCCTGCTCATAAAATAGATGGCATACCTCGCATCATAGAACAGAATAATTATGCTAATCTATGTCTTCAAACGATTGGAAAACAAACTTCTAGAATCGAAAGTATTATAATTAATAAACCTTCTGACATACAAAAAGACAAAAAAGTAGAAAAAGAGAAGGCTGTGTTATTCAAACCACCTCTAGAATTGAAAAAGTTTAACTTGGATGGAATAAAAAAGGAGGAGAATAAAGAATTAATTGATGAACTAGTAAGCAAACTAGCTAAGTTGAGTATAAAGAATGCAAAGGGTAAAGGAATAGCCATAGAATCACAGGCTATGGTCTTACAAGAAGAGCATATTACCCTTAAAAATATACAAGAAATTGAGGAAGCCTCTTAAGAAGAAGACTTTGATATAAATAGAATAGATTACGGTAAAAAATTCAGAGTAACTTCTCAAGCAAGGATGTATCATACAAGGCCTACCCCAGTAGACATCCAATTTGAGGAAGATTTAATATCAAATACCGTATCATATTCAGGCAAAACTATAGTAAATTGGAATATCGATGGATTATCAGATCATCAAATATTGGATACAATGAAACATATGACTATGTATGCACCAACATGCAAAATGAGTGGAAATCAGGATCAGGAAATAGCTAAAGCAAATGTATGTGGCTTTATTGGATGGTTGAGAGGATGGTGGAACTTTTATATGGATGAAACCTCCAAAAGAGAAATTTTAACAGCCACCAGACAATGGACAATAAAAAATGAAGTCGGACAAGATATACTCAATAGTGAAAGTGATGCTGTGAACACATTGATATATACAATTATATATATATATATATATATATATATATAGGCAGTGATTTCGTGCAACGGTTGTATCATAGTATAATGTATTGACACTTCTAGAAAACCATGTTTGTGGTATTTGTATGACCCAAAATTTTGCACACACACTCTCTTCATCTCAATAATCAATCCAAAAAAAGAAAAAAATTCAATTTGAACCCTGGATATGGTCAAAATGGGTCTCCTCCAAAAACGAATATTGACCGTTCATTTGGTGAATTTCAAGATCTTAACCTTTATAAACTCAAAATCATTTTTTTCTTTTTTAACATTGTTCATCTAATGATAATAAAGCTAATCCAAACAAATTGGAAATGAAAAAATCTTTCTAAGGCCTAGATCTAAACATCTCGCCAAAATGAATGGCCTATGTTGATTGGGCTAAAAAAATACTTTTTAGGTTGTGTTTTTTTCAATTTTTATTTTTTGTGATTGTTAATTAGAATGAAACGAGTGTATATTTCAAAATTTGGATTAAACAAATGTCCATACCAAGGGTTTTGAAGGTTGTTGCATCATATTACTATACAACCGTTGCATGAAATCATTGCCTCATATATATATATATATATATATATATATATATATATATATATATATATAAAATGCCTATTGGCGAAAATGAATAGTATTTTCGTCCATAGGCTCGGTGCCGTCCGATTTTTTGGACGGCGTGGATTAATGACCGTCACAGACTTAGCATGTCCGTGGCGATCTGTCACGGACATAGCAAGTCCGTGATGGGATTTTTTTCACGCAAAAAATATGGGTCAAATATGGGGGGACTGCCATGGCTCATGTATGTCCGTGGCGAAGCACTGTAGCACTTAGCCTATAGGTGTTTTTAAGACTTTTCCTATATATATATCGAGAGCGAGAGGGAGAGGGAGCGATGTTCTTTCTGAGTTTCATACAAATAACTTGCCAATAAAATAGATAAATCTGCAATAACTTACCTAAGAAAATAGATGATTTTGTATAATTGATTCAGCATGTTTCAGCTATTTTAGTAGCGAATTCTGTTACTATATGATTGATTCAGCATGTTTCAGCTATTTATTAGCGAATTCTGTTACTATATGAGTTGTTCTTTGGGATGCCTCACTGTTATCTATTATGCATGGATGCTTCATAATAGCTGCCAAAATCCTGATGGTTTTTTTGAAAACCTTTGGAAAATGGCCATAGATTGATGGTGAAGCTGTAACCACACCTGTATCCGTGCATCATACTTGTATATGGCAAGTCTTCCTGTGGTTTTACAAACAACAAACCACATTAGTGCTGCAGTTTCACAATGAATTCTCTAATGAAATGGCTACTTTTTTTATTTTTATTTTTCGTTACATTTTTTTATTGCAAAACTGTATTTTGTACAATTGTGGGCTTTAAGCTGGTAAGACAACAAAACAATGGGGTATCGAGAGACAAAATTATGTGTTCTTTTAGCCATACAAAATTTGGGAGACTAATGAAATAGGTATAAAATGGTGGTAGGCGTACTGCTAACTCTGGTTCGTGCATGGGGTATCACTGATGATAGGCATGCAGCATTTCTTGGTTAACTTATCCGCAAGGGTGTTAGGGTGTTACCTTCTACAAAATCTATTGGTAAGTAATTTGAGCAAGGATGTCATGGATTTTTTTGAATGCTTGGTGCAGTCTCCATGGCCAAGATGTCTCATGCAGGCTTATGTTATGGTGTTCACTGAATTGCTCTTGATGAGCAAGTTATCATCCCATTGGTTGTAGAAGTTTCAGAGAACAGCCAGAAGTTCCCAGGTTTGGCGAAGTTTGCATCTCCATGGCCTGCAGGGAGTGAAAAAATTTAGGAGGATATGTCCCTGGCTGTTTTGAGTATATACTTCCCCAATTCCACTGGGTCCTGGGTTTCCTTTTGAATCAACATTGAAATTAAATTTGTTTGTTCCAATTGGGGTCGTTGTTCTCTTGGGGAAATGTGGGGTTGTATGTGGTGGACGAAACAATGTCATTCCATTCAGCTGGGGACATGACTGTCAAGAAACTGACTAGATGATAAATCTTGAAATCAGACTGGATGCCTGCTTTTTGAGCAACAAACTGCCTAGGGAAGCTAACACTAGCCAGACCTGATATATATTTTGTATTAAAAACCATGGCAGTCTAGGTTGCTTCATCCATGGGAATCTGCTGGTTTATATCAACTGGTAATGATACATACAAGGGGTAGGCATATCAAGAATGAACACATGCATCGGACTTGGATAGTTATTCTGTATTACCATAGTTTCATGTGCAATTCTATCTCACTTGAATGGCCTATTAATTTTGGACCCTGTTCTGACTCTTTTCTTAGTGTTCATTGTCTTTTATTGTATGGTCTTCGAACTTGATTATCCATTGAACAGCCTGGTATATTGCCCACTCTGTCATAGAAAATTGGAATTCCCTTTGATCCTCCAGAGGAAAAGAATTATGTCCTACTACAAACTAGGCTTATAAATAGATAATCTAGGTGTGGATGTCGTAGCATTTTTTTTCCAACAATTTAGAAGTTTCCGATAAATGTTGTACAACAAAGGTCTAAAAAATTGTTTCTCCGATCCATCATATGTCCTCCTCTATCATATACCATTTTTACATGTGAATCTAATTATTGTTCTTCAATGTGCTAATGTATCAGTTTTCTTCCCTGCAGATACCCACGTCTATGGTGAAGGACCCTCATGACTTGGAGTTATGGCTAAAGGTTATCATCCCAAGTCGTGCTATTGTTTTCTGTATTTTTCTTTTCTCTAATTGATTGGCATATTTCCTTGTTCCTTATGTTTCTTTCATTATTGTATTATATATGAGTTGACAAGAAGGGATTACGCAGGTAGATGGTGAAACCCGACAAAAGGGTTCAACCAAAGATATGATGTTTAAGATCCCATTCCTTATCGGTCATATAAGCTCTATTTTGACTCTTTTTGAAAGAGACGTCATACTGACTGGTAATGGCTTGAATTTTTCAGCATTTTTCTATCAATTTATTTCTACTTCGATCTTTTTTTGTTCTTTTTTTTTTTGTCTTCTGCCATTTTTTTACCATTGAAAGCCCCATATGATAAAATAAAATGAGAAAATACTTAAAAGTGTCTTCGAACGTTATATTACAAAAATTAATCAATTAATTAGTTTCAATTGATTATTTACTAGGTACTCCACCCGGAGTTGGCCCTGTAAAAGCAGGACAGCAGATAGCAGCAGGTATAACGGGCCTGGTAGAGGTCCACTTGATGTTCAGAAGCGCCAGCGACCAAACAGTTCTTAAATACATCAAAAGAATCAAAATTGCTTCTTCCACCGAAACTCCTCTTCCTATTCCAATTGAGACCTGAGGATTTGAAACTCTGCAATTCAAAGCTGAAGGCGCACAAATATGCATTTCTTATTATAATATTATGCAGATTGGACAATTGTGCGTGCCCGTGCGTATGTTGATTGCTAATGGACTCGTGTGGATAGTTCTTCATTGCGCACACACATTCCATCATGCAATACAGCCAAAAGAAAAGGGAAAATATTTCATCCACCCACCATTGGGTGGATGCTACATAGGTCAATGGTCCCCTATTTTGGTGCCTTGGGGGCATTTCTTCCAGAGCCCATGAAGAAACATTTTGAAAAAGATTCTTGAAAATTGTTTTTTATGGTTCAGGAAGTGCAGGTTGTCTATTTCAGTCTCAGAGAATGTTTCTTTCTTAAAAAGGAGTTACATTTTGAATATATATGGGCATATTTTGTAAAAGTATGAGCATACCTCTCCGTTAAAAATAAAAACTGAATGTCATCAACCTTCGTAATGAATTTTGTAAGACATGTTTGATTCGTGAGTTCTTTAGTGGTGGTTTCTATGGGAGGTCATGGAAGCCAACACATCCATCACTTGATTCTGTTTTGGAAGTTGTGGCTACCAAAAAAGCATCGAACTACCATTTTTCACAGATGGAAAGTAGTATAGTTGACAGGGCGTTATAATGTAACGTCTTGAGTTTCATTCTTACTATAGATAAATAACTTTACTTTTCATCAAATCATCATTTTCGGAAAAAAGAAAAGAAAAAACAAAAAAAAAGAAACTTCTGCTGTTAAAGCCTCAACGTCCACTGCTCGGATGGGACTCTGATATAAAATAGACACATGGGAATGATCCGGTGTATTGAAAGTACATGATATTACGGTGTATAAGAGTTTTTCATTCTTTGTTTCTTTCAAAATTCCTTTTTACCCCTTTTTTCTCTCACCCTCTTGTATCTTCAGAGTACATCTAAATAACAAATCTCGTGCTCTCTCTCTCTCTCTCTCTTTTTTCTCGTAAAAACCCATATACCTCTCATCTCTCTTCTTTCTTTCTTTCTTTCTCATCAGATCTCTCTCGCCCCGCTGAATCTCTTGGATTCTCTTTTCCTGAAAACCCATGTCCCTTTCATCTTTACTCTTTCTCCCTCTCCTTCTTATCAGATCTATCTCTCCCCGCTGGTCCTCTCTCTCTCTAGAAAGCCAAATTCTCCTTCTTTATCTCGCACTACCCATAAAAACCTGTAAGTCCCACTCTTATCTCTTTCTTTCTGTCTCTATCATCAAACCTCTTTAGAAAGCCAAATTAAAGAAATTTAAACCATTGTTGTACTCTTTGAGAAGAGCCATGAATCATGTAAAAACCCAAGGAAACAATCACATAAAAGAATAAATTGTGTTTGAAACCCAAATTGGTAACAGATACATAAGTATCCGCTTCATCCTCTGGTATTTGCAGAGAATGAAACTACAGAGAGATTAGGCAATAAGATATGTATGGAACCCGTCCTTTTGTGGTGGTGACACATGATTCAAGACTTTGAAGTTCCAGTATGAGAGAGAGTAGTAAGAGAGAGAGTAGGTTGATGGAATGGCAAAATATAGAAAGAGAAGATATGAGATAGATGGAGAGAAGTGATGATGGAAAAGTGAAGAGTGAGGAATAGTGACATTTCAAAGAGAGGGGTTTGTGCTGCTGTCTTTTGTGTTATCCTTTGGGTTCTTCCACCATATTGGAGGGACTAACGAAAAGGACAGTGGGAGGTGAAAATTGACCGGGGAGATTTGAAAATACAAATGATCATTCCCTTGACCTATTTGGTATTTCTAGACTTGAATAGCAAGATTTAAGGAAAGTTAATAGGGAAAATTGTATAAACTTCAAAAATAGATTTTCTAGGCATTTTACCTATCTTAATTTTTCTGAACATATTTCTCAAAAATTAAGTTTTATAGCAAATGTCCCCAATACAAAAAGTTCATTTTTTTTTACGAAAATATCCTTCCCGTACGTAACAAATCATTTTCGGATCACAATAAAAGGGAATGTCGGACTGCAGTTGTATTATGCTGGACCAATCCATTCTGCCGGACCGGAACCGTACACTGTCGCGCCACCTATTCCAGACACAATTTTCAATTTTGCCGGACCGTAGCTTACAAATGCTGGACCGTATCTTCCAAACTCTAGACCGCCATGGTCAATGTGTGAGGTAAGGGAGGGGTATTTAGTCTGGTTTTTTTTTTTTTTTTTTGAATTGGGGGAAATATGGTTTTGGGTAAAAAGTTGCTAGAAAAAGTTAGGTCGAGGGTAAATTGCTTAGAAAGTCCATTTTTTTTTTTTTAGAGGTTTTATGCAATTTTCCCAAGTTAATATATTTGTAGAGATGCTTGTGATATATATAAGAACACAATGGTTGTGGGGTTTTGGCTACAAAAGCCGCCAAGATTCCAGCTCATTAATCACATTCCTATCATTTTCCCATTTTTTTGTGGTTACACGAATTAGGGTGAGGTTTATATAAGGCGTTCATGTTAAATAATTAAAATAAGGTGAACCTTTAAGCTGTCTGATGATGCAATTTTAGTGTAAAAAACATCATAATAACCGGCTTTAGTTATAAATTTAAATTTCTAAAAATGGTGCAAATCAACTTGAAAATGGATGGTCTAAATAATGTGTTACAATATTAACTATTTTTGAGACTTAAAACTTACGTTTTTCATATTCATATTCTCAACGTCAAGTTGATCAACTAGAGGGCCTTCCAGTGTTGAGGACCTTTTCTAGTGAATTTTTGTTTTTTGTTTTTTATCAAATTAAGGCCCCATTTGAATGTTGTCTCTGAGTGCCACCTTCGTTGTCTAATGCGTGGAAACTTTTATGAATTGTTTGATGTTGTGATTCTTGGAGCTTGGTGAATGAAAGAGCAACATGGGAAATCATTAACGATGGTCTAGATAATTTTGAAAATGGATGATTTAGACAATCTAAAAAATGGATGGTCTAAATAATATATTACAAGATGTATTATTTTTAGGACTTAAAATATTTGAAGGTGCAACTTCAGCATTGACAACTTATGTGAACCTCTTTTTTAAAATTAAGGCCCAATGGATTTAATTTTGATTAGGATTTCTTAAGACACAAGTTAGGTCTGAAGGTTATTGACAAAGTATAAGTGCCATGAGATAACCCTTATGATAAATGTCTTATGCTAGGAAGCATAGTGTACACGTTAGTTATATAGTTCTGTATGAGACATCAAACTTTAGCAATGAGACCAGCATTGTCTGCCATGGAGTATTGACTGAATGTGAGTAAAGAATGATACTCAAATGTTGTTCTGATACCGTTATACTGACCACTACGCAATGGGTCACCCATTGGTAGTGGATATTGATTTGTTCTGATATTGCTATACTGACCACTACGCAATGGGCCACCCATTAGTAGTGGGTACTATTCTGTTATGATACTGTGATACTGAGTACTGTGCAATGGGACACCTATTGGTAGTGCGACTGAAGTGATAGATGCTATGCGAATTCTTTGGCATGCTTTGTGCATATCGCATGGCCAAGATTGAGATTGAGGGACGCCTGCTTTGAGAGTATTACAGGGCCTGCTTGGGTTTCTATATATATATAACTATTGGACTATAAGAAAAACAGATAGAGAAGAGAAGAATTTATTTGAGTCTAGGATCTTTTTTGGGGTGGCTCACTTGCAAAGTGTGTACAATATCTAAGCCCTTTATTTTTATTTGTAGTTTCTTGATTTATTTGTTTTCTTTCATTTCTTCTCCCTACATCTTGTATCAAAGCCTTGAGGTGCATGTACCATGATTTAAGCGCAAACATCTACCACTAATATTCTAGAGCTTGTGGATCAAATAATTGAGGGAGTCAAAAAAGACTTGATAGAATGGCTTGATAAACTAATACAAACTAGTGCTACAAGATCTACTTAGTGGATTGCAACATGAAGAGCGAGAATATAAAAAACTGAAAGATAAAAAATCAACCACCAATCCAAACAGTAATCACACGCCATAGCTTATTTTAGAAGTTAATTTCATTGTAAGGCATAAATACAAGTTGTATGAGAAACCAACACCATATCCTAGAGACAAAAGGGCAATGCAAAAATAAATAAGTACTGGTTTCATTATCTTCCTTATACATAATGCATAAGTTTGGGAGAAAATTTTTTTTTTTGATCAAATTGTCAATAGTAAGGACTTTATTTTGCACCACCAACCAAATGAATACTTGAACTTTGTGAGGAATCGGTCATTTTCCAAGTTTTACTTAAAAAGTAGTAAGTAGTACTATACTAACCAAAACCTATTGAATTTGTATGGGATCCTTATAAGGTACGTAGTGTTTCGAAATCAAAAGGAATTCCAACAGGAAATTTACAAACTGGGACAAGCCATAAAAGTAGAGATTAGAGGAGAAAGAGTCCTCACCTACATGTGCTTGAGAAACATGTACTTAGGTTTTCCATCGTAGGTGAGATTTTGGGACTTGGTTTAATACCCGACTAACAAACTGCGCAATTGGAGTCGGTCACAATGTTGTTAGATTCGCTTTTGGAGGCGATTCAAGGGAAGATTTCGAAGTTCGAACTTTTTATTTTTTTAGTTTAATATAAATAAATTAGATATTTATATATAAAATATATACAAATAATAGAAAAATAAAAAATAAAAAAATAAATTTTTTTTGTGCTGGCCGAAGCAGATCCCAAAGCATACCTGAAGCATACCCAAATCTAACCGAAGTAAAATCTAACTGAAGTAAAGGGCGAATAGTTTTAGTGGCCCTTTACTTCCTTCGTATTTGATCTTCGATGCATGTCTTTATGTCCAGCTCTTACGTTTTTTTATTGTATATAGTATTTCTCTAGAACTTCTTGGTTTTGGTTTTGTTTTCAAAACTGTTGCTTGGGTTTTTTACCTTTTATTTTTCCTCGTTTTAATGGTTTTTCTCTTTTTTCATAGAATCAGCCAGTTTTGCATATTTGCCAATTCAAATTGGATTATTCAAATTGGATTGACGTGATAAACTGCTTCATCAGCTGATCTGGTGCTAATATCATTGAGTTTTCTCTATTGATCAAGATAAAGACCATCATTGGGTATTCTGGATGCTGGACCTACTCTACCTTCCATTAGCATAGTAAATGATTTATTTACAAGATTACTATTTTAAGGCCCAAGAAGTTGATATATTGATTTGTGATGAGTATCACTTATTTTTTTATTTTTTATGCTGTTAACTGATGAGTATCACTTATTAGCCTTTAGCAAGGCTGCTTGCAATTCTCTTTAACAATCTTTTGCAGTCAATAGAAACCATTATCTCTGCTAGAATTGCCCAGACTTATTTTCTCCTAGTCTATCTACAGTAGCTGAGGAGAGGCATCTCCTTGTCTAACTTAATTTATCAACCGAGTCTTGAAAATATTTTTACAAAACCCACACTTCGGGCAAAGTTCATAGCCTATTAAATACATAGTTTTGCATGGTTTCTCTTGTATGCCACAATGAGAATTTTGAGCCAATTTTCTGATCACCAATGTATCGGAATATTACTCTGGAAAGCAACAGTTCAAGAAGGTTTACCCCTTTTAGCTACGCCCAGTCAATCAGCATGCGACATTGTCTGCTGCTCTTGTACAGTCTTTGCAAGAGGGATAATTCATTTCTTATACCAACTAAAACTAAGTTGCTGGAAACATTATATTATGATTTTGTTTAAGAGTCCTTACCTTCTTTCATTTTAGTGGAGTCAACAATTTAGATCAAGCTGATAGCGAACAAAAAGGAAACTTTCAACTGAGCATAGAAGAAATATGGTTTTCTACACCTGAAATCAATTAATAAATTATATTCAACCCCAAATAGTTGGAAAAAGGCTCCGAGGATGATGATGATATGAAAGGTTACATTCGTCAGAAGCAACCTAGAATAATTAAAGGAGCTGAAATTTCTCTAAAATATACTTGTTGATATGTGAAGATGAATCTGACTTTGTAACTAAATCTAGAGTAGTCATAACAATTGATTAGGTAAATTTAAAACAAAAATAAAAAATTGATTAGGTAAAATGCTCTAAACTATGTGGCTATGTGCAATAGATATCTGGAATCTAGAATTCTTATATGAACGAGCCAACAAAGATATGGCATGTAGGATTTGTTGGAATGAGACAGTTAACTGATCCAAAATATCTTGAAGATGAGAATTACAAGTGAGAGCTTCAGGAACAAGACAAATGAAAAAGCAACTAGGAAGTTAAAGAGCTAGAAACATGACAGAAATTAAAGAAACAATAACTTGAGGAACAAGACAGGCATTAAAGAAGCAAGCTCATGTCCTAGAGCAACTAGAAGTTATCTTTAAGCTATTCATTTTTCTTTTCTTATGAAATTGTTATCTTTATGCTCTTTGTATTACAGTTGTTGGACATGTAAATTTTGTGTGCTTTGCCATAACAACCTAACCCGAGATATATTTGAAGCTGCATTAAGTATAGAAAACACCAAAAGGATTTTTGGTAAGTGAAGAACGATGAAATCTTCCTGAAGTTGCAATAATATGTTGTCGCAAAGAAAGAAATGGGACGTTCTTTGTGTCTCCCTCAACTAGAAACCAAATACCGTGAAGTTTTTAGGAAGAGTATTAATGAAAGAAAAAAAAATAGAGTTCCCAGGGCTTGTATTGGATTTGTATATTTAGGGTCTACCAGTTTCTAGTTTGCCTGCCGAAATGATGGATTAGGGTTTTCCAAAATAAAGGATTTTGTTTAGTCATGGCTTCCATTCTATGTCAGACTTGAGTGAGACAAGGAATAAGGACTTGAATAACAGAAAGAATATTTCTTTCTGGTAGGACAGCTAATCGAAAATAACTCTCCAGTGTTTTAAAACCTTGATTAGAAGGTTGGATAGATCACTCAGGACCAATCCAAGTTGCCGATCCGGGCTGGATCGGGCTGATTCTTTGGCGTGAGATTCGGTTCTCCAAAAAAAACATGATAAAACAAATTTTAAATTTAAAAAAACTTGAAATTGAAAAAATTAAAAAAATGAAATGGGTGTGAACCGGGCAATTTGGCCAATCTGAATCACCTGGTTCCCTTACAGACTTGCCCGGTTCCTTGATAGAACCAAGTGATTCTATCAAATTCGAACCAATTCTTGGTTCCAACTAGGAACCAGGTCGGACCCTACAGATTCCCAATCCGGATCAGTGATTCCCCGACTAGATCGATGATTTTTAAAACACCCGAATACTATTACGACACATTGACAGTCTCTCATGCACTCCAATTGGTTTGTATTTGCAGCTGGTAATAACACCTTTTTTATTCTATACTTTTCTCTTAGTTGATGGTTTGGTTACTATATTTAGATGAGAAGGGGATATGGCCCGCTTTTTTTTTGGTAGTCTTCCCCCCCTCCTTCCCCAAATATGTGATCCGTTATTTCCATCTTTCTAGAAGTCTCTCTTCCATTATGTGCTCACCTTTCTTCCCTGTTAGGAGATTTGGAACTTTTAGGCCCTTGGGTATGGCATAAAAGATTTCTCCAAATGAAAAATTTTGACAATTATTTCTGCAAGTTAAATGTTATTAATTTTAGATAAATATGATAATTGTTTGGGTAAATATAATGTGTATAATTTTTAGTCATGGAATTTTTATACTTTATATTTAATGTATAAAAGATCAGGAGCTTTATTCAACTGGAAGCCATCATTATCGTCCCTGTCTCTAATCATAAAAGGGATCTTTGCATTTCAAGATGTCAATGGTGCTTTTGAATCCATACTACATTTCACATAAAAGTAGAAGTTTGGCAGTTAATGCCTACCGATTCAAATCACAGGTTATGCACTTGCCTTGGACGTGACTGCAAGAGAAATCCAATCTTCTGCTAATGTATACATCTGAGCTCTTGCATTTTAAATGTTGATAATTTTTTTAAAGACGAAATATGTAAGTTAAGTTGCTACATTTAGCTTTTGTCTATGGAAGCTAACTTTCTTCAATCTTGTCGCATCATTTGAACTTCACTACTTAAGGGATGTGCACTAGATTTTGCTCCATTTCGCAGTCCGACTTAGATGGTTTTGTGATATCAACTGCTCAATCGACCTATGGAACATTGCTTTTTGTGATGTTGTTTTCATAATCAATGGAGTCCTTCCCTTTTAATGGAAGGACGTGGCTGGATCCCTATGCCTTTATATTAGGAAGATGAAGCTAATACAATAAGTATACTTAGGCCTTCATGAAGGTACGACAATTTTCTCCATACACACAAACAGGAGCATGTGTTTGTGTTCGTGTATGTGTGTGTGTGCGAGTGTGTGCATGTGCTTCTCAAAGATGATAATGGTCATATATTGCCTATTATGTACTCTCAACCTTTCACAGTCATTCATCTGCACTAGTAATTGTTGTCCTCTTGTGTACAGTACAATTCAATCAGTGGTCAGATCTTTGTGGAGGAAAATCGGTTTGTGCTTGTGTTCTATGCACTCCACAATCAGTAGTTTCAAACTTGGGTTAACCTATTCTAAGTTTCGATCTCTTCTTCACTTGAACTGAGAATTGTAGTAAGAATTGCAAAGATTAGATTGTCCGGCAACATTGGTGCAGAGAGGTGGCACAGACTAGGTTTATGAACCTATATTTTCTCAATAATTACTTTCTGTTGTCTACTGTTGAGAGAGATTCTTAGCATGTCTACTGGTTTCTCACACATTTTTCTATCTCTAGGGACAGTCACCAAAGGCCAAGACACCTTCACCCGTATTGGTTCAGTTGTAAGATCTTATAAACCATGGGGGCGCTTCTGCAACTGGATAACCAGCACCGAAAACCGTCAGTGTTTTGATGATCCCTACCTTATTGCCCGCAACTTCTGTATTTATTACCACCTTCGTTATGTCTATTTTGGCATTGGATTCTCCATTAAGCAGCATTGTACCTTGGTTTGAAATCTATGTGTGCTCAAGATGCAGCGAACTTGTAATATAATCACACACACAAACACATGAGAGTTTCCATAGAGATTATACTCTATTTTCTCATAGGTTGCATTGACAACCCTTAGCACCGTATTTTTACATAAATTTCTGTACACTCCCTTCTTTAAATTTTCTTTTAAGACTCTCGCAAGATGGCATCATGGCTTCAAAAGCACAACATTTGAAAATTTCTGTCCTATACTGAAGTAGGTGCCGAATCGCATTGAATCTTCTATTCCAAAGGAACAAATGTTTAGTGACTTGGATTTGAGTTGGTCAAAGTCTCTAAATTTGGAGTTTGTTCAGCTCATATCTATGGAATTTTTTTTTCAAATTTCAATTTTTAGATCATGATGCTTATTAAGTTTTACCTTCCTGAGATGAAGTTAAAAGAATACGTTCTATCTGCATATATGTAAAACATGGATCATTGGAGGGTTCTCATTATAACTTATAAGAAAACTGGGCATGTTGCCTATAAGAGACACAACCGCCACCCCAACCCTTGAAAACTACCATCCCCCCACCCCCAACGCACATATGTATAGAAAAGGATCTTGTTAGCCTCTGGGCTGATGGAATAGTGTAAGCCTAATAGCCCAGATTGAATCTGGGCCGATCTAATGGTTATGATTATATATCGTATTTGAATTTTAATAGTTTTATAAAAAATAAATTATATGAAATTTATATCATCCACTCTTCTTATTAGGGTGCACCTAATAAAACTATTAAAACAATAATTCGTAAAAAATAAATTGACCAAAATACCCCTGAAAGGTTTTAGAGGTATTTTGGACAATTTATTTTTTATGAATTATTTTTTAATATTTTATTAGATTCGCCTAATTTTTAGGAATAGATGCTCAAAATTTCAAGTAATTTAGATTTGTAAAAACAATATTAAAATTCAAATACGAAATTCAATCGTAACAATTAGATTAGCCCCGATTCAATCTGGGCCATTGAGCCTTTACTGTAGCTGTCAGCTAGTGGACTGACCTCATATTCTTTGAGAAATATTATTTTTTGGAACTTTGTATCTATTCAATGACACTCCTACAACCACCATTTTGAAATTTAAGGACAAGAGTGATTGTAACCTCTATGTATAAAGATAAATGGTCTCTTTGTGGAGTCCACATACAAGTTCTTAAAGCACAAGGTGTATGCTCTGCTTGAAGGGGAGTTAGAGACTGAGATTGCTTTTAGTAATACTGTGTAGGACATTCTTTCATTCTTTACCTTCAATTGTAATTTTGTTAACTGATATATATATATATATATATATATCATAGGAAAATACTGATATTAGCCCACTAGCTCATATAAACATATGAGCCCAACGGCATATTGAATCTGGGCCGAACCGACGGTCATGAACTCATTCTGGATTTGAATTTTAATTTTTTTTTCTACGAATCCAAATAACTTGAAAGTTTAGGTGTGTGTTTTTCAAAAATAGGAGAATCTAATAAAAACATCAAAACAATAATTTGCAAGAAAGAAATTGACCAAAATACATCTGAGACGTTTTGGAGCTAGTTTGGTAAATTTATTTTTTACAAATTATTTTGTAAATATTTTTATTAGGTGAGCTTCGATGAGAAGAATGGATGATTAAATTTTTAAGTTATTTGGATTTGTAGAAAAAAAATTAAAAAACACGAAATGAAGTCATGACCGTCAGATCGACTCAAATTCAATCTGGGCTGTTGGGCTCATTTGTTCATATGAGCTAGTGGGCTAATCTATCTCAGTATTTTTCATATATATATATATATATATATATATATATATATATACTTCATTATGTTTCTTTCTTAGTCTCTCTTTGACTTTTTCTGCAAATAAGTATGGTAGACCAGCAATAAATTTTTCTTTCCAATGGTCTAACTGACAATCTTCTCGTATTAGTAATCTTGAGAAAAAAACATCCTTATACCATTTATAATGGGATAATGTAGGACAGCGAAGGTTGGACAGCAGATCTTCAGATCTTGCTGCTAATAGGGTTGTACTTCCTACAAAATGTAATGTAATAGTATATATTAAGGTGTTTACTGCATCACTTTCAGTATAAATTATTTCTTGATTTTGTTCATTTCTGACGGTCTATTGTCTTGTATTGGTGAGGATTTTGTTTTTGGTTTCATCATCAACATAGAAATCTCACCAGCCTCTTAACCAGCCAGTAAATCCATTTACTATTGCTTTGGCAACCTCTTGGTCTGGATTGCCTGCCATTTTGTTTGCTGAAGCAAACATTGTCATGCGCCTCATGACATCTAATGTTTTTAATTCAGATAAACCATCTATTGTCCAGTTAACTATTGATCTTCCTGAATAGGAAACAACTTGTTGTATGGCATCTTCTTCAAGTTGTACATCAACAGGTGTAGGTCTCTTATAGTATGGTAAAGCTGTGATTGGTTTCCATGTTTTACCGTAAGCTATTCTATTTAAATCAATAAGTGAAGTATCCATAAAAGCAGATTCTTGGTTTTGGATAGTATCTTCTATAGCTGGTTCCTCTTCTTGGAGCATCATAGTTTCATGCTCCGGTATTTTTGTTTTCCCCCTATCTGAAGATTCTGGGATAGTTGGTAAAGGTACATGAATACTGGGTATTGGTATAGGAATACTGAGTTTAGGAGAAGGGATTCCTTTTATATCTAACTGGGCTAATTTAGATATTAACTGGCCCATTAGTGTTTTATTATTTTCTCCGATATGGAATTTATTTTTATTGAGTTCTGGAGGAGGTTTAAACAAAATTGCTTTAGGGATAGAAGAAGTTATTCCCTTCGTTTGAGGAGTAACTAATCTTTCTATACGTTCTGCTTATTTTCCTAAAGATTGCATATATAAATTGGTATAATTATTTTGTTCCACTATATGAGGTATTAGTTCTTGTTTTTTACCTATTCCTTTTGGTAGAACTTTATATGGTGTTGCAATAATATCATATAGGGATTGTGGTGGTTCTCCTTTACTTAACGGGGTTATTGCACCTTTTAGTATTATACTTTTTTCAGGTGGGTGTGTACTAGCAGTAGTAGTACCATCCGTACTAATGTATATTTTTTCTTCTATGGTTTGAAGAGTATTAAATTGAAGAATGTTTATTTTATATTGAGTACATATTTCTTGTAACCATATAAAAACTCCTTTTGTTTCTCTTTCTTTTTTCAAGAATTTATTATATTTTTTATGGAATAATTTTATTAACCTTGGTTGGAAGGTTTTAAGATACCATTCCCTAATACCCTGATTTTCTGGAGCAAGATAATCTTGTTTGATATAATTAATATCTATTTTTCTCTTTTTTCTTTCTAATTTAGCAGCTAAGTATGCTTCTAGATATGCATCATCACTATTTATATCATCTAGATATGCATTATCATCATCTTCTACTTGTAATGTAAGTATTTGAAATTCAGCTATGTAAGGTTCCGATGTATATGTGGGAATGACTACATGATCAACTATTCTTTTAACTCCTTGTAATTGGAAGTCTGAAGATGTTGTAGGTATTGATGGAGAAGAAACGCCCTTTGACAATAATACCATTTGAAGGTGAGAACCCGCCTTTAGCAACCCTTTCACCTTCCATCTCTTATGTTCACCAAATAACTTATCCAGACACTAATACATCCACTCCCGCCTATACTCCAGCTCAATCAAAACCAAACCAAAGGCCTAATGTTCCTCGCTCTGCATACATTGAACGAGCCTATCTTATGGATATTACAATAGATGACCACCATACTAGTATGGACCCCATCAAACTTGCTCCATTATATCTGATAAACCATTTGAATCCAACCAATAGAGTCAAAACTCGTGAGTATTATGAAGCCATGCTTATGGAAACAGGATCCATCTCTGTTGTCCATTACTACCAGCAAAATACCAGAGTAATTGCATAGTAAAAAATCTAGATAAAAAAATTGCTTTCTTATGATGAGTGGGGTTGCAATCCTGCTCAAGGCAAAAAATTACATAATCTTGATTTTTCGTACAAATATTACAAGTATGCCGAGTACATAGAAGCATGGCATAAAATGTTTTATTACCAAAATCCAAACAACACTCATAGTTGGTATATTCAGTTTCGTTTACCCATTTTCGAAAGATTCCTCAACTGGTTTAAAAATTGGTTTTTAGTTTGGGGATCAACTAATTTTACCTCCTGCTTTCCAAAAAGTGCAGGAACAATTCGTTATATTCAATAATAGTGATGATAATACAGACAATCACCTATACTTTGCTGCACTATACCAACTCTCATGGATTATGAAATGGGAATACTCAATCTCTGTCAATAATACAGCCGACCATACTTATATCCCACGCCTGGGAAAAACCATTTCAGTAAAATTGTAGGACATCTTCAATATGGATCCCACAACCACAGTTCCGAAATGCATACCTCCACAAAAACCTATATATAACCCCAGTCCAAATGGACATAATACAGCCAATACTTCCTTTGATTTCCCCACATATTTGAGAAATATGGTACAATTAAACCTTAATGCTTCCAAAGAAACTTTGGAATAACAAATGAAGGAAATCGTTGCAGAAGTAAGAAGAAAGCCGGTCTCATCAGATGAGACAGTACAATCATCACCAACTCACAACAATAGATACTTTCTCCTAGAAGAAACAGACCTTGAAGAAAAAGATGATCCAGATGAATTCAGTCAAAGACCATGACTCATTGCTACCACTCACTCAAATCACCATGTCAAAATACTCTCCTCCGACATACGACAAACCACAACTGTGTCAAGATACTCTCCACCAATATACGACGAACCAAGACTGTGCAAAGATGTTCTCCACCTACATAAAAAGACAAAATGACGACTATTCAAGGATACCATCACTGTAGCACCGACATAAGAGACAAAGTTGCGTACTATTCACTGATGCCTTTTTGTCCACAAGCGCCGACAAAGACAAAAGACTTTTTACTTTTTGCTTTTCCATTTTGTTTTCTTCCGCCGACAGCATCTTCTTTATGTCACATCCCTTTTGCTTTATGTTTTCCTTCGCAACGAAGGCACCCCTTTTTCCTCTATATAAGGGCCTCTCATTCCTCAGAAGAGGCAGGTCACTCAAGAGCCCTTCCTCAGACGCTCTTCTCTCCTCTCTCTCTGCACTTCTCCCATCTCTTCTCTGCACTTCTCTCTTCTTTGCATTTCTCTCATTTCTCTCTCTCTCAGAAGATACTCTTCTGCCCTCTACCTGCTCCATCTCCTGCAACAGCTATCTTGACCTCATAGCTCATGAATACCACGTCACATAATTCACCTTAATTTTTCAGGTTCTATCTTTTTCTCCTTTTCATATTCTTAGCATGTGTGATTGTAATCTTCGTTCTCTCCCTTCCTATTGCCCTCAACATTGGAAACTCTTTTCCAGTTATTGCATATGTAAACAAGAAGTTTTTTTTACAATTTGTTTACAGTTAGTTTGATTTTTAGTTTGTAACATTTTGTATACAATTTGTTATAGTTTACAGTTTGTTTTCCTTTTCGATGTATCTATACAAATTTTTATATAAGAATGTAATGTAATGTTATGCAATTCAAAATAGTGTTTAGTATCAAAATAGGTAATCTCAACCACACATAGTGGTTAGTCATAGATATATCAATCATACCTTTTATTTGCATAATTCTATTATGTCTAAACTTTTATAGAATTTTACAAGAAATACTACAATATACAGCTTAATATTCACATACTTATTGTAAACAATATAAAATGTTTTTACGTTTTGGTATCAGAGCCAAATAGTAAAAACAGTGAACTGTTAAGAGTTAAAAGTTACAATATTACTGAAGAAACCTATTTAAATTTACATCTAAAAAAGTTGGTCTGAGAGTTAAGGTAAGAGACGAAAGGACAAGTCTAGGCAAAGTACTTGCCAAGGCCAGAAAGAGCCGCTTAGAGGAACACGCTGGACCCTTGATGGTCCAGATTGTCATTCTCCGCAACCTACAGATGGCAAATTTAATTAGGAATCTTAAAGGTAATACTGCAACTCAATATCAAACTTTAAGAGTTAAAAATAAAGAAGAGATCATCATCAATGATATTGAACATCATATCCAAAATTGGAATATTATTAAAGTACCAATAAAAGATATTTATCAAAAAGGATCATTCAATTTCAAATTAGGTTATGCTATAAAAACAGTAGAGAAAAATCTATCAGTAACTCAAAACCAGGAAGACTTTCAACTATTATCAAGAAAAATTATTGAAAACATAAAGAAAATAATTATAAATATTTACACATTGGATTAATACAAATAGCCATTAAACCTTTAACCCGTCTAGAGTTAAACACTTCAGTGCTTGTATGCCTAAGAGATACAAGACACAATAAGTTCTCAGATTCACTCCTAGGCATGGTGGAATCCAGCCTATGTAGTGGACCCATATATTTTAATTGTTTTTTAAATTTTTCTGTTTCATTAACAGACCCAATTATATTAGATATATTAACCATAAATTTAAAAACTCATAGATTTAATATGACACATGGTTCTCAGAATTTAGCAATAGTATACAGAATTTATTATAAAGTAATGAATACTCTTTGTCCTAATATTATGCAAGTTGATAAGATGGATCAAACTATATTATTTCAAACTAATATAGAAAAATCAAATACGATTATCCCAAAAACCATTACAAACAGAGGCATTGGATAATTTATAATTAATAAGGAGTCTACTGCCATTTGCAGTATTTAGGATTTGAGTTGTTTGTCAAAATATTTTGTTGGTACTAATCCTTCATTGATGCAATTAAGGTCAACACCTGAGTCTATCTTTCTCTAGAAAATCAGGGTATTAGGGAATGGTATCTTAAAACCTTCCAACCTAGGTTTGGAGTCCCATTCCTTACATTACTCTATCCCTTATCAATAGATCAAACACGAATATCTTCTAATTATCAAAATGTACCAATGCATTTTGATTTTATTCATAAACCAAAATTAAAAGAAATCAATAATGTCAAAAGTCAATTACAAAATAAAGAAAAATTTCTTTGTACTTTAAAACAAGAAATTAAATATAAATATGTGGAAGAACAAATACAGAATCCTTTGATCCAACAAAAGATTCACTCCATTAAAAAACAAATAGAAAACTCTATATGTAGTGAGCATCCCAATGCTTTTTGGGAAAAAAAAAAACATAGTATTAGTCTACCATATGAACCTGGATTTGATGAAAAACAAATCCCTACTAAAGCTAGACCAATACAAATGAATACCACTTTATTAGACATGTGTAGAAAAGAAATTACTGACCTCCAAATAAAAAAGTTAATAAGATCAAGCGCATCACCATGGAGTTGTGCAGCTTTCTATGTCAATAAAAATGCTGAAAAGGAACGAGGAGTTCCAAGATTAGTCATTAATTATAAACCTCTAAATAAAGTGTTACAATGGATTAGATATCCTATTTCCAATAAAAATGATTTACTAGATAGAGTAGCCAATGCTTGTATCTTTTCCAAATTCGATGTGAAATCAGGATATTGGCAAATACAAATTCAAGAAAAAGATAAATATAAAACAACATTTAATGTACCTTTTGGACAATACGAATGGAATGTAATGCCATTTGGCCTAAAAAATGCTTCATCAGAATTTCAGAAAATAATGAATGATGTATTCAATGCTTACTATCAATTCATGATAGTCTACATCGATGACGTCTTGATCTTTTCTGAATCAATAGATGAACATATTAAACATATTAATACTTTTATTCATGCAGTCCAGAATGCTGGTTTAGTTGTATCTGCAAGAAAGATTACTTTATTCAAAACAAATATTAGATTTATAGGACATAATATCCATCATGGCACTATTATTTCTATAGATCGATCCATACAATTTGTTGATATATTATTATTAGCTGCAAAGAGCTGTAGTGCTAGTGATAGTGGTGAATCGTCGTTGGCGTCAGCGAGCAAATATTTGTTTAGCAACAAGGTTTTGAACATCTTTTTGCAGAATATCTTTGGCGGCTTTGCAATCAATTCGAATAAGAAACTGTTGATTGAGAATATCACTTTGAAATTTGGTAACGCAATGGACTATTGCAAGTAATTCTTCTTTGACCATAGAATAGTTTTGTTGGGTTGGATTCCAAGCTTTAGAGGTATACCTGGTAGTTGTTCATGACCATCGATGCATTGTTTGAGGATACCCCCTAATCCCAACTCTGAGGCGCCACATTCAATTATTTTGAAAGCAGTAGAATGAGGAAGAGAAAGGCAAACAAGGGTTTTGACTATTTGTTTGATGAGTTGGACTGCTTTAGTATGAATATCCGTCCAAGGTGGAGGATTCTTTTTTAATCTATTATTAAAAGGCTTAGCATCTATAGCAAGATTGGGATAAAAATCACTTACATAATTTAAACATCCTAAGAATTGTGCCAAGATACTCTCCACCAATATACGACAAACCAAGACTGTGCAAAGATGCTCTCCACCGACATAAAAAGACAAAATGACGACTATTCAAGGATACTTGTACATGGATACTATTCAAGGATACTATTCAAGGACACAATTCACCTTAATTTCCAAGTCACATAATTATTTATAATTATTTTCTAATATTTATAATTACTTTCTTTATGTTTTTCAATAATTTTTCTTGATAATAGTTGAAAGTCTTCTTGGTTTTGAGTTACTGATAGACTTTCCTCTACTGTTTTTATAGCATAACCTAATTTGAATTTGAATGATTCTTTTTGATAAATATCTTTTATTGGTACTTTAGGAATATTCCAATTTTGGATATGATGTTCATTATCATTGATGATGATCTCTTCTTTATTTTTGACTCTTAAAGTTTGAGATTGAGTTGCATTATTACCTTTAAGATTCCTAATTAAATTTGCCATCTTTAGGTTGCGGATAATGACAATCTGGACCATCAAGGGTCCAGCGTGTTCCTCTAAGCGGCTCTTCCTGGCCTTGGCGGGTACTTTGCCTAGACTTGTCCTTTCGTCTCTTGCCTTAACTCGGACCAACTTTCTTAGATGTAAATTTAAATAGGTTTCTTCAGTAATATTATAACTTTTAACTCTTAACAGTTCACTGTTTTTACTGTTTGGCTTTGATACCAAAACGCGCCGGGATCTACAGTAAAAACATTTTATATTGTTTACAATAAGTATGTGAATATTACGCTGTTATATTGTAGTATTTCTTGTAAAATTCTATAAAAGTTTAGACAGAATAGAATTATGCAAATAAAATGTATGATTGATATATCTTCTAATTATCAAAATGTACCAACACATTTTGATTTTATTCATAAACCAAAATTAAAAGAAATCAATAATGTCAAAAGTCAATTACAAAATAAAGAAAAATTCCTTTGTACTTTAAAACAGTATGAATATCCGTCCAAGGTGGAGGATTCTTTTTTAATCTATTATGTACAACAAAAAGTCAAAACCCTTGTTTGCCTTTCTCTTCCTCATCCTACTGCTTTCAAAATAATTGAATGTGGCGCCTTAGAATTGGGATTAGGGCGTATCCTCAAACAACGCATTGATGGTCATGAACAACTACTCAGGTATACCTCTAAAGCTTGAAATCCAACCCAACAAAACTATTCTATGGTCAAAAAAGAATTACTTGCAATAGTCCATTGCGTTACCAAATTGCAAAGTGATATTCTCAATCAACAGTTTCTTATTCGAACTGATTGCAAAGCCGCTAAAGATAGATATATATATATATATATATATATATATATATATATATATATATATATGGTGCGGTTTCTATAAGGATGCAACCTTAAACAATCCAATCAAGGCGCACCTTAAAATTTTATCATAACATGTAATTTTGTTATAAAAAATTATTAATATTATCTTAAAATCTATTTCATAGCTAATTAGAAAATTTAAATTCCAAAAATGGTTAAAATCAAGTAGATCTATAAATATTTGAAAATCTTGAAAATGGACGGTCTAGATAATTTGTTGCAAGATGCATTATTTTTGGGACACAAACTTTTTTTTTTTCATATTCATACATCTCAATGTCGAGATGATCGATTAGAAGGTTTTTTCAACATTAAAACAACATTTTCGATAGGTTTTTGAGGTGCATCTTTGATTGCAATATATATATATATATAAATATATATATATATATATATATCAATTTTATATACGTTCGAACCACTGTTGGTCATATTTCTTTTTATAGAGAAATAGAATAAGCTCTGTACAAGGGTTTTGTCAGACGTATTGATCTGGTGCCTGAGTAATTATGTGATACTCGTGAGATTACAGATATCTCTGGTTCAACATGTATCGCACTTCCAAAATTTGTACGTGAATCAAGATCGAGGAAAAAGAAATAAATCTTCAAATCACTGACTGAAACTCGTTGTCGAATTTTACTCACGGGAATATGGAGGTACTTGTGGCAGAACATGCTAATCTGGTCTTTCACAATAAAGCGATAGATGGAACTGCCATGAAACAACTTATTAGTAGATTAATAAATCATTTTGGAATGGCATATACATCACACATTCTGGATCAGGTAAAGACTCTTGGTTTCTGGCAAGCCACTTTGACGTCAATTTCATTATGAATTGATGATCTTCTAATGATGCCTTCTAAGGGATGGTTAGTACAAGATGTGGAACAACAAAGTTTGATTTTGGAAAAGCACCATCATTATGAAAATGTACATGTAGTAGAAAAATTACTCCAATCAATTGAGCTATGGTATGCTACAAGTGAATATTTGAGACAAGAAATGAACCCAAATTTCAGGATGATTGATCCTTTTAATCTAGTCTATATAAAGTCCTTTTCGAAAGTTAGAGGAAATGCATCTCAGGTCCACCAATTAGTAGGTATGAGAGGATTAATGTTGGATCCCCAAGGACAAATGATTGATTTGCCCATTCAAAGCAATTTATGTGAAGGGTTTTCTTTAACGGAATATACTATTTCCTGTTACAGAGCCCGCAAAGGAGTTGTGGATACTGCTGTATGAACATCAGATGCTGGATACCTCATGTGTAGACTTGTTGAAGTAGTTCAACACATTGTTGTACGTAGAACGGACTGTGGCACTATCCGAGGTACTTTCGTGAGTCCTCAAAATGGGGTTGGGGTGACGGAAAGGATTTTTATTCAAACACTAATTAGTCTTGTATTAGCGAACGATGTATATATGGGTTTGCGATGCATTGCGACTCGAAATCAAGATATTGTGATTGGACTCAATTCATAACCTCTCGGGCCCAACCAATATATATTTGAAGCCCCTTCACTTGCAGGAGTACATCTTGGATCTGTCAATTATGTTATGGTCAGAGGACCACTCACAGTAACCTGGTCGAATTAGGAGAAGCTGTAGGTATTATTGCGGTTCAATCAATTGGAGAACCGGGAACTCAATTAACATTAAGAACTTTTTATATCGGTGGAGTATTCACAGGCGATATCGCAGAACATGTATGAGCTCCTTCTAATGGAACAATCAAATTCAATGAGGATTTGGTTCATCCCACACATATACATCATGGACATCCCACTTTTCAATGCCATATAGACCTGCATGTAACTATTGAGAGTCAGGATATTATGCATAAAGTGAATATTCCACCAAAAATTTTTCTTTTAATTCAAAATGATCAATATGTAGAATCAGAACAAGTGATTGCTGAGATTCGCGCTAGAACATCCACTTTAAAGGAGAGGGTTCAAAAACATATTTATTCTGACTCAGAGCGAGAGATGCATTGGAGTACCGATGTGTACCATACACCCAAATATACACATGGTAATGTTCATCTCTTACCCAAAACAAGTCATTTATGGGTATTATTAGGAAGTCCATGCAGATCCAATATAGTACCATTTCCACTCCACAAGGATCAAGATCAAATGAATGTTCAATCTCTTTATGTCGAAGAGAGCTATATTTCTGACCTCTCGATGAAAAATGATCAAGTGAGACACAAATTGTTTGGGTGGGATCAAAAAAGGGGGAGGGTTTCTTATTATTTAGGTCTGATCGAATAATATCCAACAGGAATTGAGATTCCATGTATCCTCTTATTCTCCATGAGAATTCCGATTTATTGGCCAAGAGGCGAATAAATAGATTCATCATCCCATTCCAATATGATCAAGAACAGGCGAAGGAACTAAGGCCTCCTGGTATCGTGCTCGAAATGGCCATAAAAGGTATTTTATGTAGAAATAGTATTCTTGCCCATTTCGACAATCTCTGATACAGAAGAAGCAGTTCAGGAATTACCAAATATGGGATTATAGAAGTCGATTCAATAATAAAAAAAGAAAATTTAATTGACTATCAAAAGACAAGAGAGTTTGGACCAAAATACCAAATCCAAATCAAAGTAAATCGATTTTTTTTTCATTCCTGAAGAAGTACATGTCTTACCTAGAGATCTTCGTCCATAATGTTGCGGAATAATAGTATCATTAGCGTAGATACACGAGTCACTTTGAATATAAGAAGTCAAGTAGGCGGCTTGGTTCGAGTGGAGAAAAAAAAAGGATTGAATTGAAAAATATCTTTTGAAGATATCCATTTTCCTGGAGAGACGGATAATATATCCCAATACAGTGGCATCTTGATACCACCTGGAAGGGTAAAAAACGCGGAATCAAAATTCAAATATTGGATCTATGTCCAACGGATCACATCTATCAAGAAAAAGTATTTTGTTTCAGTCAGACACATAGTGACTTGAAATCGTCGATGGGATAAATCTAGCAACGTTTTTTTCCCTAGTATATGTTGCAGGAAAAGAATAATTTGCAACTACGAGTTATCAATTATATTCTTTATGGAGATGGAAAACCAATTCGAGGATTTTTCACACAAGCATTCAATTAGTTCGGACTTGTTTAGTATTGAATTGGGATCAAGACTGGGATGGTTCTATAGAAGAAGGAGAGGCTTATACTTCCCTCGTTGAAGTAAGGGTAAACGATCTAATTCGAAATTTTATAAGAATTGATTTGGTGAAGTCTCCTACTTCGTCTATTGGCAAAGATAATGATATGGCGGGTTCAGGATTGATTCCTAATAATGGATCAAATCGCATCTATACCAATCCTTTTTTTTCCAAGGCAAAGACTCAATCACTTAGCCAACATCAATGAACTATTCATACATTGCTGAATAGAAATAAGGAAGGCTAGGGCAAATCTCTTATGGTTTTGTCATCATCCATTTGTTCTCGAATTGGTCCATTGAGTGCTTTGAAATATCACATTGTGACAAAAGAATCAATTCAAGACGATCCCATGATTTCAATTAGGAATTCGTTGGGTCTATTAGGGACTGTGTTAGTAAAACTTGATAGAGCATGGATGAGACCAAACTCGAGATCAGAGAGGAGGGATGCTGATGATCGTAGAGCCCGAATTTTAGATCACTTTACTTTTAGAGAGAGAGAGAGAGGAGAATGATACACCTTTTTTCTTGTTGTGTCTTCCTCTATCTAGCTTCCCATTTTTATAGGGAGAAGAAGGGCTAACGATTATCTTTCTCCAATGGGTCTCTGAGAAAAAGTCTTCCCTGATCTCATGGATATTCATCCATATGAACGTTGAGCCATATGAACATTGAAGATAATTATGGATAATGAGATTTGTCCAAGCCCATAATTGTAGGCTAAATCATGTGATGCCTCATAGCTATATGTGTCAACGTCTCCCACTAGTTATGACGGCCGAACATAACAAGTCATATGCATACTACAACTTTTAAGTATGACCTTTAAAAAAATATCTTATCACGTGGTTTTTTCATGCTTTCATGGATATGCTTCTCACGACTAATGTCCATCATGAGGATTTTCAGGCTAATACGGATTTGTCACTTTGAAAACTGAATGACTTAAACATTTTTAAGTCTCATTAAGCTAGTGTGCTTAGATGGTAGTGCAACACTTAGACCATTTGTTAATGGATCAACGATAATATCTGATGAGGGCAAGTAACTAAAAGTTACTTCACCTTTCTCGACCACATCCTGAATGTAGTGATATTGGACATCTATATGTCTTCCTTTGGAGCTATTTGTTTCACTGTGAATTAATTTAATTGCAGCTTGATTATCACAAAACATTTGGATCGGTCCGTCGATTATTTGCAGCATCAAGTCATCTATGAAGCGCTTTATCTAGACGACAAAAGTACAAGCAGTGCTACATGCAATGTATTATACTTATTGTGTGTACCTAGCTACACACCCTTGTTTCTTGTTAGACCAAAAAAAAAATGCCCTTCCAAAGAAGAAAACATGTCCTGAGGTGGACTTACTATCGTCCTTATCTCCAGAAAAATTTGCATCTGAATATCTTATAACTTCAAGCTTATCTGCTTGAAAAGATAATTTTAAATGCTTTATTTCCTTAATGTACCTTAGAATTCTTTTTACTGCTTTTCAATGAGTTATGTCTGGATTACTTTGATATCTACTAACAAGTCCTACAACATAACTTAAATCTGGTATTATACATCTTACTGCATATACCAAGCTACCAATAAGTTGTGCATAGGGAACGTCAGGCTTTCTTGTCCTTCTACAGGACAATTCTTCTTCGACAAGTTTATTCCCTTTTCAACTGGAGTAGACAATGGTTTACGGTTTTCCATTTGAAATCTATTGATAACAGAGTTAAAATATCTCTCTTGGCTTAAACACAACATTTTTTATTTTGTCTCTAGTTATTTTTAGTCCTATGACATAAGATGCTTCACCCATATCTTTCATATCAAACTGAGAAGAAAGCCATGACTTAGTTTTATAAATTACTTTTAAGTCATTTATAGCTATTAAAATCTACATATAATGAGAGTATTGTGAATTTACTCTCACTCTTCAAGACATACGCCCAATTGTCCAATCTATTTACTTCATATCCCATATGTAGGATGACATAATGAAATGTTAAGTACCATTATCTTAAAGATTGTTTTAAACCATATAAAGACTTATTTAATTTGTATACGTTATTTTTTTGACCTTTAATTATAAAGCCCTTAAGTTGTTTCATGTAGATGGTTTCTTTTATTTCACCATTCATGAATGCAGTCTTTACATCCATTTGATAAAGTTCTAGGTCATAATATACAACGATTGCCAAAATTATTCTAATGGAAATAAATGTTGCAACTAGGGAATAAATGTCAATATAGTTGATTCCCTTTATTTGGGTAAAATCCTTTGCTACTAACCTAACTTTAAATTTATCAATTGATCTATTAGATTTTAACTTCTTTTTAAATACCCATTTAGAACCTATAGGTTTCCTATTTGATGACAAATCACATAGATCCCAAACCTTATTTTTTTCAATAGAATCTAATTATTCTCTCATGACATTAAGTCATTCTTGAGATTCTTGTGACTTCATAACATCATTGACATCAAAAGGGTCATGGATTTCATTTAGGTCAATAAAGTTGTCTATATCCTCATTCATATAGATATAAAAATCATCAAGGTTTGATGAATGAGCTCTAGACTTCTTTTGACCACTTAACATTGTGTGTGTGAGTACTTCAACATCATCATGTTGATCGGCGCTATCCATATCCACTGTAGGTAGTGGTTCTAAGTCATATTTGATATCAAGTGGATTATCATTATCCATTACAGATAGGTTTTTTTCAATAAAATCTTCTAGGAACTCAACATCTCTACTTTCAATGAGTCCCTTATATTTATGATATAATCGATATCTCTTTGATCCTTGGGGGTATCCTATAAAATTACAAATTAAAGTTTGATTTTCTAACTTATTTCTAGACTGATATGGAATTAGGACATGGGCAGTCTACCCCATTTTCTTTAAGTTGGATACATCAGATTTTCTATTTATCCACAATTCATAAGGGCTAGACTCTATTGCCTTACTTGGAATTATATTAAGAATATACATGGATGTACTTATTGTTTCTCTCCAAAAGGTCGTGGGTAAATTAACATGAGCCATCATGGATCTAGCCATTTCTAATAGGGTTCTATTACGCTTTTCAGCTATTTCATTTTGCTGTGGCGTATAAGCCATAGTGGTATGTCTTTTAATATCATATTCTTGACAATAAGCATTGAAAGCTTCGATGTATATTCACCTCCCCTATCAGTTCTAAGAACTTTGATGTTTCTACCCAATTAGTTTTTAACTTTGTTTTTATATATTTTAAATTTTTTTAAAGCTTTTGATTTATGGTGGATTAGATAAATATACCTAAATTTAAAAAAATCATCAATAAAAGTGATGAAGTATGACATCCCTCTATGAGTTTTAACATTGAGGGGTCCATAAATGCCTGAGTGAACCACATTCAATAACCATTAGCTCTCTTTCTTTTATTGAATGATTTCCTAGTTATTTTTCTATTTTTCCTGACAAGCAGTACTGACAGTTTGGAAATTATACATTATTTAGATTTGAAATAAGACATTTCTTTATTAACCTATTTATTTTGTCTTTTCCTATGTGGGCAAGCCTAAGATGCCAAGTATATGTATCAACAACCATTACAAAATCAATATAATTAGAATAAGTTGAAATTTTATTATTATCAGCTTTCTCATTTACATAAGAAGGAACAAGTTGTGGTCGTCAACCAAATGTCCTCAAGCATAAATTTGTCCACGTTTTCCGATTGATACTTTCAATGATAAAAAACGGACTTCAAAACGCTTTCTAATGAGTAAGGAGACAAATACAATATTTTGTCTCATACAAAGAACAAAATATACATCAGTTAATATAAAGTCGATTGTCCCTACATACAACCTACAAGTTCCTACACCTAATACATTAGAATAAGTGTTGTTTCCCATGTCGATGTGTTTCGCTCCAGCTTTTATTTCTTTGAAGTTTTCGAAGAGGCCTTTTGAGGTTCCACTATATTGTTACCCTCATTCATTTTAAATGAGTTATATTGTGTGTTTCAGAGGTTGAGTCAAATTTAGTTTTTATTGCCTCCAGCATTTTCTTAGATGTTTCATAATATTTGAAAACCTTAATAAGGTCATCTTGCATAAAAGTTAACATAGAAGTTTTTGCTATGAGGTCATATTCTAAAATTTTTTCTACCTTTTTCTTTTCTCCTTCAGTTGGTTTATCACTAACTGCTGGTGGATCATCTTTTAGTACATATATGATTCTATATTGGTTTAGGAGATATTCCATATTCCTCTTCCACATCATAAAATTGTTTTCATTCAATTTTTCGACTTTAGAAAGTTCAACCATTACAATTCTACTAGTCATTTGCAAAGTTTTGTGTGAGCAACCTAATACTTTCTAAGTTTTAAAGAAGCGAACATGCCACCAAAATTATTTATTATGTGGTCAATACATATACAGAGAGAGCTTCAATTATTTCATAAACAATATCAATAATTAAGGGATGCCAAATAATTATGAAATACGCAATCTCCAAATCTATAAGTAAGCACTACAATTATCAAAGATAATATAAAATTCTCCCTTATATTATTTATTTCGGCCGCATGAGCAATATGAGAGTGTGTGAGCCCTTATATTAAAAAAAAAGCAATATCAAGGGGGAGCAATAGCAGGTAAATAAATATATTTAATATTATTGATGAAAGAGGATCCAATGTTAGGGATCTAAACCTTTATATTAAAAGAAAATAGTAATTTAACTGACATTGGGCTTCCAGCCAAATCAGACTGATAAAAAGTAACTCAGAATAGAAAAAAACAAATACAAGATCAAATAAAATTAAGATGTCAAATGATTGCTCACAAATTCTAGCAGTGTTACCCACAAAATTAAAATATGCAGCGTCACTTTCGAAGGCAGAAAATTAAAGCAGCATGGCTCTTAGGCCATAATAATAGGGGCTAATTAAATCTAAAATTTAAATATAAGAGTCTTAAAGAGTGATCTCCCCTCTCTTTCTTAGTTAAAAAAAAAAACAGGTGAGAACAACTATGTTTCCACCTTTTTTTGCTGGGCTGTTCTTGTTGAAAAGTCAAAATTTTTTCATGAGTTATCAACTTAATAACTATATCTCTATCGTTATAAGACTTTTCCTCTATCGGTTTTTTTTTTATATTAGATTGAGAGAGTTAATAGCAATATCTCTCAGTGGATGTTGCACTCCTCTTCTACTTAAAATGTTTGAGGCTTTTGTACAAGATAAGCTCTACTAGTTGGGACTGAAATGGTAATTAATTTGCTCGGTGAATCACTGCATATACCGACGATATATATACAGAAGAACAAAAGAGGGAAGAACATAAAATTTTATCACGCATGAAAAAAAAAAAAAATTCTGATCACAAAAAAATTCTCCGATCTCAAACTTTTTATTTTTTATTTTTACAAATATCCAATCACAAATTTTCTTTAAACGGACTTTGACCTAACTGTAGGGCTTCAAAATAATTTTACAGCAAACTGTAGGCTACGCATACACAAGAAAATATCATGCGTAGATCATGACAAGCACGATAACATCAAATCACAGAAGCTCCACCATTAAAAAAAAAGTAGAACAAAAGGGAAGATGGAACCTGGATCGCTTTGATACCAATGTTAGTAAAAATTGATCGAGCATGGATGAGACCAAACTCGAGATCAGAGATGATGGATGCCTCGAGGATGGTGATCGTAGAGCCCGGATTTTAGATCCCTTTACTTTTAAAGAGAGAGAGAGAGGAGAACTGTACACCTTTTACTTGTGTCTTCCTCTCTCTAGTTTCCTATTTTTATAGGGAGAAGAAGGGCTAACGTTTATCTTTTCCAATGAGTCTCTGAGAAAAAGTCTTCCCTGTTCTCAAGGATATCCATCCAACGCATCCATATGAACGTTGAGCCATATGAACGTTAGAGATAGTTATGGATAATGAGATTCATCCAAGTCCACAATTGTAGGCTAAATCACGTGAGGCCAGCCATACGTGTCAATAGATTGTACCTACCATTTTGAATTTTCCTCATTTTATCATTCAATAACTCATAATGAGATCTTGTTAAATAAATATTTACTACCTGACAATTCAAGAGAGACTTTCTTGGTACCTAAATCTTATTTAATGGATGAAAATAGAAGGATTTATAATCTTGATCCATGCAGTAACATCATTTTGACTCCATTCAATTTCAATTAGTGATTTCTCCATCACGATTATTGGGAAGAT
Organism: Amborella trichopoda; assembly: GCF_054954075.1. Taxonomy (NCBI): domain Eukaryota; kingdom Viridiplantae; phylum Streptophyta; class Magnoliopsida; order Amborellales; family Amborellaceae; genus Amborella; species Amborella trichopoda. The sequence goes on along the minus strand of NC_142348.1, from coordinate 14,712,602 downwards.
ACATCAACAATAATTAGCCTTGGAAAGTTTCTTTGTGAAAATATATGTATATCTAAATATGGACCACGCGTAAAATCTGGTCAAATTATAGTTCTTCATGTTGACTCTTTAGTAATACGATTAGCTAAGTACCATTTGGCTACCTGCGGAGCAACCGTTCATGGTCATTATGGAGAAATCCTTTTCTAGGATGATACATTAGTTACTTTTATATATGCAAAATCAATATCTGGTGATATAACTCAAGGTCTTCGAAAAGTTGAACAAGTGTTAGAAGTTCGTTCGATTGATTCAATATCGATGAACGTAGAAAAGACGATTGAAGGCTGGAACAAACACATAACAATATTTCTTGGAATTCCCTGGGAATTCTTTATCAGTGCTCAACTAACCATAGTGGAAAGTCATATCTCTTTGGTTAATAAGATCCAAAAGGTTTATCGATCCTAGGGGGTGCATATCCATAATAGGCATATAGAAACTATTGTACGACAAATAACATCAAAAGTCTTAGTTTCAGAAGATGGAATGTCTAATGTTTTTTCACCCAAAGAACTAATCGGATTGTTGCAAGCAGAAAAAATAGGTCGTGCTTTGGAAGAAGATATATGTTACCGAGCTATTCCATTGGGAATAACGAGGGCATCTTGAATACTCAAAGTTTCATATCAGAAGTGAGTTTCTAAGAAACCACTCGGATTTTAGTGAAAGCTGCTCTCCGAAGTCGTATTGATTGGTTTAAAGACCTGAAAGAGAATGTTGTTCTGTGGGGGGGGGGGGGGGGGGGGGGGGATGATGCCTGTTGGTACTGGATTCAAAGGATTCGTTCACCACTCCAGGGAACACAACAACATTTATTTGGAAATAAAAAAGAAGAATCTATTCGATGGGAAGATGAGAGATATTTTGTTCTACCACAGAGAATTTTGTGGTTTATGCATCCCAAAGAATTTTCTTGATACATCAAAACAATCATTCTATGGGATTTAATGATTCATAAGAGCAGATTCATTATTTTATCTATATTACATTATACAGTTACAGATTATACAGTCATTTGATAATGCATTTAATTTAATTTCAATTTAATAAGGAATAGAAAGGAGTGAATAGCTTGGACCATGTATCAACGGTCCATCCCCGATAGAAGGTTCCGTAGGAACAATTCTATAATTTAGATTTCAAGGTACCTCATTCCTGAAAAAAAGGAGGAAGTGTGGGTAGAAATGACAAGAAGATATTGGGACATTAATTTGGAAGAGATTATGGGAGCAAATGTTCATTTTGGTCGTGGTACTAGAAATTGGAATCCTAGAATAACACCTTATATCTCTGGAAAGCGTAAAGACATTCATATTACAAATCTTACTAGCACTGCTCGTTCTTTATCAGAAGCCTGCAATTTAGTTTTTGATGTAGCAAGTAGAGGAAAGCACTTCTTAATAGTAGGTACGAAAGATAAAGCAGCATATTCAGTAGCATCAGCTGCAATAAGGGCTCGGTTTCATTATGTCAATAAAAAATGGCTTGATGGTATGTCATCGAATTGGTCCACTATAGAAACAAGACTCCATAAGTTCAGGGACTTTAGAGCAGAACAAAAGATGGGTCAATTTAATCGTCTCCCTAAAAGAGATACGGCAATGTTGAAGTGACAACTATCTCACCTTCAAACATATCTGGGCAGGTTCAAATATATGACGGGGTTACTCGATATTGTAATCATCATTGATCACCAATAAGAATATATGGCTATTAGAGAATGCCTCACTTTGTGTAATTCGACGATTTGTTTAATCGATACAAATTGTGATCTAGATCTCACATATATTCTGATTCCAGCCAACGATGATGCTATAGCTTCAATCCAATTGATTCTTAACAAATTAGTATTGGCAATTCATGAGGGTCATTATAGCTATCTAGGAAGTCATTGATTAAAAATAAGATAAGTCAATTATTTCGGTAAATCAAGGATATATTGAATCGGTTACTATTCCTGAATCTGGAAAAAGAGATTCAAATCAATAGTCATGATATCTGATTACTTCTTACTGGGTATCAGGAATATACTATATGATTAAAGTAAAGTCAAAGCCAAAGTAAGAGAGTCGAGAAAGATATGATTGAATCAAAATAATTCCTTCTTAACTTAAGTTTCATTTATGTCAGTGGGTAATATGCATGTTCTACCATGTTCCATCAAAACACTAAAAGGGATATACGATCTATCCGGTGTGGAAGTAGGCCAACATTTCTATTGGCAAATCGGGGGTTTCCAAGTCCATGCCCAAGTACTTATAACTTATTGGGTCGTAATTGCTATCTTATGAGGTTCAACCACTATAGTTGTTCGGAATCCACAAACCATTCTGACCGACGGTCAGAATTTCTTCGAATATGTGCTTGAATTCATTTCAGACTTGACCAAAGCTCAGATTGGAGAAGAAGAATATGGTCCATGGGTTCCCTTTATTGGAACTATGTTCCTATTTATTTTTGTTTCTAATTGGTTAGACACTCTTTTACCTCTGAAAATCATAGAGTTACCTCAGGGGGAGTTAGCTGCACCTACAAATGATATAAATTCTACTGTTGCTTTAGCTTTACCCATGTCAGTGGCATATTTCTATGCAGGTATTAGCAAGAAAGGATTGGGCTATTTTGGTAAATATATTCAACCAACTCCCATACTTTTACCAATTAATTTCTTAGAAGATTTCACAAAACCTTTATCACTTAGTTTTCGACTTTTTGGGAATATATTGGCTGATGAATTAGTAGTTGTTCTTCTTGTCTCTTTAGTCCCTTCATTGGTTTCTATACCTGTCATGTTTCTCGGATTATTCACAAGCAGTATTCAACCTTTGATTTTTGCAACTTTAACCATGGCTTATATAGGCGAATCCATTGAGGGTCATCATTGAGTAACTTTCAAAATCAATCACAATCAAAATAGTCCTTTTTAAAATAAAAATGAAAAAGCCCATGAATCTTATTCCAATTCATGGGTGGCTTAAGATACCCCTTGGGGTTGGGGAACATAATAGATACGGCAATCTACGGTATATACAATATAGAATGTTCGAAAGAGATATATACGATATTACAAAATTATAAAAGCAAACAAAAAGGAAAAACCCTAAAAAATATTTTTCCTAAGATCCCCATTTGTCCCATTCATGTCATATAATTCGAATAACAATTGTTATTTGTTTGCGACTGCGACAAAAAAAGAATAGAACTTACTTCTACTTCCATCTATATGTAACCATTAACCATTCTCATTTCATATGGTTTCCTTCTATTCAATCAACTATTGATAAAAAATTGTAATTAATTGCAATCGGATCCATTGAATTTTGATGTGTGACGATTCAAGCTTATGGATCTGTCCGTTTGTATATCCGCGTGTTGAATAGATTCCGATATGAGCTATTCCTGTGACTATGGATTGAATGAATACAGATCAGATAAAATAAATCAAATCATATGTGTATAAAGGAGAAAGAGCGAAGAATTGAAAAAAAGATTCAAGAATAGAACATAGAAATAGAAGAACTAGAACCAAATGGATTTCCATCTGACAGTAATATCACTACTTCAATTAATAATTCTTAGTTACATCGATCATATGGATCTTAGTGATGGAATGATGAGCAATAAAATAATTAATTAGTTGATTGTATCATTAAGCATTTCTTAATTTTGGTACGAGGAGCTTACCATGAATCCCCTTATTTCTGTTGCTTCTGTTATTGCTGTTGGATTGGCCGTAGGACTGCTTCTATTGGATCTGGAGTCGGTCAAGGTATTGCTACGGGTCAAGCAGTAGAGGGTATCGCGAGACAACCAGAAGCAGAGGGTAAAATACGAGGTACTTTATTGCTTAGCCTGGCTTTTATGGAAGCTTTAACAATTTAAGGACAGGTCGTGGTATTAGCGCTTTTATTTGCGAATCCATTTGTTTAGTCCTAAAAAGACATAATATATCTATTACCATGGCCTTACTACTTCTTTGAATTATATCAACACTTCACTGCTACAATAAATTATTCATTTTGAGACAATCCCCCCCGGGGTAAGGACTGAATTGACGAATTAGCAGATCCGCCCGTTCTCTTCCTTCCCGCTCTTAGTCCAAAGGAAACAATTTTTCGGAGTGTTGCAACGAGTGAGGTATTTCCAAAATGATACGAGACCCGGGACCTGACCTAACCTAATGAAGTATCTTATCGGGAACTTAATAAAAATAAGATATGGGGTGAAGTGATACAAAAAGAACTCCGTTTGGTTTTCTTAGTCATATCTAGAAGAGGATAGTATATGAAAAATATAACTGACTCTTTCATTTCCTTAGGCCACTGGCCATCTACCGGAAGTTTCAGATTTAATACTGATATATTTGCAACAAATCTAAATCTAAGTGTGGTGCTTGGTGTGTTGATTTTTTTTCGAAAAGGGAGGGTGTACGAGTTGTTTATTTCAAGAAGAGGTTGGATCCTACCAGCTACACTTTACTCATTCTCATTTATATTAGAGTTATATATTTTATTTCTTTACTATGCTATAACTATAAAATAAAAAGAAAATCTATAAAATCTCATTATATATATATATATATATATATATATATATATATATATGAGTAATGTTCCTATGAGACCTTCCCACACCCATGTGTGTAGGACCACCCCAATGGATCACCATTAAATTTGACATACAACTAGTCTAGAGATCTGTGCCAAATTTAATGGTAATCCATTGGGGTCCTACACACATCGGTGTGGGAGGGTCTCATAGAATCATTACTATATATATATATATATATATATATATATATAGGACAATGTTGTTGTATGCCTACTAGCTTATAGCTATATATAAGCCCAACAGCCCAGCTTTAATTTGGGCCGATATGACGGACATGACCTTATTTCATATTTCAATTTTAATTTTTTTTCTATAAATCTAAATTGCTTGAAATTTTACGTGTCTATTCTTCTCATCATGGAACACCTAATAAAAATATTAAAAAAAATATTTTGCATAGTATAATACCATTAAAAAGTTTTGGATGTATTTTGATCAATTTATTTTTCACGAAATACGTTTTGATAATTTTTTTGGATTCTTCTATTTTTAAAGAACACACTCCCAAACTTTCAAGTGATTTGGGATTTATAGAAAAAATTAAAATTCAAATATGAAATGCAATCGTAATCATTGGATCTGGGCCATTGGACTCATATGTAGTTATAGGCTAGTGGGCATATGGCAGCATATATATATATATATATATATATATATATATATATATATATATATATAACACTACGCAATGCCTATAGGCAAAAATGAACAGCGATTTCGCCTACCCCCATCATCGTCCAAAGTTCATTACGCGGTCACGATCGTCCGGTAGTGTTTTATTTTTCATTTTTTTCTACAAATTGGAATGACCTAAAATTTGGAGCGTGTATTCATCAAAAATAGGGGAATCTTCTAAAAATATAAAAAAATATATTTACATGAAAAAATTGACCAAAATACCATCAAAATATTTCGAGGATATTTTGATCAATAATTTTTTGCAGATAATTTTTTTTATATTTTTATTAGATGCACCTCAGTAAGATGTATATACTTGCCAAATTTTATGTCATTTTGATTTATAGAAAAAAAATGGAAAATAAAGCACTACTGGACAATCATGATCGTGCGATGAAATTTAAACGGTGATGAGAGTAGACAAAATTACTATTTACTTACGCCTATAGGCGTTAGGAAAACTTTTCTTATATATACTTATATATATATATATATATATATATATATATATATATATATATATATATATATATATATATATATATATATATATATATATATATATGGAAAAAGTTTATATAAAGTTGCAACCTTAAAATGTAGAATTGCATATGCACTTCAAAAATCCATCGGAAAAGCTTGTTTTAATGTTAAAAAGTCCTCTAATTGATCATCTCAACATCGAGATATATGAATATGAAAAACAAAATATTTTGAGTCCAAAAAATAGTTCATCTTGCAACATCTTATCTAGACTGTCTATTTCTAATATTTTCATATGTCTATACATCTACTTGATTTTAACTATTATTTGGTGTTTACATGTTTATAGTTAGATATGAAAATAGATTTTAAAATAATCCCTACAATTTTTTACACCAAAATTACATGTTATGATAAAATTTGAAGGTGCGCCTTAATTGGATTGTTTAAGGTTGCAACCTTATAGAAACCACATCCTATATCCTTAATTGGATTGTTTAAGGTTGCAACCTTATAGAAACCACATCCTATATATATATATATATATATATATATATATATATATATATATATATATATTAGGAAAAGTCTTCCCAACACCTATAGGCAAAAATGAATAGTGATTTCGCCTACCTCATCACCGTTCAAATTTCATCTTGTGGTCACGATTGTTTGGTAGTATTTTATTTTTATTTTTATTTTTTACAAATTGGAATGACCTGGAATTTGGAGGGTAAGTATATCTTACTGAGACGCTTCTAATAAAAATATAAAAAAATTATTCATACAAAATAAATTGGCTAAAATACCCCCAAAACATTTAGGAGGTATTTTAGTCAAGTTTTTTCATGCAAAATATTTTCTTTTATATTTTTCAAAGGTTCCCCTATTTTTGATGAATACACGTTCCAAATTTCAGGTCATTCTGATTTATAGAAAAAAAATAAAACACGACAAGATAATCATGATCGTGCGATGAACTTTGGACGGTGATAAGGGTAGGCGAAATAACTGTTCATTTTTTGCCTATAGGCATTGCATAGTATTTTCCATATATATATATATATATATATAGGGATGATCTTGGTGTGATTTGGTATCAGAGCCAATCCCATAAAAGAAACTTCTGAAGTCTTTTTCCAAGGAGATTATTATTTTGAGAAATACTTTATTAGGCAGAAACCTAATTAAATTTTCCATTATAGGAAGTTGGTCCAAGAGTTGAGGCTAAGAACACCCAGTCTAAGTGACCGTTAAGGCCATGAGAGCCGCTGAGGTCAAGAAAGACGTAAGAGGTAGTTAAAAAGCACTCATCCGCAACCTAATAATGGAAAATTTCATTAGGAATCTATCTAACAAAGCGTTACCTCAGACTAATAATATTCTTAGAATAAAGAACAAAGAAGAAATTCTCATTGATGATATAGAAAATCAATTACAAAATTAGAATATACCAAAAGTACCCATATCAAATATTTACCAAGAAGGAACCTTTAATTTAAAAATAGGCTATGCCATTAAAACAATAGAACAATCTTTATCTGTAACAAGCACTCAAGAAAACTTTCAATTATTATCAAATAAAATAATTCAAGTACATAAAAATAAAAGTTATAACTATTTACATATAGGATTAATACAAGTAGCAATTAAATCTTTAACAAGATTAGGACTTCATAATTCAATCTTAGTATGTCTTAGAGATACTAGACATAATAAGTTTTCTGATTCATTATTAGGAATGGTAGAATCCAGTCTTTGTAGTTGACCCATGTATTTTAACTGTTTTCCTAATTATTCGGTCTCATTAAATGATCCCAATATTCTTAATGTCTTAACATTAAATGTAAAAACCCAAGGTTTTGATATGATTCCAAGATCACAAAATATAGCAATCATATATAGAATTTACTATAAAGTCATGAATACTTTATGCCCAAAAGTAGTACAAATGAATACACTAAGGGAAGAACCACTTTATTTCAAACTAATATAGAAAAATCTAATACTATAATACCAAAAACAATAAAATGGTCAGAAATCATACTACCTGAATCTTGGTCATTACAGAATGAAAACATTCATTACCAGACACCTTCCAAAAATATTCCTGATAAAATTATTGAACACATAGATGGTAATATAGAAATACAATTTGCAAATTCAAAGAAAAAATTAAGAAGTAAAGATGATTCTGAAATACAAAAGCCAAAAATAAAAATAGAACCATCAAGATATTCAATTTCCTCTACATTTAGTTCATCAATAAAACCCCAATTGCAAGGAGCAATAAGAACTAGAGAAAATATTGTAATACCCCAATATAAACAAATACATAATAATGAAGTCAAAGAAGACCCAGAATTTTCTGATTCAGATGGATTTTCATGTATTAACTTTAGAAGAACAAAAAATAGATAAATTATATTTAGAAACAGATTATTTATTTGAAGAAAATAAAGAAATAAGGAATTGGTACCGTAAAAGATTTGAACCAAGATTAGTAGAATTATTCCATAAAAAATATAATAAATTTCTTAAAAAAGAAAAACAAAGCAAACAATTTTTCATATGGTTACAAGAATTATTAAGAGAAAGGGGAATTCCAGTTCCTAACTTTGAAATGCATACATTAGAAAATCAATATAGGACTTATGATACATCAGAAGGAAGTAAAAGTACTAGTGTACATCCCCCAGAAAGAAGTTTAGTAATAAAAGGAAAATAAACAGATAATGCACCTACCTTAGAAACAAAAGCTACTCCATATTAAATGACTTCTGAAGAAATAGTACATAGGACAGAATTAATTCCTTACATAATAGAACAGAATAATTATACTAATCTAAATATACAATCTATAGGAAAACAAACCCTAAGAATATAAAATATGTTAAGACCTGCACCAATACAAAAAACACAAAAATCTGTATTGTTTAAACCACCTCCTTCTTTAAATAAAGAAAAATTTCATATAGGAGATAATAATTAAACTTTAATGGATCAATTAATATCAAAATTAGCTAAACTTGACATAAAATAAAATAATAAAAATAAAGCAGACATAAAAGGAAAAGGAAAATTAGTAATTCAAGAATCAGAACCTTTAACTCTTCAAGAAGAACCTATAATAAATGATACTATAGAAAATATGTAAATAACTTTCACCGAAAGTAATAATGAGCAATCCATACAAAGAATATCATATGGTAGAAATTGGAAACCTGCTACTACTAGACCTTATCATCATAGACCAACCCCAGTAGATATACAATTTGTAGAAGATCTTATATCACATACAACCTCCTATTCAGGTCGAACCATAATTAAATGGCATATAGATGGAATGTCTAAACATCAAATTTTAGATACTATGAAACATATGACCATGTATGCCTCTGCCTGTAAAATGGTTGGAAACCACGACCAAGAAGTTGCTAAAGCCATAGTTTGTGGATTCACTGGATGGCTTCGAGGTTGGTGGGACTTCCATCTCCTTGAAAATACCAAAAATCAAATTTTAAATACTATTAGATAATGGACTGTTACGAATGAACAGAATCAGGATGTCCTATATAGTGAAAGTGATGCCGTTAATACTTTAATGTATACCATCACTCTTCATTTTGTTGGGAGTACAGCTCTACTTGAAGCTAGATCTGAAGATTTATTATCCAATTTAAAATGTCAAACATTATCACACTATAAATGGTACAAAGATGTATTTTTCTCAAGATTATTAACCAAAAAATATAGCCAATTAGACCATTGGAAAGAAAAATTTATTGCTGGACTACCATATCTATTTGTTGAAAAAGTAAAAAATAGAGTAAAAAATAAACATGGAGGTATAATACCATATTCTGCTTATACCATAGGAGAACTATTTGTAGAAATATGTGCAGAAGGATTAGCCCTATGTACAGATATGAAACTTAAAAAACAATTAGATAAACAGAAAATGACTGGTAGGAAAGAGCTTGGAGATTTCTGTGAACAATTTGGTTATAATATTGAAAATTCTAAGGATAAGAGTTATAAAAAGAAAAAACATAAATATGACAAAAAAGAAAGAAAATCATATAAGAAGCATAAAAGAGAAAAATTTATGAAACGATTTTCACCAAAACAAAAATATAAAAAAGGAAAGAAAAAAATTACCTGTGTGTTATAAGTGTGGAAAAGTAGGCCATTATAAAAGTAGTTGTAGAGTTAAGAAGAAAATAGATTCATTAATGTTAGATGAAAATATCAGAAATAAAATATATGATATTATACAATTATATCATGAAGACAGTTCTGAAATTAGTTCTACATAAAGTTCTAGTGATACTTCATTAATAGGACAAATTGAAGATAAACTTATATGGACTAGTACAGAAGAATCTGACAAAGAAATGCAAGAATGTTCATGTAACATGTTGTCTAAAGAAGATAATTTAATACTAGATTTAATAGAAAAAATTATAGACCCAGATGAAAAAAGAGAAACTATAACTCAATTCATTAATATTACAAACGTAAAAAACAAACCTACTCCTTTGATAAAAACTCCTGATGAATATAATTTTGCTGAAATTATTAAAAGAATAAATAAGAAAGATATAATTCAGAAAGAACCAACAATAGGAGAATTATAACAAGAAATCAATGAAGTAAAATTAGAAGTACAACAATTAAAAAATAGAATTAAAATAATAGAACTGCAAAATGAAGTAACAGGAAGTATTACTGATACTGATGAGATAGAATTTGAACATCTAATAAGACAAACAGAAAACCCTGAATCATCAAGAACAAAATTAGAAGAATTAAACAATAATAAATCTGTAAATTTAATAAATAAAATTATTACTAAAAAATGGTTTGTATTAGTAAGAATCATAGTCAATGATGATTATAATATTCAATCTTTAGCATTAATAGATTTAAGAGCAGATTTAAATTGTATCAAAGAAGGATTAGTACCTACAAAATATTTTGACAAGACTACACAAATATTGAATATTGCTGATGGAAGTAGACTATTCATAAAATATAAATTATCCAATGCTGTTGTTTGCAATAATGGACATTGTTTCCCTACCCCATTTATCATGGTAAAATGACTAAGTCAAGCTGTGATACTTGGTGTTCCTTTTCTTACTCTTTTATATCCAATAACAATCAATAATACAGGGATAGAAACAACCACAGTAGGAGAAACAATAAAGTTTGAATTTGTAGATAAACCAAAATTGAAAGAAATAAATAGAGTTAAAGATAGTATGAAAAATAAAGAAAATTTTCTATGCTCATTAAAAGAAGAAATTAAATATAAATCAATAGAAGAAAAACTGCAAACCAATGAAATAAAAGAACAAATTAAAAATATAATACAACAAATAGCAAAAGAAATATGAGTGAATTACCTAATGCTTTTTGGCAAAGAAAAAAGCATATAGTAAGTTTACCATATGAATCTACTTTTCATGAATCTAAAATTCCTACAAAAGCAAGACCAATACAAATGAATACACAATTGTTAGACTTTTGTAAAAAAGAAATAGATGGACTATTAACCAAAGGATTAATTAGACCAAGCAGCTCTCCTTGGAGCTGTGCTGCATTTTATGTCGATAAGAATGCAGAACAAGAAAGAGGAGTTCCAAGACTTGTAATAAATTACAAACCATTAAATAAGGCACTCCAATGGATTAGATATCCAATACCTAACAAAAAAGATTTATTAGATAGAAATGCTTATATTTTTTCAAAATTCGATTTAAAATCTGGATATTGGCAAATCAAAATAAAAGAAGAAGATATATACAAAACAGCTTTTAATGTCCCTTTTAGACAATATGAATGGAACGTTATGCCTTTTGGATTAAAAAATGCTCCATCAGAATTCCAAAGGATCATGAATGATGTATTTAATCCTTATATGAAATTTATGATAGTTTATATAGATGATGTATTAATCGTTCCTGAAGATATACCACAACACATAAAACATATAAATTTATTTATAAATGCTGTTAAACATGCAGGATTAGTTGTTTCCTCAAAAAAAATGAGTCTATTTCAAAAAAAAAATAGATTCTTAGGACAAAATATAACCCAAAGAACAATCATACCGATATATAGATCTATCCAATTTGCTGATAAATTCCCAAACATTATATTAGATAAAAAAGAATTACAAAGTTTTTTAGGATGTCTTAATTATATAGTAGATTTTTTCAAAACTTAGCAATAGATGCAAAACCCTTATATGATAGATTGAAAAAGAATCCTCCCAAATGGACTAATATTCATACTGAAGCAGTTAAAAAGCTTAAACTCAAATGTAAAGAATTACCATGTCTTTCACTTCCATATCCAGAAGCTTTCAAAATAATTGAATGTGATGCTTCAGAATTAGGATTAGGAGGCATACTCAAACAAAGACATAATTCTCAAGAACAATTAGTAAGATATACATTTAAAGCATGGAATCCTACACAACAAAATTATTCTACAGTTAAAAATAAAATTTAGCCATAGTTCATTACGTTACTAAATTTCAAAGTGATATTCTCAATATTACTTTTTTAATTCGTACTGATTGTAAGGCTGCAAAAGATATTTTGCTTAAAGATGTGCAAAACTTAGTCTCCAAACAAATCTTTGCTCGAGCTGTATTTAATATAAAAGTTTATCAGTCTTCCTACGCTACTTGGTTATTGATAGATATATCTCCTTTCTCTTTATTTGTTATCATCATCATACTAATATACTTAGGATATTTAAGATTGTTAACATAGAACTGAAGTTTAAGATTGTTAGCAAAGAATTTAGGAGTATCCGAATAATAATTCAGGATAGGGATGATCTTGGCGTGATTTAATATCAGAGTAAATCCCATAAAAGAAACTTCTGAAGTCTTTTTCCAAAGAGGTTATTATTCTGAGAAATACTTTATTAGGCAGAAACCTAATTAAATTTCCCATTAGAGGAAGTAGGTCCGAGAGTTGAGGCTAAGAACACCCAGTCTAAGAGATCGTTAAGGCTAGGAGAGCCACTGAGGTCAAGAAAGACGTAAGAGGTAGTTAAAAAGCACTCATCCGCAACCTAATAATGAAAATTTTCATTAGGAATCTATCTAACAAAGCGTTACCTCAAACTAATAATATTCTTAGAATAAAGAACAAAGAAGAAATTCTTATTGATGATATATATATATATATATATATATAGGGTGTGGTTTCTATAAGTTTGGAAAATATGGGATTAGCCCACTAGCTCATATGAACATATGAGCCCTACGGCCCAGATTGAATCTGGGTCGATCTGACGATCACGGATGTCTGTTAGTGTTTGAAATTTTATTTTTATTTTTCTATAAATCCAAATCACTTGAAATATTAAGTGTGTATTCTTCTCATAAAGACGCACCTAATAAAAATATAAAAAAAAATTATTTACGAAAAAATGACCAAAATACCCCCTGAAGCTTTTTAGGGGTATTTTAGTCAATTTATTTAATGTAAAATATATTTTTTATATTTTTCGAAGATTCAACTATTTTTTATGCATACACACCTAAAATTTCAAGTGATTTAGATTTGAAAAAAAAAAAAAACTAAAATTCAAACACCACCAAACATCCGTGATCGTCATTTCAGCCCAGAATCAATCTGCGATGTTGGGCTCATATATTCATATAAGCTAGTGGGCTAATCCCATCTTTTTCATATATATATATATATATATATATATATATATATATATATTCTCATGTACTTTGTGAAGGGCATTTTTTGTCTTTTTAAAACTCTTCAAACCTCAATTTCAAATTCAAAAGATTTATTTGACGTTTGGAATAATGATTGAACTTTCAATGTAATTAAAAATTACAAAAATACCATTATCAAAACTTTCAAGTAAGCCATTGTTAATGTAATTTTTTGGATTTGTAAGGGCATTTGACTTAAAAAATTTTGGATACTAAGCTCTTAGTCCACTGTTAATATGGTGTATTCTAAAATAACCCTATATATATGGAAAAAGTTTATATAAGTGCAAGGCTCTAAACAATCAAATTACAGCGCACCTCAAAAAAATCACTATAAGAGGTTGATTTGATGTTCAAATATCTTCAAATTGATCATCTCAACCTCAAAATGCATGGATATGAGAAAAAAAATGAATTTCAAGTTTTGGAAATAATGCATTTTTGGACCGTCAATTTTCAAGATTTTCATGCTTTCATAGATATGCTCAATGTACACTATTTTTTAAGCTTTAAATTTTATAATTATAGATAAAAATATATTTTACGGCTGTCACAAAGATTTCCAGCATTGAAACCACAATTTTCAACGCTATTCGAACGTGTGTGCAACTTTGATCTCAGCCTTATACAAACCGCATATATATATATATATATATATATATATATATATATATATATATATATATATATATATATATATATATATATATATATATATATATATATATATGAAAATACTATGCAACGCCTATAGGCGAAAATGAACAGTGATTTCGTCTACCCCCATCACCGTCCAAAGTTCATAATGCGGTTACGATTGTCCGCTAGTATTTTATTTTTCATTTTTTTTCTACTGTTTTTATTTTTCATTTGAAGGTAGACTCTAATTTGATTGTTTAGAGCCTAGGCATCTATACAAACCACACCCTTTGAAAATTATGAATTCAATTCAAACAAAAATAGCTGCGAATAAAGACTTGATTCAAGGATACCTCGGATCCGACATGTATCATTGGGAAAAATAGGGATTTCATATGCCAAGGAAAAGTATGATTTCAAGGGAAAGAAAGAGAAATTGGACCAAAGATTTGGGTCGAATTCCAATATCTATAGTTGGGGATTACACAATTTGAAAAATTATGAATTTGATTCAAACAAAAATAGTTGTGAATAAAGGCTTGATTCAAGGACCATTACTAATTACTAGAATCTAGTTTTAAAGTTGTGAATAAAGGCTTGATTCAAGGACCATTACTAATTACCAGAATCTAGTTTTAATCAAGAAGATGGAAGTTTCTTTCATTTGGTTTGGTCAATAACAACATGATGGAGTTGTGAAAACTTTTGGAGAATTATCGTCCACCTGAACTGAACTATTCTGGTTTAAAGCATCTTTTTCTAGTTGCTTGTGAACAATTAGGAAATTCTCTGGAAGAAATACGTAATTTTGTTTTCTTGTTGCAACGTGTTCTTGGGTGGCGGTCCTACAAAAAGATTTGAATATCATTCTCATCAATATCATTAATCTCATAAGTATCATATACCCGATCCAATCACTCTTTTGATAAAAATAAGACATAAGTCGTACAATTAAAGAGATCTATTCATTGATAAAAAGCAAAACAACGTGAACAATGATTGGATTGATGGGAAAATAAAATCTTGGGTCGCAAACAATAATTTGATTGACAGTGAAGAAAAAGAATTCGTGGTTCAGTTCTCTACCTTAACCATAAGAAAAATGATTGATCAAATTCTATAAAGTCAGACTTGTAGTGATCATTATCAAAGAGTGACTCTGATTATTAATTTGTTCTTGTAGACATAAGGGTGCATCCCTAGTGTGAGGGTACACCCAAGTGGACCACACCCCTTCATGTTTGACTTATGTTACTATATAAAGAGAGGTGTGGAGAGGTTGCATCTCTTCGTAAAGAAGTTACCCTCCAATAAATGACATGCACGATGCACCATAAGGCTGCCCATTCATTATGAGGTTACTCCCACATGAATGAGATGACTTTTTCTCTCATTATAAAAAGAGGAGGGATGGAGGTCTCTATACACAACAACACACACACGACGAAATGTGTGAGAGGTGTGAGAGCTCCCATTGAGAGAGACAAAGTGTGTGAGTACAATCCATCTCCCATTCAAGTTTTAATGATAGAACCAGTCCTGAGAGATAGAGTTGTGCGTGAGAGTCGAGCACAGATTGCTCCTCAATTCCACCTCGCACGGGATTTGCGGTGTGGAATAGATTTCGGTAGCTCTAGTAGTTGTCGAACGTGCCTACGTGAGTTGATCATTCCTCTCCACATTCGTTCACCAAAAATATTTTGTGAGCACTCAGGTATTATGTTTGGCTCCCGATTGATTATTTTGCTTCTGTTTCTATCGTTGGACCGTATTTTCTCAACATTGGTATCAAAGCCATCATGGAACCGGGTTCCCAATTGTGCCTGCATTATCGTTCCAGCCTTACTTGTGAAGGCTTGGCTATAGTTGGCCTATGATGTTGCAAAGTGTACATGATGATTATATTAAGACCATAGGCATGTGCACTATGTAACCTTATGTACCGACCACATAGTCATGTTGGCCTTATGCATGGGCTATGCAAATTGAGGCATCCTAAACTATGAGCATCATAGCTAATTAATCTTGATAGGCCTCATATGCTAAGCCGTGCATGGTGGGCCCTACTCTCTTTTTTTTGGCATTTTAAGGCTGCATAAAAGAGCATTTGTTTTTGTGGGAGTGCATCTAGGAAGATGCACAGCTTGCAAATTGTGAGGTATTTGAGATGCTAGATCCAAGAAAGAAACTTGGTATTGATTACAAGCAAGAGTTCAATGTGGCCACGTGAAATTTTCTTACCAAGACTTTTAAGGGTCAAGTTTTTTTTTTTTCAAGTAGCTAGACAATTAACAGTGTAAAAATGATAATATAAGTGCAATCATGGATCAAACAAAC
The DNA here is from genome assembly GCF_054954075.1 of Amborella trichopoda. NCBI lineage: Eukaryota > Viridiplantae > Streptophyta > Magnoliopsida > Amborellales > Amborellaceae > Amborella > Amborella trichopoda. The sequence continues at coordinate 14,696,053 of NC_142348.1, read as the reverse complement.
CATGAAACATCCATATTAATTGGTGCAATTTTGTTGTTTTGACTTAAAATAGCTTCTAAAATGTGATCGTAGATCTCACTCTAGGTGAAAAGTTGAATGTGAATAATTTTCCTCTGTGGCATAGGAAAATACAATACTTCTAAATGAGCAAGGTACACTTGAACACCTAACTACCATTAAGCAAAAGCCTGAACAAAGTGCTGTTGAAGAACTTATTCGTGAGTATGAGGCATGGGACAATGCTAACCGTAGCACTCGCTTTACTTTGCTAATTGCTATAGTTGATGACTTCATTCGTGAATTTGAGGGATTCACCACAGCGAAGGTCATGTGGGATGCGCTTCAGCAGAAGTATGCTGACACTTCCGCTGCTTGGTTACGAGCTTTATCTATGGCTTTTGAGACATACAAAATTCCTTCAAATGTGTCAATCTTAGATCATGTCCGAAAAATGTTTCAAATGATACGTGACCTAGAGGCAGCTGGAAACAAACTTAGTCATGAGTAACATATGCTCAGCTTGCTTAGGTCTCTTAGAATATCTTGGGAAAACATAAAGTCATTGATGCTGCATAATGAAGTTGTAACAACTTTTTCCTAGCTTTTTCATCACCTTGAGATAGAGGATTGGTTCTGCTTATCTTCTGGAGCTGGACCGCTCTAGTTGCCCAATCAAGCAAGCCTCGAGGTAAGTTTAGGAATGAGGTACCTCAAAAAAAGGAGCAACCTAAACAAGAGGTTGAAGAAAAGAAAAAGGTCATGCATAGACGCAGGAGATGCACAAGAGACAAATCTAAAATAACTTACTACAATTGCGATAAGAATGGTCGATATGCACGCAAATGTCATGAACCTAGAAAGGTACGAACTAATTTCTCTAGCTATGTAAATATTTGCACATAGGTGCTTGTTGCTCATTCACAATTTACTAGGTGGATTATGGATTCAAGAACGACAAGGCATATAGCAAGGGATCGAAAATGATTCGTTGAGCTCCAAACTTTGCTAGTTGGAAGTCAGGAGATCTTTATGGGGAATTGTGCATCAAAGGATGTGCTAGGAGTTGGAACTTACTAACTCCATTTTTGAACTGGACGGACCCTTCTTCTCCATGACGTCCTCTATGCTTTCGGAATGAGAAAAAGTTTGCTTTCAGTTCTATGTCTAGTTAAAGATGATTGCTTTATCAGTTTTATGCTTAATTATGTTACATTTACATTTCCAAATGGTTTTCACTGTTATGGCCAGATTATGAATAACTCGTTTATTTTGGATAATGATGATGTTCATTTTTCACTTCCTTCTACCTATATGACATCGTCATTTTTTTCCACCTCTTTTAGTACAGACAACTCCATAATGCGGCATGCTAAGCTTACCCATATAGGAAAAGATAGGATAATCTGATTACCAAAGAAGGATTATTGCCTTTATCCAAAATAAGACTGCCTATCTGTGAACCATCTATAGCTGAAAAATCAACTACAAAGCCATTTTCTAAAGCAAAGAGAGCAACTGATCTTCAAGATGTAATACATTCCGACATTTGTGGTCCATTTAATGAGAGGGCCCATAACGGTTCCCTTTATTTTATCATACTTATCGATGATTATTCTCGCTACGGGTATGTATACCTAATCTCGCATTAATCGTAAGCAATAGATTGCTTTCATTGTTTTATGCTAGAGGTTGAAAATCAGTTGAACAGAAGAATTAAGGTTCTTCGCATTGATCGAGGGCGAGAATACTTATCTGATCCATTTAAGAAGCTTTATGAGAATAAGGGAATCTGAAGACAAAAGACGATGTCCTGCACTCCGCAGCAAAATAGTGTTACAGAAAGAAGGAATCGTACTTTATTGTACATGGTGAGGTCTATGATGGCTCACGCCAACCTCCTAATATCATTTTGAGAAGATGCACTTCTTATTGTTATGTATATCCTAAACAAAGTGTCATCAAAATTCATTCACAACACCCCTTATGAGTTATGGATAGGTAGAAAGCCAGATCTTTCTCATTTACATCCTTGGGGGTCAGCTACCCATGTTCACTTCCCTTCTCTATTGACAAGGAAACTAGATAGGCAGTCTCTCAAGTTCATTTTTGTTAGATATTCTAAGTACTTGAAGGAATATGTGTTCTTTCAAGAACGTGATGGTGGCGGGATGAAGGAAATAGAATCTCACGCTGTAGATTTTATAGAGATGAAATTCTCTAATAGGAAGCGGCCTCGTATGTTTGAAGAGCCTGAAGCTCCGACAGACATTTAGATACTTCCTTTACGTGACGATAATAGTGGGATTTTTCTCATGATTGTCAATGATAGTGGGAGTGAGCTACTGGTTGAGAATGAACATATGACTCATATTGAGTCACTAACCATGCTAAAGACACCTATTGATACTGAATCGTAGGTCGAACTTCGAAGAAGTCAATATGGGAAAGGTCCTCGTAGGCACTTCGAAGTAGAGGGTCTCACATGCATTTCACTTGATGCTGATGAGTCTAGCTCATTCAAAGATGTCTTGAATTCTCCTGCTATGAATCAATGGATGTCTGCTATGAAAGACGAGCTTAGTTTTATGGAGCACAATCAAGTCTGGGAACTTGTGAATCTGCCACCTCATAGAAGATCAATTGGAAACAAGTGGGTCTTGAAAATCAAGAGGAAGGTAGATGAAACTATAGATAAGTATAAAACCTGCTTAGTGACGAAATGGTTCATCCAAATTGAGGGAGTGGACTACGATAAGACATTGTCCCCGGTGGTGAGAATGACCTCGATTCACTTAATCTTAGCAATCTTCACACATATGGACCTGGAACTCTTCCAAATGGATATGAAGACTGCCTTTCTTAGTGGTAACTTGATATAAAAGATCTATATAGAGCAACCTAAAGGTTTGTAACATCTGACCTTGAGCGCAAAGTGTGCAAATTCAAGAAGTCCATATATGGTCTCAAACAGTCATCAAGACATTGATATATCAAATTCCATAAGACTATAATGACGTATGGTTTTGAAATGCTTCAAGAAGACCATTGTGTATACACTAAGAAGTATAAGAAAAACATTCAGATACTGTATTTGTATGTTGACGATATTTTATTAGCTGTGAATGATCTAGAGCAACTTGTTGCATTGAAAGAGTGATTGTCCTCCAAATTTGAGATGAATGATGGTGATGCGAGTTACATCCTTGGTGTTAAGATACATCGAAATCCCTCTCAATGGTTTCTTACTATGTCACAAGAAACATTTATCCAAAGGATTTTTGAGCAATTCGTATACAAGACTCGAAACCCGTAGATATCCAGTTGAGAAATGACATACTATAAGTCTTGACATGTGTCTTCATACAAAAGCTAAGAGGAACAAAATGTCACGCGTTCTATATGCAAGTGCAGTTGATAGTTTGATGTACGCGATGCTCTGCACACGTCCAGATATTGCCTATGTGATGGGTCTCATTAGTCGATACCAGAGTAATCCATGACAAGGTCATTGGCAAGAAGTGAAGAGGATTTTTCGATACCTTTGGGGAACCTCGAATCAGATGCTATGTTTCCAAGGAACCGTTTTGCAGTTACGGGGATATAGTGATGTTGATTGCTAGCAGACCTAGATAAACATAAATCGACTTTAGGTTATATCTTTTTGCTAGGAGGCGACACAGTCTCATGATGTAATAAGAAGCAGTTGTGTGTCGCTCTCTCCACTATGGAGTCTGAATACAATGCTTATAATGAAGCAGTATAAGAAGCCATATGGTTGAGAAGATTCCTAAGGAACTTGGGTGTTGTTGCGACTGGTAATGAGCCTGTCACTGTATTTTATGATAATACAGCGGCACTTGCTTTTGCAAAAGACCCAAAGTATCATGGAAAGTCAAAACATATTGATGTTAGATATTACTATATTCGAGGTATTGTTGCATATAGACAAATGATGTTAACTCATATTCGTACAACTAAAATGGTGACGGATTCCTTGACTAAGGTAATTGTCAGGGCCGTACATCTAACTCATGTAATAACTATGGGCCGCAGGACCCTATCAGTTTATGTTACACTATAGGATATTGATACTCTATTATAATTAAATATGAATGTTATTTTATATTATAATGGATGGTCTGTGCATTTTAATACACACGGGCGCACAATAGTGTGAGATTATCATTTAATTCATCGGCAGATCAAAAATCACTACTTGCATGAGCTACCCTCAATATTTAGGATATTGAAGGATTAAATATACACATGGTGTATATATCGCATAAACCAATGGTTCGAGATGAGATTCCATAAAGGAATTGACATGATCAATTCAAATTTACATCCCGAAGATCATGTATCCTGTAAGTAGCCAGGGATGAACATCAGGAATGTTCAAGTTGACGCATGGATGTGACTATGGGGCGCTAGGTGGCGACCTGTTGCATGGTTGCGAAAAGACTATAAATTGCATGGTGTGGATTCCGACGCACATTTGATGTGATCCACCATAACATGTGATTCATACCACACGTGTTACATTAGTGAACAAAACACCAACTCGTGTGGAAAATAGATGATCAAGTTCATTTTTGCCACTATGCGAAGCTAATAAGTAAGTGACCCATGATGCCCTCATAGACTTTAAACTGCATTAGGAAATTTTACTTCGATCATTCACTTTGGCATGTACTCCTCAGGTCAAGTATGAGACTCGTCTAGGACATTGCTGAGACAATAGTCGGGGTCAGAGTAGAATAATGTATATTGTAAAAGAATACAATTTATATCACGCTATGTTTTGATACCACAAGAAAACATTACACATTATGCATGCATTGAAAGTAATTATATACGAATGGGCTCATGAGGGATTATTTGAAAACTTAAACCGATGCGATCAAATCGGGTCTAGGGTAGGTGGAGTAGTTTTTGTTTTGCAGGTATTGGAGAGATGAGGTGTTTCGTGCCAGTTAGTTGGAAACTTGGTATGGTTCTCTCTAACAGAATGTTTGCTCCAGTAGGTCACTCACCATATTTTCCCTTTGTGTGAAAGAATATGTACGTTGCGATAACAAACGACAACTCTTATTTGGGCATGTATCCCTCCCACATAAGAGACGAGTGGGAAATGTAAACATGATGGTACATCCCTAGTGTGAGGGTATATCCAATTGGACCATACCCCTTCACGTTTAACTTATGTTACTACATAAAAGGAGGTAGGGAGATGTTGCATCTCTTCATGAGGGGGTCACCCTCTCATGAATGACATTCATTATGCACCATAAGGATGCCCATTCATGAGAAGGTTACTCCCACATGAATCAAATGACAATTTCTCTCATTATAAAAAGGGGAGGGGTAGAGGTCTCTACACACAACAACGCACACGAGAAAGGTGCGAGAGGTATGAGAGCTCTTATTGAGAGAGAGTGTGTGAGTACAATATATCTTTCATTCAAGTTCTAAAGATAAAAACAACCTTGAGAGATAGAGTTGTGCGTGAGAGTCGAGCTCGGATTGGTCCTTAGTCGCACTTGTTGGAATATTTGTGAACTTTCACTTTGTTCGGGATTTGCGGTTTGGAATAAATTTCGGTAGCTCTAGTAGTTGTCGGACGTGCCTATCTGAGTTGATCATTCGTTTCCATATTCGTTCACCAAAATTGTTTTGCAAGCATTCGAATATGATACTTAGTTCTCGATTGATTATTTTGCTTCCACTTCGTTCGTTGGACCATATTTTCCCAACAATTATATTTTTAACTTCTTTCCTATTAATTTTCATGACTTCATTCATAAAAGTTATCATCTATTGAATTAATTGATGTGAGTAGTAGTGATAGATGTGCGTGTAGGCTAATGTTTATCGCGTCCTAGGTCTATAAATAGAATATTGTTTAAGGCATTGGTACGAGGACAAGGTGGGGCATTCCAATGAGGTTTGTGAGAAGTAGAGAGCGAGAGTGCGAGGTAAATCCTAGAGAGAGAAGGATATTGTGTGTGGGGCATCATCTTTGCGAGAGAGGGCGTATTGTGCGATTGTGGAAAACGAGAGATAGGACCAGTTTAAGAAAAATTGAAAAAATCGGAATGGTTAACGGGGCATGGGTTAGAAGCGGTTCAACCGGTCCAATGGGCAAGTCCCAGACCATCAAATTAAAAAATGATAAAACGAAACACCTCCAAATAAAGTTGAAAATTAATTAAAAAATAGGTTTTAAAGAATCATGTCTACAGGTATTTTTTGAAAATTTTAGAAATAAAAAATACCAAAACATTTTTAAATCTAAGCCAAAATGATAAACAAAAAAAAAATTTAAAATACATTCCAAACAAAATCTTAATTTTTTTGAGACTTTATAAAAAAAATTAATATTTTTTCAAATACCCGGCCCATCCACCAAAACCCAAACCGGTAAGTGGGTGGATCCAATTTAACCAAGCGGTTAGTGATTTTTCCTGCACTGGATAGGACGATGCTTGAGTGAGAGTGGGATTTTGATTGCGTGCTTTGAAACCCCTCTCGCTCGCTCTTTCTTCGACTTTCTCTCTCATCAGACCGCAAAGCATGTGGTTGGAGCTTTCATCTAAAGCAGTTGCACCAACTGTTGCCTCTGCTCTTCCATTCTCTCCCAGACCCCAACCATGCCATCTGCTTAGCGTTCTACCTGTAGTGACCTCAGCTGAGAGGCCATGGCGCAGTTGCAGTGCGGTGAGGTGCGGTGAGGTCAACAATGGAGCAGTGGGTTTAAACCTAATGACTTGCAGGCAGTGTAAATCCCAATTTGATCCATCCCGCAACCACTCTCGTGCTTGCCGTTTTCACACTGCACATTTTGGAGGTAATACCTATGCCCCATCTCTCCCTTTTTATAGCTTGCCTGCATAATTAAAATTTGCAATTTGTGATTGTTTCTCTGTCAGTTTTCAGAGGACTTAGCATCTCCTGGTAGTTGGGGCAATAGTTTTATATGTTATAGCATTCTTAAGTAACTATGTTCAGTATTATCAGAAAAGAGTCTCCTTGTATGTTGGTTTATTAATTGTAATCCATCGGTAGTTTGCCTTGAATTTGAGTGGGACTTACCAGAAAATAAAAAAAAGCTTCGTTGCAAGTTATATGTCCATGGTATGTTATTCTGCAGTTTTACAGTCGTTCTAATGGTGTTCATGAAACAATTTGTGGTACATAATTTGTTGACTTTTTTTGGCTTATAGGGATTCGTTTCTCCTAATACATGTTTTTGTTCTGTCATTAGTGCAACTTTCGTTCATTTTTTTCCTCTTATGATGAATGGGCTGCTACCGTTGTTTTATTACACTCATTTTGGTTTTAAGTTCTCAATTTTGATTTTCTATTTTGTTGGAAGTTGTGATTATTTTAATGGTTGAAGAGTTTTAGTTGTCATTTTTTCATGGGTGAATACAGGAAATCTTTGTGATAGCCTTCAAATATATTTCCATCTTTAATTATGAAATTTAAAGCTTCAAAAATAGTGTAGATTGAGCAGATCTATGAAAACTTAAAAATCTTAAAAATTGACGGTCCAAAAAATAGTTACAATATGTACTATTTCTAAAACTTGAAATTCATTTTTTTCTCATGTCCATGCATATTGATGTTTAGATTATCAATTTGAGGATATTTAGGCATCAAAACAACCTCTTCTAGTGAAATTTTTGTAGTGGGCTCTAACTCGATTGTTTAGAGCCTCGGCTCTCAATAAACTTTTTCGTTTTTTCTTTAACAAATATTGGTTACACCATTTATCTATGAGTTGATTAACGGTTGTTAGGTGGATCAAATCCAGTACAAAAACAGGCCCTAGGTTTAGAGTTAAGACAGCCTTAGGAAAAACTGTGACAAATGCGAATGAATAAGAGGGTCTTCTCTTGTCACCCAAGTGACACCTTTCTTAAATCTAGTGCCCAAGCTTTTATAGTTGCAGTGTTGAAAATGAGCATCGGTAAAAGCGAACCATACGTGATGGATTTGGGTGAGTTGTGGAAATGTAGCCTTATCAAATCCAGGGGTGAACCACCCGAAACCCCCCCCCCACCACCACCAAACTTATTCATGTCTCCTTCACTCATTATAGCCAGGAATTAAAAGAATTGGATGCTACCACACACGATTAAAATCTTGTACCGGTGACTCAAAGCTATTCAGCTTGAAGTTTGGGGCTTTCTTTCTGCCATCGAGAAGGGAAGCTTTTATGTTTAATGGCTGAAAGCTTAAGAAGATATGCTTTTACAACTGAACTTCATTGCTAGCTAAGCGTCTTGGCAATTTCATTTGATCCTTTTGAGCCAGAATTCATGCAGTGGGTGACCACTAAAAGATGCATTGTTGATGAATTTAATGTTCTTACATTGAAGCCTTTGGGGTGCCTTTCGATGGAAGTTGTATTGGAGCAGTTCCACAAGAAGCCTGTTCCACCGACCGTGAAATATGGACCTCCAAAATGCATGTTTGAATGGTCAGCTGGCAATCAAAATCACCCATAAAAGCTCCATTTTTATGGTATACCTGGAATGAGGTGAATCAGGGCACTCAGAAGGAACCCTGCAAATTTGTATCATGTTCCACGCTTAAACAAGAAAAGAAGACAGACTGCATTTGCTAAGAGAGTATGAAATCCTTGCACTTTGGTGCTTCATATATGTTTGCAAACTCGCAGCCAATTTTATAACCCCATTTAAAAGGGACTCGTAGGGAACAAGATTTGACATTCCTGCGAGGTTATATCTGGTATGCAATCGGGAGAAGGATTTTCCAATGTGATGGTGCAACTTTTAGAGAAAGACCAGTGAGTCTCTTTCATCCATATATATTGTTTATCAAGGTAGAGGAACTTCTGTCCTAGACACCTTTGCGATTTCCTTTCAAGGTTTGAAATATTTTTGGGAAATCAAACTTATTAATCTCTCCTAAGAACATATGGTTGCAAATATGATTCTCATTTTATCCTTGGTTCTTTGCTCGATATGCGCATGTATACTATGCATGGTATTTGATCATCTCAACTTTGATTATTGAAATTCTTCACTACATTGATTTAAGGAAGCTTGGGTTGGTCAACCGTAGTCTCTCATTGAAATTCATAATTTACTGCTTTCACTTGTTCTTCAAATATCATGGTTTAAAAGAGGTCCTCCATCCTTGAGAGTCTTCTTGGGCAAGTTCAATCATTAGAATGACCATCCTGATTGGATGAGACTTCTTTTTTCAAACTCGAACTAGGGAATTGTTGGAAGGGATAGAAAATAATGTATTTGTAACTTATGTTACTACATGATCACTCCACATATGCTTTGGAAAATTTTATCCATTTCGCCAAATTGTGATTGTGTTATGTGTTCCAATATGTGCATGATGGCTTCTTAAAGCATCTTAATGTCTTCCTACATGACAAAATTAAGTATAAAAGAAAAGTTGTTTTTTGTCATTCTGTTTTTTTTCATTGTTTCCTTTCTCAATTGTGCGCTTGTCTCTAAGGGAACTGAAGCTAAGTATTCTCATTTGCTTTAACTTGGGATCATATTTCAGTATTCTGTAGCTAATAAATACATTCTCTGCACATGTTCCTCTTCTTCATCTCCTATTCATTTTTTGGAGTAGTTTTGCAATTCTATATATGTGTTAATTGGAGTATTTTTGTGATAAGATAGTGTTGCACTTTTATAGTCTCCATTAGGAGATTTATTGTTTCATAATAATATTTTGTTGTACTTTTCAGAAGAATAATAATGTATTATCATATATAACATGTGTAATCATCAGTGTTTCAAAAAGCAGACCGCCCAGTGCCTAGGCGGCAAAAGTAGGGGTGGTCCCTGGGCGGCCGCCTAGGTGGTACGGCACCCGCCTAGGAGGCTGCCTAGGCGGTACGGCACCCGCCTAGGTAGGCTCCCAGTGCCCACTCAGGGCCTGTGTCTTATCCAGAGGCAAAAATGGTTTTTTTTTTTTATTCTATTGAGTTTTTTTGAAAACTAAAAGCTTTTAAGGGTGGGTTTTAGGTTAATTTGAAACCTAAACCCACAAGAACCCATTTTAGGGAGAGAAAACCCTCAAATAAACTAGATTTTGTGATTTTCATTAGATCAAAGTGTTTTTCAAAGTTACGAAAAATGGATCCAAACATCCCCCAGGTAGATTAGATTTTGTTTTGGAGTTTTTTAATCCTATTAGAGGGTGTTTTTTAATGTTTTAGCACCAGAAAACATCTCAAAGGTGGAAGTTTGGAGTTCGAGCAATCAAAGTAAGTGCAAAACTTTATTTTTTAGATTGCTTGTTTTATTTTGAGATGTCTTTTTCAGGATCTAGTCAAAGTAGAGATCCGGGTTGGAAATATGGATATAACCCGAATCCCAATGACAAAAATTGCATTAGATGCAATTATTGTGAAAAAGATACAAAAGGGGGAATAAACCTTTTAAGAAACATCTTGCCGGTATTAAGGGGGATGATGCTCCTTGTAAAAATGTTCCTGAAGCTATCAGATAGGAGATTAAGCAATATATGAGTTCTGTAAAACAAAAAAAGAACGAAATCCTTGTCATTTGAATAGATCTATTTCTGGTTCTGCTAGAAGAAGGGATCCGAGTTGGAAGTATGGTCATAACTCAAAACCAAATGAAGAAAATTGTATAAGGTGTAATTGTTGTGAAAAAGATACCAATGGGGGTATTAACCGATTCAAGAAACACCTTACTGGTATTAAAGGGTGGCTTCTTGTAAAAAAGTTCATGAAGCTATTCGGGATGAGATTATACAACTTATGAATTTAGAAGAACCAGAAAAGGATGAAAATGAGCCTTGTTTTATGGAAATATCTTCTCCAGGTTCTTCTAGAAGTGGTGATTCGGGTTGGAAGTATAGTTATAACCCGAATCCGAATGACAAAAATCGTATTAAATGTAATTATTGTGAAAATGATACTAATGGGGGTATTTTTACCAATTCAAAAACACCTTGCCGGTATTAAGGGGTATGTTGTCCCGTGTAATAATGTTCCTGAGGCCACGAAGGAGGAGATTATACAATATTTACGTTCAGAGAAGCACAAAAAGATAGAAAAGGGTAGAGCAGCCAAGACACCTAGGGCCTCATCTATACATATTAAGAGGGAGGTAGAAGAAAAGGAGGAGGAAGATCCAGATTCAGAAGAAACAGAGGAGGACGAGTGTTATATTGAAGAGGGAGATGACTCTGACGATGATGGCCTCGAATCTGCTGCATATGATGATGTTTACCCTACTCTTTCTGATGATGATGATGATGACTGAAAAATGAAGAGTTGAAGACGCTTGAGTGCTTGACTCTTGGTGTTGACTGTTGAGTGTTGAGTGTTGACTATTGTGTCCTAAACTGTATATTTTTTGAATTTCTATATATTTTCTTTTTTTTATTTCTAGTTTCTACTATCTAACTTTGTATGTATCAGACTATCGCTGTATGCTTGTATGGTTTTACTGTTTTAGCATTGTATGAAAATATGGATTATGGTCTAATGGATTATCAAAATTCTCTTCTCGACTTCTCCTCAATTCCTCATTCATGGAAATATTAAATAAGGATTATGGGTAGATTATCAAATTTCTAATATTTGTGGTTATAATATCAAAATTCTCCACATTTGTATCAAAATTCTATCTTTTTTTTTCAACTGAGCGCCCGCCTAAGAGTTGGGCGGCCTGGACCCCCACGGCTGCTTGGGTGCCAGCTAGCGCTTTTTGAAACACTGGTAATCATCATCGTCAAAGCCTTTTTCGGAACTAATTGAGGTCAGCTACACAAATTCTGGTCCACCATTCTGCTTTATTAAGGGCCATACACAAATTCTGGTCCTCCATTCTGCTCTATCAAGGGCCATACCTTCAATGAGGCCATAAGTCCCCATGTCTTTTCTCACTACTTCCAACCATGTTCTTTTGAGCCTACCCCTTACCCTTTTTGAGCCTTCCATTTTTTATTTGAACTAGCTCGAACATCCTGGTAGGTGTTGTACTGGGACTGCGCCACACATGACCAACCCAGCTAAGTCTACTCTCTCATCTTATCACCTATTGGTGCCACACCTAAATTTTCCTGAATGTATTCGTTTCGAATTCTACTCCTTCTTGTCTTGCTACTAATCTATCTCAACATCCTCATCTTCGGTACACTCATTCTATGGATATATTGTTTTTTGACTGTCCAACATTTTGCCCCACAAAACAAAGCTGGTCTCACAGCTGTCCTATAGAACTTGCCCTTCAGTTTCATTGGCATGCGGCAATCACATAAAATTTCGGTTGCACTCCACATTGCCCACTTAGCTCTAATTTTATATGCGACATCTTCCTCAATCTCTCAATTTTTTTGGATTATCAACCCAAGATATTTTGATATTTTCTCGCCGTCAATCTTAACTACTTCCTCGTCATTCTCATATTATTACTAAACTTACATTACATATTCTCTGTCTTAGTCTGACTAATTTTAAAACCTTTAGATTAGTTATAGCTTTGTGTTGACGCCATTTAGGGTCTCATCGATCAAAACTATGTCCTCTGCGAACAACATGCACCACGGTATCTCATCTTTTAGGTGCCTAGTTAAGTCGTCCATTACTAAGACCAAAAGGTATACGCTCAACGTTGACCATTGATGTAGACCTAGTGACATTGAAAACTCACTTGTCTCTCTACTAGTTGTTCGTACATTAGTTAGTGCTCCATCGTACATATCTCTCACCAAGTCGATGTAGTGTGGAGATTCCTTTCTTTTTTAACACCTACCAAATCAAATCTCAAGGTAATCTATCATAAGCTTTGCATGTCTAAATCTTTTCCCTTCACTGTAAACTTCTCAATCGGTTTTCTAAGTAGGAAAATAGCCTCAATTGTTGACCTCCTTGGCATAAAACTGAATTGGTTTTCTGATACACCCGTTTCATGCCTTAGTTGTTGCTCAAGCACTCGCTCCCAGAGCTTCATAGGGTGGCTCATAAGTTTGATCCCTCAATAATTTGCACAATTATGTACGTCTCCTGTGTTCTTGTAAATATGTACCACAATACTTTTCCTTCATTCGTCTAGCATTTTCTTTGTTCTCAACACGTTGTTGCACAACTTGATCAGCTAGTCAATACCAATCTCCCCCATGCACTTCCAAACTTATATCAAGATACCATCTGATCCTAGAGCCTTTCCTACCTTCATTCTTTTCAAAGCTTCTTTCACTTTCGATATTCTTATCCTATGAATGTATCTATGACCTCCTCCCTCATCTATGCCAACGATTCCTTCTACCGCTATGTTCCCTTTGTGTTCGTCATTTAATAGTTTTTGAAAATAAACTCTTCACCTTTCATTGACCTCTTCATCCTTCACCAAGACTCTGTGATCATTATTCTTAATGCATTTAATATGGTCTAGATCCTTACACTTTTTCTCTCTCATTTTTGCTAATTTGAAGACATCTTTTTCACCTTTTTTGTTCCCAGTTTACTGTATAGATTATTATATGCCTTATGTTTAGCATTACTATTTGCATAACATTTTTCTTAGCATTTTGATATTCATCTAAAGTTTGATCATTTCTATTACACTGCCAAGTTTTATAACATAATCGTTTTTCACTAATGGCCTTCTGAACCTCATCACTCCACCACCAAGTTTCCTTATCAAAATTTCTTCTGATTCTTCTAAAACTTCTAGATTCTTCTAAAACTTCTTTTGCCATTTTCTTAATACAAACAACCATCTCATTCCACATAACATTGACCTCATGTTCAGAGTTCTATTTTTCTTCTTTAACTAATTTATCTATTTTGTCTATTTTGTCACTTTTTAAATTCCACCACCTAGTTCTTGGACACCTATTAATTTCATCTCTTCTCTTTTGTCTTTATGTAGACGTCCATAACCACGAGCCTATATTTGGTAGACAAACTCTCTCCTGGAATAACCTTGCAATCTTTACATGATGGTCGATCGACCTTCTTATCTAGGAACAAGTCTATCTGGCTTTATGTGATCCACTTTTATAGGTTATTAAATGTTCATCTCGCTTTTAAAATAAGTGTTTACTATTGCTAGGTCGTTGGCCATAGCAAAATCTAAAACAACCTCACCAATCTTATTTATTTCCCCAAACCCATATCACCCATGTACCCTTTCATATCCTCTACTATCCTTTCCTACATGACCATTTAAGTCTTTTCCTAAAAAGGTCCTTTCTCCATTTAGTATGTCTTGAACTATTCCATCCATTTCCTCCCAAAGTTGTCTCTTAATTCTATCCTCTAATCTTACTTGTAGTACTTTCGCACTAATTACGTTAATTATCTTTTCCCATATTACTAATTTAATTATTAGGAGCCTATCACCTATTCTCTTAACATTAACTACTTTATCTTTTAAATCTTTGTTTACTATTATGCTTATGCCATTTCTATTTTTATCTTTTTCTGTATACCAAAGTTTATACTTATCTATTTCTTTAGCTTTTTCTCTTTTTCATTTAGTTTTCTGTAGACAAGCTATATTTATTCTCATTCATCTCATTGTATTCACTAACTCCATACTTTTACCTGTAAGCATTCCTACATTCCACATTGGCCTCCTATCTAACACAACCTAGCCCTTTTACTTAGGCATGGGACAGGTTAAGGGAAAGTTTAAGGTCCTCGCCCTTCTTAGACCTAACATGTGTAATCCCTTCCTCTAAATTAATGAAATTCATGTTTGACTCAATTAACATAGTAATAGTGCCTTCCCATTCTCGATTTGGAACCTAGTTGACGAAATGAATTGGATTTATGTCTAGGTTTTCTTGTGATCCTTTTGAGACACTCAAGGTCCAAAAAGAACTGAAATATAATCTTTTTGTACGAATAGTGTTGTCAATAATGTTTATGACCAATATCTCATAAGACTTATATACCAAAATATATGATATATGTTTCACATCCTTCATTCCTTCATCTAATTTAAAATGTTCATAACGTGTGAAGTCATTGTGGTCCTGCTACCACTAATGACACTGTCACATCCATCTAAACACATGTATGCTTATCTTATTACTTGAGTCAAATGAACAGGGAGGAATCAATCATACACCATATACCCCCCTTCCTTCAATGCAAAGACACATCGCTCAACAAAGGAAGCAATGCTTGTTTAGTCTGTATGGTGCTTTCTTTGAGCTACATTTCGGGCATTAATCTAAATAAGTGTAAGTTCACAATAAAAAAAGTAAGAGGCTAAGTGAGAATTATTGTGTACGAGTCACTGTTCAGAATATATTCTTAGCTTCCATCTAATAGAGATTCTACCATTGAAAAACAATGGTTAGTAAAACACAGATGGCTGTAAGATCTGAAACTGTTTAACTAATTTCAAACTCCCAAATACAAGTACCTTGCACTTGAATAGCATTCTCAATCCCACAATGACCTGTTAGTGATTCTTCATGGTAATTATTTATTTTCTGTTTACTACTCCTGCTCCCAAATATGTTCCTTGGCCTTTTGGACAACCAAGATTAGAATCTATCTCATGGTCTTTGCCA
This sequence comes from Amborella trichopoda, assembly GCF_054954075.1. Taxonomy (NCBI): domain Eukaryota; kingdom Viridiplantae; phylum Streptophyta; class Magnoliopsida; order Amborellales; family Amborellaceae; genus Amborella; species Amborella trichopoda. Next base: position 14,680,489 of record NC_142348.1, on the reverse strand, counting down.
ACAAGTTGAGGATGATGGCAATATGTTGATAGTTCATAGTACAATACGCATTAATCCTCACCTTATAAATCTACTTGCAATTGGTAGGAGTCTTATTAATAGGAAGTTTAACTACTAGATGGCAGGTATGATTGTGTTGTATTGGTTTAAATTCTTCTTGTATAGTGTCCCTTGCAGTTTGGCAGCTTCTCTTTAGGTAGAACTGTTGGTATCTAGGATGAACCCAGAAAGGCAGCGGAAACATAAAAAGAAAAGACGGGATAGAAATCACATACGGACATACCTTTTCGGATCGTCCTGTGTGGCTTATACGTACTTTTTGGATTTTCTTCCTTTTCACGCTCGTCTCGTCCAATTTTGAGAGTTTGATGTCGCAACCCTAGGCCCACTTGCAATCACTAGAACTGAGAATATTGTATACACAGTTCAAGTCCCTGAGCCGTTTGATGGAGTGGCTTCAGAGATCTTACCATTTAGTATATGGTGAGGTCTATTTCAAACTGAATTTTTAAACAGAGAAAATACTCTGTGGGAGAAAAGAGAGAAAACAAAAGATAAGAGAGAGAGAGTCACATGAGGGGATCTCTACAACATCTCTCTCTACACCCCTTTTATAAAAGTGGTCCCCCCTTTCTAAGCAGTCAACAACAACTTCCTATGATATTTTGAGTTCCTTAGTAATCCAAAATATTTCTTCCCGTTTCTCTCTCTTTATCCATTTAGTTAACAACCCATATCCAAAAAGCCCTCCCACCAACAAAAGGGCAGGCCCCACCAAAATCCACTCTTCTACATATGAGAGCCATATTAAGTTTTCCATAAAAAACTAACATGGAACATCGTCCTCTCTCTAAAAAAAAAAATGCCAGCCTGCCCTACACCCCCTTTGAGTATCTCAACTAATCGATCATGAGCTCTCTAAGCTTAGGAACTATTCAACCCCTTGTACTCCCACTCCACTCATCTAACAAAACGTAGTTCTCATGCATCCCAAGAAATCCATTTGCAAAATATTATATTATATTATGGAAAAAGTTTATATAGGGTTGCAACCTTAAAATATAGAACTACTGATGCACCTCAAAAATCCATTGGAAAAGGTTGTTTTAATATTGAAAAGCCATCTAATTGATCATCTTGACATCAAGATGTATGACTATGAAAAAAAAGGATTTTGAGTTCTAGAAATAGTGCATCTTACACCACATTATCTAGACTGTCTATTTTCAAGATTTTCATATGTTTATAGATCTGCTTGATTTTAACCATTTTTGGAGTTCAAAATTTTAGAATTAGATGAAAATAGATTTGAGATAATCTTAAGAATATTTTACATCAAAATTATATATTATGATAAAATTTGAAGGTGCGCCTTAGTTGGATTATTTAAGGTTGCAACCATATGGAAACCACACCCTTATATTATTATAGTTTTCAAAAACATTTTGCAAAAGAACATTTAGGTAAAAACTTTAAGTCGCTGTACATCTGATGAACATTATAAAATACACGAATCTCTCTAGGTATTAATGGGAATGTGATGCCAATGGTCTTCCCCTAGCCCTACAATTATTCCATTTTAACTTGATTGCTTTTCTAGCTTTGCCCTTACCCAACAGAATCATACATGCTAAAGCCTCCTCTTCTTAATATAGTCACATGGTCAATAAAGGCACTCAGGGTCACTACATGATCGGCTTTATCTTGCACGGTGTAATAGGGAACATGTATCATCCTATACACCTCTACCTCTATTGGTATTAATGTTCTTGCTAAGCACGTGTGGTATGAGTCACATACCACAACGTAAATTGTATAAACTTCTACGATTTACATCAAATTCACACTATGTAGGATTTAGTTCAGTCATAAACATGCATCCCGTTGCATCCGATGCACCCCAGGGTCGTACCAAATAACTAATCGGAACATCCCCGATGCATGTTAGATGGGTGATGAGGGTTATTTGGATATTTGGGCTGTTGACTAAATGGATAAGGAGAGAGAAACATGGATAAATATTTTGAATAACGAAAGAATCCAACATATCATGGGAAGTGGTTGTTGATCCCTTGAAAAGGGGGACCAAAAGGGGGGGAAAGAGAGATGTTGTAGAGATCCCCTCACACGCCTCTTTCTCTCTCCTTTTTTTTTTTTTCTCCTTTCCCCCATAGAGCATTTTTTCTCTCTAAGTCAGTCCCAAATAGACCTCCGTAGATCAAACAGTGAGATCTCTCGAGCTACTCCATCAAATGGCTCGGGGACTTGAACTCTGTATGTTGTACTCTCAGTTCTAGTAATTGAGATTGGGCCTAGGGTTGCATCATCAAACTCTCAAATCGGAGGAGATGCTTACGAGGAGGAGGAAACTAAAAAAGGTCATATAAGCTGCACAGGAGTATCCAAAAAGCTACGTGATCTCTGTTCAGTCCTTTCCTTTTGTGTTTCCATGACCTATCTGGGTTCATCTCAATTTTCAACTTTGGTATCAGAGCTGTTATAGTAGAAATATGCCTTCGGATCTGATAAATAGTACGGTTGATACACGAAAACACAGAAAATGACACTTTCTAATTGTTTTCGGTTTTGTGTTTGTGCTTTTTTGGGATTTTTTGGATGTAGTTAGGCCTTTGCGGGTGTTGCCATTGTTTCTGGGGTGTTGTGCATGCATGGGCGCTATTTGGGTGTGCAGGGCTCGCGCAAGCAGCCTAAATAGGACGTTGTGCTTGCTTTGGACCGGTGGTGGTTCTGCGCAAGGGACCACCGCAGCAGTCCATGTGATAGCGTGTGGACCGTCGTGCATGTACACTTAGGGTGCCGCCAGGTCATGTGCCTGGCGTGCACCCGCGTAGTTCTTCCATAGTGGTTGTGCAATGGATTTGCGCAGTGCATGCAGGCAGCATGGGCTGGTGGCCACACATGCCCACGGGGGTGTAGCCATGTGACGTGCCTGGTGTGGACTTGGCAGGTCCTGCGTAATGGACCTGCGCGATGCACACCCAGCAGCATGGACTGCCGGCCGGGCTTGCTGCCAGGGAACACTGCGAACGTTCAGCCATGTGCGGGCTTGTGCATGTGTGGGCACTTGCATGTGCGAGGCCGCAATGCCTATACAACCATCTGAGGCTGCACGTTTTCTGGTGCGGTCGCAGGCGTACACTAGAAAGTGTGGCCTCAAAATGGGACCCAGCGTAGCCGCACAATCAATGTGCGCCTGTGGCCTTATATATTTATGTGAGACAGCAGGGGCACCATTATACTATGCGGCTTCTTTCCCCCTGACGCTGCACTGCTACATATGAGGTCGTAGCAGCACTACCAGACTGTGTGGCCGTGGCCTTACTATGATTGGTGATGCCGCTGCCTTGCCAAAAGACTGTGAGGCCTCTGTCCCTGCCTTTGAGGCCGTACTGTTGATGTGCACCCACAACCACACTCTTTTATTGTGCTGCCCTGGCTCACATGTTCTTGGTGCGCCCACTACTATGCACTGTTTCAGTGCATCCTCAAAACTTCCGAGGGCCATAACTTTGCGCTCGAATGTCTGTTTTTGGCAAACCTAGTATGGTTTTGGGCTAGCCTGCAAAGAGGAACGCAACCAAAAATATTCGTTTTTGGCCCTAGCTTTATTATATATTCGTTTTTGGGGTATCTTGTGGTTGTGATTGATGTCGATAATGCATACGTAATGTGATTGCATGTCTTTTTGGATATTGACTGCAATCTCTTTGCGGCTTTTCATGTGGGTTTTTACATCTAGGATGCAAACTCTTTCTTGATGACGAGAGTCAAAGGCCTTGATCTCTACATTTGACCCGATCCTGATTGCTAGCCTTGGCCCCATTATGGCTGCACGAAATTTTCGTTTGGGGTCCTTTTGGAAGAATGACTTGTTAATTCTTGAAGACTCAAGCAAGTGTTGAAAACAATGATACATGTATGTGAATGTGCGTGTGTGTGAATAGACCCTTATTCATGACATTTGTTGTGTTTTTCCTCCTTTCTTCACGTGTTGTGACTGTTATGGCCTCTAAAAATGTGATTGCGAACCTCTTTAGAGGCTTTAGAGGGGAAAAATTAGATGGTAATAATTATGCCATGTGATATAGGAAGATCCAGTGGCTACATGATGAGAAAGCGTTACTGGAACATTGGACCACTAGTATGAACCCCCCTGAAGATGGCACGAATGGCCAGGCACGTCGTGACATGGAAGCTTATCAGAATTGGTTCAAAAGGGATCATGCTTTACCATGCCAAGTAGTATGCACAAACCTGATTGGGCAGTTTAAGAGTTATTCGACGGCAAGGGAAATGTGGAATGCTTTGGAACTTCAGTTTGCTAGTGCCTCAGCTATTAGGAAGTGAGCATTCATGATGCCATTTGAAACATATAAAATGCCGCCAAATGTCTCCATGCCGGAGCATTTGAGGAAAATGTCAATTGATTCGTGACCCGAGCGCTGATGGTAATGTTTCGAGTGAAGAGCAACAGATTTTGGCTGTGCTTCGTTCACTCCCTACTTCTTGGGAGCAGATGAAGGTAATGATGACGCATGATGAGAATGTTAAAGACATTTGCAATCTATCTCACCATCTGGAGCTTGAGGTGGAACGCCGCTCTGCTAGTGATAGCGGTGTTGCCATTCTCGCTTTTCAAGGAAAGCCTAATCGTAGTAAGAAATCTTTAGGCAAGCCGAAGGGGAAAGCTCCTCTCGAGAAAGAGGAAGTGGCAGCTGAGGATACTAAGCGCAAGTGCAAGCATGGCAAGAGCGCTCAAGGGACAAATCAGCCTTGACGTGGTTCAACTGCGGGAAAACCAACAATTTCGCTCATGAGTCGAAAAAGGTATGAACCGATCATTCCATTGTTTTTGTTAATATGTGCACATAGGTGCTAGTTGATCATGCATTGTCTAATGGTTGGATGGTGGATTCAAGAGCAACGTAATGCATAGTGAGGGATGAAGGCGAGTTCGTGCAGCTTCACTAAGTTCTAGTGGGAGGTGTGAAGATATCCATGGGAAACAACGCCTCAGAAGCTGTGGTGGGGGTGGGGACTTATCGTTTGGAGTTTCAATCTGGTTAAACCATGTTTCTTCATGATGTACTCTACATTCTTGGGATGAGGTGGAGACTACTCTCAGTAGCCAAGCTCTCTTTAGAAGGACACTTGATTTCTTGTTTAGATAATAGGGTTCAAAATTAAACTCAAGAATGGATACGTTTTTGGTAGTTTTCTTCATGATGGATTATTTACTTTGGATTTGGATTATTCCTTTAGTTATTCATTTATTCTTATTTATGATTCATTCCTGCCCTCTTTTTCTTATTCCACTTTGCATGATGATGATTTTATGTTATGGAATGCAAAATTAGGTCACATTAGTAAATATAGGATGACAAGATAAGTCAAAGAAGGGCTTTTGGGGTAATTAACCAAAGTAAACCTACCTTGTCTAATGGAAAATCTACTAGGAAACCATTCCTTAAAGCTCAAATATCAAAAGAACCCTTAGAAATCATGTACTCTGATATATGTGGTCTCTTTAATGTGAAGGCCAGTACTTCATCAATTTTATTGATGATTACTCGCGCTATGGTTATTTGTACTTGATCTCACATAAATCTTAAGCAGATTTAAGTGGGATGTTGAGAACCAGTTAGGGAAGATGATTAAGGTTCTCAGAGCTAACAGGGTGTGCGAGTACACTTTTGAGCTGTTTAGAAAACTTTGTGAAGATCATGGGATTCACAAGCAGGAAATGATATCCTATATTCTGCTGCAAAATGGTGTTGCAGAGAGAAAGAATCGTACCCTAATGGACATGCTGAGGTCCATGATGGCACAAGAGAATCTCCCAGTGACTTTTTGGGGAAATGCTTTGTTGACCATTGTGTACATCCTAAATGGGATGCCTTCGAAGTCAGTACTCAAAACCCCTTATGAGTTGTGGACCGATAGAAAGCCTGACCTATCACACTTGTGCTCATGGGAGTCAACTGGGTTGGTGCATATACCAGCTCAGTTGACCAATAAAACAGATAAGCGGTTCACTAAGTGTATTTTCATTAGATATCCTAACAACTCAAAAGGGTATGTCCTATGTTACGAATCTGAAGAGGGTGGCTTGAAAAAGGTCGAATCCTGCGATGTGGACTTTATTGAGACAAGTTCCTTAGCAAGAAAAGGTCTAGGTTGACACTAAACCTATATGAGATGGCTGGTGCTCATACGAAGAGTGGTGAGGAAATTCCTCCACTACTAGATGACAATAGAAGTATTCCCATGGACATTGAGGATAGTGGGAGTGAACCACCACTCATTCCTAAACCACGTAGAAGTGCATGTGGTAGAGTTCCCCAGAGACATTTTGAGATCAAAGGGGAAGGTCTAACCTACATCTCCATTGATGAGGATGAATCAGGAAGCATTGAGTTCGTTTAATGTAAGCAAGTGGGTTGCCACAATGGATGAAGAGATTGGATCTATAGAGAAGAACTGAGTCTGGGAACTTGTGGATCTTCCTCCTGGTAGAAAGGCCATCAGGGACAAGTGGGTTCTAAAAATTAAGAGAAAGGCCGATGGAACTATAGACAAGTACAAAGCCCAATTAGTGGCAAAAGGGTTCACCTAGGCTAAGGGTGTGGACTACCGGTCGTGAGAATAGCATCAATCACCTCATACTTGCCATTGTAGAGCATTTGGACTTGAAACTTTACCAAATGGACGTTAAGACATTGTTCCTTAATGAGAATATGGAGGAAGAGATATACATGGAACAGCCAAAGGGCTATGAGATATGGAGGTGATTTATGCGATAGTAGATATTTAATTTATTCATTAACTCCAAAAGTATCAACTGTCAGAGATTATGTATCTACTATCGCTGATAGATCATAGAAGACAGTAGAAAATAGAAACTAAAAACTTGAACTAACTTCATAAACATTCAGCAACTATAATCACAAATTTGCAACTACAAACTTTAAAGTTACAAACTAAAAGTCTATGAAGAATTAAAGAGATTAATAGTCCAGACAAATCATCATCATTTCTCAAGTCTTGTGACTCTAAATCTCATATCTTAATCATGCAAATTATCTAGAGAATCTCCATATGCATCATCATCATCACTATCATCCTCAGCCTCCACATATTGTTCTTCCTCGATCTCCTCTGAGTTAGCCTCCTCCTCCTCGATCTCTGGTGCGGATGTGTGATTGGACCCAGTTCTATCTCTTATGCTCAAGTGTTACGATGTACTTCTTCATTAACCCTTGTGGCTAGTTCGGCATCAAGCCAAGTAAGATCCTCATCCTCATCCTCAAACACATGTTCTACTTGTGGATCCATGGTTCACTCACTTGTGCAATCAACATCAGGTTCATACAATCGAATTGAGTTGAGGTCCATGCGTTTTTGATACCTCTCCCTAAGCCCGCTCGTTATATCACACATAAACAAATCATTCAACTTTTTCTGCTCCAACCTATTTCTTTTTTTGGTATGGATTTGTGGTACAAAACAAGGAAACAAGCAAAAATAATAGGTGTTATTTTTCTGTTTTTACTTTTACACTTTAGATAAGTTAGATTTTAGAAAATTGAAAATTAAAATCCAAGAAATAAAGATTAAGGACTTACATGCTCAAATGTACTCCAATTGTATTCGCAACCATATGAGCTACATATAAGACTCAACACTCGAATAGCGAGACGTTGTAGCTTTGGTGTCTCACTTTCATATAATACTCACCATGCAGCTGTATAATATTTTATAATTTAGATAAATATTTAATTATTTATAAATGGAACTATATAGGTAAAAAACTGTAAAGAAAAAAGAATAGAAAGTGCACTTTGGGCCTTTACCTGGATCTGTAGTGTCCTTGCTTGGAGTAGCAATCTCTCTCTCAAAGTTTCCCAATGCTAAAGAGAATAGAGAGAAAAAGTCACGTGGGGATCCCTACAACATCTCTCTCCCCTTCCCATGATATTTTGAATTCTTCAGTAATCCAATATATTCCTCCCCATTTCTCTCTCTTTATCCATTTAGTCAACAACCCAAATATCCAAAGAGCCCCCATACCTACAAAGGGGTGGGGCCCACCAAATTCCAACAAGAACAATAATGAAATATAATTAATGGAAGAAAGAAAAGCAGAGCAGTGACATCTAAAAGATGTATCAAGAGGTTCAAAATAAACTGAATAGTAGAAACAAGCGTATGAGAGGTGCGATGAAGTGACCTAAATGAAGTGGAGGGCATATAAGTTTTCTGATGCTGCTGTCCAAGACTTTTAACTGGTTTCACTGAGTGTAGGAAACTTTAAAGCATATAAAACACTCTAGTCGATGCGCAATTTATCGATACCTTCTACTACAGGTCTCCAACAGATCTGCCTCAATTTCCTGAAAGAATGGGTATGAGATAGGTTCATTAATAGCAGGAGCTAAGTCAGTTATAGTACTCTTAATAGAAGTCATTATTCTGAGCAACTTCAAGTTTTCTTGCATGAGGATCATAGAGAATCTAACCATTTTGATCTGAAATATGGTCCAAAAATCTGCATTCAGCAACTTTTAAAGGAAACTCACATTCACACGTTGAAGCACAAAGCAAACAAAAAACCAGATATATGAAATTGTTTAATAAGGCCACTGTTCACCAAGAGATTTAACATGAGAAATGAATATCAAAGATGTTTATAATCAGGTTCCCATTGATTTCTTGCAACACCTATAGTAGTAGTATTAAGAAAGACACCTGTAGGGAGTATCTTTTGCCTTTTTGCTATTCTTGTTCATTACCTTTTTATAAAAGAAACACTGAGGCCTCAAGTTGTAAAATATGACCCTTAGCCATGACAATAATACATTTTTTATTAAGATTGAGGTTGTGATATCTTCCTTTTTTAATTAGTTTTAAGTTGGCATGTCCATCACCTGCCAACAAGTTCCAAATCTTAAAACTTCCATACACTTTAGGGGCACAATGGTTGTGCTAGAAGGAAGTTCGGGAACTTCGTATGTCTTCAAAATATTGGGGAACTTGTGGTTGGCTTTTCATGCCATTCTCACCTTTATCAAGATTCAATGTAGACACTAGTGGTTCTCGTCAAATTTTAGAAATAACCGCAACTGCAAAATAATGTCACATGTCAAGAGCTCAAACCTGTGAACTCTCTCTCTCTCTCTCTCTCAAAGTTGTGGATTGGAAGCTGAACCCAAAGTCTAGCTTGAGGGACTAGGAGCTTCAAATCCCAAGGCTACAGGGGTTTATACCATTAGAGAGGTTTCTATCTGTTCTGTTTGTGTGGTGCTAATACGTTACATGTTTTCATACAGGAAATCCACGAAGTTGGACTCTGCTTCCAAAAATCCTTATGGACTCATCTTTTCTTTTCTCTTTTTGGTTGTTTATTCAAATTAAAGAGAAATGACTATGCTAAAAGCTGGCAGTTTTGCGGCAGACCTGTTAAATAAATTGTAGCAGCGAATATGCATTAAGCATTCTCCCATCTTAGCTCTCTCTCTCTCACACACATATGTAAACCCACCCACCTGCCAAGGAGTGCTTTAAACACTAAACTTATTGAAACTCATAAGGTTGTATTGGCTTTTCATGTTAACTCGCGCCTCCAATAACTCAGGAGAAACAAAGAGAAAATTTGAAAGTGTACACAAGGGGGGGACCATGAGCACCCCTGATTCAGGCCGTGTTTTACAATACTGGCATTGTTGTGGTTCTGAAGACCCATTTGATCCAGGGTGCACAGCCGCTCCACACCAATCTTATGATGATTAATATGCCGTAACCCTGTTATTTTCACCACAAGCATAAAGCTGTGATTTTTTGCATCAATGTATGTAATGTATCACATTGTGGATTGGGGAGTAATGATGGATGTGTTTTCACCAATGTGGTGCTCTTCTCCTGTATATGATTTAGAACCCCAGCTTCCTCTTTTTCATCTGCCATATGTTTCCAAAGATATTGTGTGTAGATGAGGCATAGTACATACATTATGTGTATGCTTTGGCATATATAAGGACTTCCAAGAGTTCTCTGAAAGAAAATTTTCAGTACAAGTGATGTGTATACAGTGTATCCGTACACCATCTGTCCCAACACGGATGGTGGAGATGAGCAGTGGAATGTTGATGAAGGAGCTTTTATTGATGCCACAATTTATCTCTGTTGACAATGGTAACTGATGGTGGATGCTCTGCGTGTGAATGCTACAGCAGACACATTATGTCTAGTTGATTACATTCTATTTCAAATAACTCTTTGCAAAATCTCAGTTCCTATTGTCTAGTTGATTACAATCTCATTTCAAAGAATTCACTAAAGCGAAAATGTGAATGAATTCGAGAATAATAACCACCTGTTTAGTCTAGGAAATTGCTTGTAAAACATTGTAGTTTAAGTTGAGAAAACGCCTCTAATACTGAAGAATAAATTTGATTACCGATCAAGATTCCGCCTTCTATTGCCATGTGCAAGTTCTTGGGATGTAAACTACTTAACTGCACTCACTTAAAACTGGATGTGAGCATGCACTGCACAAGCAAGTGGTGCTACACCATAAGGTACACAGGTGGTAGTTCTAATAAAGAGAGTATAAGACGAAACTATTTACTTTTAAGTCAAGGAGTTCACACTTATTCCTAGCCATTAAATGTGAAATCAAATGGTTAAGGATGTGCTATTGATTGTGTAAAAATGCTCAATAAATTTTTTTTCAAACTTTGTGCATTGTTTTTAGTGTCTGAATTTCGAAACTAATGTCTTGAAATGATTGTGACCTTCCAGTACAAAAAATAAATGGTCTCACATAATACATTCCCTTCTCAAAATCCCCCGCATTGTCACAGTCAGTTATGTCCAATAGATTCTTTGAACTTTTATTTTATCACAATAAAGTCTTTTATCAATAAGAACTTCAATAGTGATCCAGTCAAATCAATGTCACAACAAATTAAGGTTTCTATTACTTTTTTGAGAAACGACTTTCCCTGACAATATCAGAAATGAAATTGGAAAGCACAATTGACAATGTGAGTTTTAAACGAAGGTGTATCCAAAGAACTGATAGCGGATATGTACATTAATCCACTTGAGTGGTGAAAGATTTATATTATTTTCTAGTGTCAAGTGTTCAGGGACTCGGCAAAGTGTACTTGGTACTCGGTTGCGTAACTCAACCTTGGCAGCTTGCCACGGTGTCTTTATTTCACCGAATCGGCCTTCATGAAATCCCTTAAAAACTCACAACTTTTTTTTAAAAAAAAACAACTCTAATTTATGATTTAGAAATCTGTTTCAATGCGATTTTTAGGTTTTTATGATAATTTGTGAACTTTTTTTATTACATGATTAAATATTTCAGTCAACATATTCAAAATAAAAATTTAGTTTTTCTTTTTTCTTTTTAATTTCTTTTTAATTTTTATGTAGTATTTTAAGTCAAGTAAACATTATATAGAGTCGAGGCTCAAAACAATCAAATTAGAACTCACCTCAAAAAATTCACTAGAAGAAGTTGTTTTGATGCCCAAATATTCTCAAATTGATCATCTCGACATCAAGAAGCACACACATGAGAAAAAAATGGATTTCAAGTTTTGGAAATAGTATATTTTGTAATGCATTTTGGACCGTCAATTTTCAAGTTTTCAAATATCTGTTCAATCTATACTATTTTTTAAGCTTTTAATTTTATAATTAAAGATGAAAATACATTTTAGGGCTATCTCTAAGATTTCCAGTATTGAAACCACATTTCTCGATACTATTTGAAGGTGCGCTCTACTTTGATTGTTTAGCGCCTCGGCTCTATACAAACTGCACCCTTTAAGTAAAACTCAATTTTTTAATAATCCATCTTTTATATAATTTTTATCCTGTATATCTATAGCATATTTAGTTTTTTCTTATAAGTATTTTAACAAATTTCCTCTTTTTTGTTGGCCTATTTTTGTGTTGTGTAGGACTTGGCCAAGTCCACTCAGACTCGACTAAGTAACTCCATTCGAGCCGAGTCTAAGGCCTAAGCCGAGTGTCAGAACATTGCGAGTATTTCAATTTTAATATAAATCATTATCATCATCATCTGAGCTTTATCCTTATTATTTAGGGTCGACTACAATAATCTAGTTCCACCATTCTACTCTATTAAAGGCTTTACCCTCAAGTTGTACCATAAGTTACGTTACCTTTCCTCGGTACTTTCATCCATGTCCTTTTGGGCCTTCCTTTATCTTTTTAGAGTCTTCCACTCGAACCAAATTGTCATCCTAATCAATGTTGTATTAAGCTTATATTGCCTATAGCCAACCCACCTAAGTTTCTTTTCTCTCATCTTATTGCCTATTGGAGCCACCATTAAATTCCCTCGTGTGTATTCATTCTAAATTCTATCATTTCTTGGCTTGCCGCTCATTCATTTCAACATCTTCATCGCAGCCACACTCATCCTATGGATATATTGTTTCTTGACCACCAACTTTTTGTCCTATAAAGCATGGCTAATCTTATAACTGTTTCATATAACTTTTTCTTCAGTTTCATAGGTGTGCGGCAATCACATAAAACTTTGGAGACACTTCGCCACTTCTCTCACCCAGCTCTAACTCTATGCGCAACATCTTTCTCAAATAGCTTTATTTTCTTAAATTATTGATCCAAAATATCAAAAATAATTTTCATATACATAAAAAACTTTTGGGAAATGATCAAAAATATACTTTAATTTTTGCCTTATTGGTAAAAAAACCATAAACTTTTATAAACCTTGTCCACACCCTTTTTTCCTCGATTTTGGCATTTTTGATCAAAATAGCCTTAACGATAGTCGTATTACCGTAATGCTTAGCATGGTCATTATGGTACTTAAAGTACCATAATGTGGTAGTCATTACAGTAATACGACTACCGTGAAGGCTATTTTGGTCAAAAAATACCAAAATTAAGAAAAAAGGGTGTGAACGAGGTTTATGAAAGTTGAGGGGTTTTTTTTTCAATTAGACGAAAATTAAGGTATATTTCTGATAATGGAAAATTATCAAAAACACTCTTTAATTTTTGCCTAATTGGAAAAAAAAAAAACCAACTTTCATAAACCTCGTCAATACAATTTTTCCTATATTTTAGCTTTTTTTTTTATCAAAATAGCCTTAACAGTAGTTGTATTACCATAATGCTTAGCACGGTCATTTCGGTACTTAGAGTACCGTAATGCAGTAGCCATTACAATAATATGACTACCGTGAAGGCTATTTTGGTCAAAAAATATCAAAATTAAGGGAAAAAAAGAGTGTAGATGAGGTTTATGAAAGTTTGGGGCTTTTTTTTCAATTAGACGAAAATTAAAGTATATTTCTAATAATTTTCCAAAACCTTTTTTAAACATAACCATATATACGATTTTTTAAGTTTTTTTTTTTTTTTTTTTTGTATAATTTGAGTTCATGTTACTACTCAAAAATCTCAATTGACATCTACTTCATACCAAATAATATTGCAATTCATTTGTTAATCTCCCTTGAAAAAATCCTGCCGAAAATGACAAATGAGATAAGGAAAAAGTTTATATAGAGCTTAGGCTCTTAACAATCAAATTAGAGCCCACGTCAAAAATTTCACTAGAAGAGGTTGTTTTGATGCTCAAATTGATCATCTGGACATCAAGATACGTGGACATGAGAAAAAAATAGATTTTAAGTTTTGGAAATAGTGCATCTTGTAATGCATTTTTTTACCGTCAATTTTCACGATTTTCAAGTTTTCATAGATCTGATTGATCTGCATTAACTTTGAAGCTTTAAATTTATTATAAAAATGAAAATATATTTTAAGGCACAAAGATTTACAGTATTGTAACCACATTTCTCGACACTATTTGAAGGATACGCTTTACTTAGATTGTTTAGAGCCTCGGCTCTACCAATGAGAAAATGTCTATAAAAATTCATTTCCAATATTATCCCCATACCAATAACAATAATTGTCACAGGACTATGCCTCAAACCTTCAACTACCCTACTCTCCAAAATATAGAACAGAAGGTCTATGTCAGCAACACATCGCTCCTACCAATCACACAAGAAGCTTCGATTAAGTTTCTCTTAAATTAGATGTTCTTCATATCATTCTTTTCCATAATCGCAGTTCCATATATGAGCCAAGATTAGGCAGAACTTTTGAGTTCGTTGATATGATCATTAGGTTTAGTGGTAGCATAAAAGCACCCTATTTTTTTGTTTGGCATTCCCTTGAAAAGCTTCAATCACATTTGAGTAGGAAATGTCTCTCCATGAGGGAGAGAGAAATTGGCTTCATACCCTCCCCAGGTATGAACCACTTTCCCATGAATCAGTAGAGATTGCCACAATTTGTATGATCACTCATTTTATATAAGGATGTGGTTTCTATAAGGTTGCAACCTTAAACAATGTATAATGACTCATTTTATATATGGATATGGTTTCTATATGGTTGCAACCTTATACAATCCAATTAAGGTGCACTTCCAAATTAATTATTTTGGTGAAAAAAGTTCTTAAGATTATCTTAAAATCTATTTTCATCTCTAATTATAAAATTTCAAACTCCAAAAATTGTTAAAATCAAATAGATCGATAAACATATGAAAATCTTGAAAATGAACGGTCTTAAATAATATGTTGCAAGATGCACTATTTCTAAGACTCAAAATCCTTTTTTTTCATATTCATACATCTCGATGTCGAGATGATCAATTAGATGGTTTTTAAACATTAAAACAACCTTTTCCGATATAATTTGGAGGTGCATATGTAATTCTACATTTTAAGGTTGCAACATTATATAGACTTTTTCCTCTATATAATGACATACCCCACGGGGATTTTTTTCAAAAACCAAAAGTGGGAAATTGACAAGTTCATGGAAATCCCCTTCTTGGAGATGGATTCCCGGAAAACCAACCGTGAATGGTAACATAGGTATCACAAAAATATGATACGAAAAAACAACCAGAATTAGGAAAAAGAAGTAGATGAAAGAGGGTTGTGACATGGCAGATGGAGGTCCATTATTGCAAATTTTATGTGAAATAGTGAATCTAGTTTCCCATGCAGGACAAACAGCATATAAATGGAAATTCCAATTTTTGCCATGAAGTTCCGCTTTACATAAACAACATTTTGCAGACTTCATCAAACCAGGCATAAATAAATAGTTAAATATATGAGCTCAAAACCCTTATCATTTGTGACTCTGCCAAGATAGAACAAAAGAACGAGCCCTTTTGCAGGTGTGCAACGGACAAAAATCATTATTAAGCTCCCAGGATGGCTAACCTCTGTTTCAAAGAACCACAAACCCAGAGTCAGAGAGAGAGAGATATTACTATATCATTTACGCCAGAAAGACCAAGATATCCGATGGCCTCATTCAAAATTTACCAGGTGCTTCATATTACAACTTAAAATAGGTTGCTCTGTCCCATTCAGTGCCCAATTCTCTATCCCTCCAATCTGCATGAGCTTTCAAACATCACACCCACACACAATGGACCATTAAACAAGCACTAGTGCATGACTTCCATCAAAACCTCGAAGTCGAGCATCATTGACTAGGTCGCCTCTCAAGAAGTTCCCCACACACCATTCACCAAACAAAAACAAAAAATATAAATCCCCACCCATACTTCATATACAAGAAGTTAGAAGAAACTATATAGATATACTATTTACACTCCCACCAAAACTTCCCAAAGAAAAGGTAATTAAGAAAATCCCCCACTTCTCGCTCATTCAATCACATCACGACTCCTGACCAAACAAAGAAGAAGAAAAAAAAGATTATGCCCCAACACTGACTGAATCATCATCGCTACCTTCACTATCACTACTACTGCTACTCCCGCTTCCACTCCCACTCCCACTACTTCCACTTCCACTACTCCCACTCGAACTCGAGCTTGTTCCTTCACTCTCTTCAGCTGCATACACTTGGGCCCTCAGCGCCTCTGCTGCATTAGGCCCCTTGTCAGCCTCATCATCACTCAAGTCCACATCTGCAATCTCATCATCTGTATCGTTTTGATTATGGGCATTGGAATTGTTAAGGTTGGCATCTTGTGTAATAGCTTCCATTTTGTCATTCTTTCCGTCACTGTCATCGAATATTAAATCCACATTTTCCTCTGGGTCACTGTTCTTTAGGCCCTCAGGGGATGTCGTTAACAGATTTGGAGCATTGATATGATCATTGAACTTAGTGGTGGGCTTGACACCTGGGAGAAAAGATGAAGATGTTCACCGATTTACTCTCTCTTTCTCAAACATTTTCAAGATAGACAAGTACATGGATTCGTCACAAGAAGGCTCTATACTAGAAAACTACAAATACATTAGGATTTAGGCATTTCCAAATATATTAGGCATCTATGCAAATTAAAAGGTTAAATGGATTTACGAGACTCTAGATGAACGAACATCACCAGTATATGAATGAAACATGAATAGGTAATGACTGATTCTTCCAAACAATACTAAGAATATCATGTGTTTTTTAAGGACTAGTTTGGTGTGCAGAGTTCCACAAGTGGATGGTAGGAACCTGCTATGGCCCAATTCCAACCACTCACAAAACCACCACTATTTGAAAGCGGATAATTATTCTACAAAACATCCGAAGTCCAAGCAGATCATTTTGCAGAGCATTAACCAAGAGTGGGTTGACCATGGCTGGCACTTCATGTGGACTATCTAGAATGGTATGCCATGGTGTGTTACGGTTATGACTAAGCCCTTGAGGAGTGTTAGTTTGAGAAGATGGTTTCCCTTGTTACAATGATGTAAATGGAAGGAGGGAATATTCTTGTGCTTTTGTCTGCTTTTTAAAGTTTACAATCTTCTCCAGATGCATAGTGCACCTCTTTTTGAGGGTGCTTCATTGAGGTTGGTCCCTCACGGATTTAGTGTTCCCAAGGAGTGGCATAGTTGAGTCAGTATATCACAGTCACAACCACAATACAGACACTCCAAACGGAGACAAAATCAGACTTGACAGTTCAATCAGGTTATAGTCGAATAAAGACGTGTAGAAACCTGATTAAAGAGGCAAGAATAAGAAGGTTTCCCAAATGATCCTACCCGTTTCAAGTGGCCTGATCAGGACCAAATGAAGCATCATGCATGAGCTGCCCCTAGACAGGAAAAAGGGAGTTGGGCCAAACATTATCTTCTGCCTAGTAACCATATTTTTACTCAAAAACACAAAAAATGTGCTGAGCCTGAAAGTGTTCATTCTCAATCAAAGTTGGGGGCATATCCATAATGTAAACAAAATCAGATCTCAAAGACAGAAATAAGGGATCTTTACAATTTTACACTGTAAATACATCAAAAGGTCCATAGAACAGAATTTTACACTACAAATCACCACAAATGAATACTATAAATATAAACAAATGATGAAAGACTCAGAAATCAGAAAACTGGGGTTCTTAAACAAAAAATATGTTTCTACTACATATGAGCATCCAAGTAGACGAGTTAAGGATTAGATAACTTGGGTTTTATACAAAATTCACATTATGAATCAATAGATCAACAAAAATGAAAATTAAGGATTAGATAACTTGGGTTTTGTACAAAAGTGACACTATGAATCAATAGATAGACAAAAATGAAACTTATTTTTATCCTTTTTTAAATAAAAAATAAAAATTTAGGGTTTCATTAACTGGTAAAATTGGGGTTTCTGATATTCACATTTAAGAGGGGCGCCACTATCCCTTGGTGTCTCAGGGCACCACCTAGGTGTTTTGGGTGCCCTTTATACACTGTTTCAACCAACACATAATTTGGATTTTAACCTTGGCTCAATTAAAATCCATGATTAAGGAAATCTATTCCCTTCCGCACCCATGGTCTAAGAAGGGTGAGGACCTTAAACTTTCCCTTAACCCGTCCCATGTTCGGGTAAAAATGCTGGGTTGTGTTAGATAGGCAGCCAACGTAAAACTTTGCCAAAACTTATCATGAATCCTGAAGGTGGACCATGATTCGTGTAATCGACCCCAATTAGTTGGGAAAAAGCTTTGACGACGATGATTCCCTTCTGCACCCAGAGCATCTGGGGTTGAGTTCTTGATATTTAGCCACGTCGTTGCATCCTTTAATACCTTTTCTTCAAGGAATCTTCTCTCTTATTGTATTTCTTAGTCATGTTCTTCTAAGTCCCATGTACCATATTGCGCTCATCCATTGTTGTATATGGGTATTTGTAGTTAGTCTATGAGCAACTCTTTTCCAGTACTCTTGAATTAGCTAATGTCAGGATTGTGCATTGCATAAATACTGCTATGGGGTCGATCACTGGACTCCCACCTGTAGGATTAATGGAGCCATCTCCGGGTTTTGGAGATCAGTCTTAAGGTGCAATTAACATTTCTCTGGTTTTATACATTTTCGCCCAAGGAACGGGTCAAGGATATTATTTTGGGATGATAAATGGGTGGGCCGCAGACCATTGCGAGAACAGTTTCCTAACCTCTATCGGTTAGCAAGTGATATCCATTCGATTGTGGCTGAAAATTTTGGTCTCGCAGGCGCTCTTCGAACCTAATCGCCAAATGTCAGGGGGGCTCTCAATGACCATGAGCTTGATGACTTCGGGGCCCTAGCAATAATCCTCCAATCAGTGTTCTTCCCTGTTTCAGGTGAACACAGGATCATTTGGGAACCTTCCCCCATGGGGACCTTCCCAGTATCTTCTTACTACACCACCCTTTTGTCGAACCCCGTAGCTGCTGGCCCTTGTCCCACCATTTTATCTAAAGCCTGGAACACCTTTGCACCCCCTAGGATCCAAGTCTTTTGTTGGATAGCGATTCACGAGAAGGTGTTGACGGTGGACCTCCTCCAAAGGAGAGGAATGCAGTGCCCCAATAGATATGCAATGTGCTTGGAGGAGGAGGAAACAAATGCTCACTTGTTCCTCCAATGTGGGTTGCTAGAAGCTTATGGACAGTTGTATTACGCCTCTTTCAGTACTCGTGGGTTACCCCAAGCTCAATCCCACATTTGTTCCAAGCCTACCTCTTTTCGCCTTGGCCTAGGGCAGGACGAGAGCTTTGGAAAGCATCCGTTTCTGCCATCCGTTTCTGCCACCCTTTGGGTGCTATGGATTGAAAGAAATCACAGAATTTTCAGCGGAGCGAGATCCTTAATAGCGGTGTTGGCTAACAAAGTCACGAACTTAGTGCCCCTTTGGGCTTCCAACCACAAATTGTTTTATGACTACTCTTTTACTGACTTCCATAGGAATTGGAAAAACCTTCTCTTTGCGTCGCGTCCCAGAACTTCACGGGCATCTTGGTGGAAGCCATTGAAACTAGGTTCCATCAAACTAAACTTTGATAGCTGGTCCATTGGGAACGCTGGCCCTTCGGGAATTGGAGACCTCGTTAGGACCAGAGAGGCCTCTTTAGGACCAGTGGGGGGCATACTTTGCTTGCCTTCTCCTACACTATCGGTGTTGCAAACTCTACCCTGGCTGAAGCAAGTGCCCTGCTTAAAGGCTTGAAAAGTTTTAACAACAATTGGAGGTCTTCCTTGGTGGTTGAAGGAGATTCCAATCATATGGTGCCATGTCTATCAGTAAGTCAACTCGGATGCAAACCTCCTAGCCAAGGAGGGAGCCTATTCTAACACTCCGGGGCTACAAAAGTGCTATTGAACCCAAGAGTTGACCCCTAGGGACTAGAACTGCTCTTTTTCTTTTCTGAACCCCTACAGGTTGTATTGGGCTTCCCCTCGAGGAACCCCTTCAGTCTGTACTTTTTGATATTATTAATATAATAGTTAACCTTACTAAAAAAAAAACAAAACATGACAACGTTCATGCTTCTCAAAAAATGGCATGTCTATACATCTTAATGCTCTCAAAAAAGGGCACGTCAGAGTCAAGGGTGAGAGAATAGTCTCTATCTGGGATTAGCACATTATTTGGCTAAGGCTTCTACAGATGCGTTCGCCTCGCGTCAAACGTGTTTCCATGAGACTCTTAGCCCCTGCATCTATGTTCGGTCTCGTCAAAAACATGGGCCAATCTCCAAGGGGTAGGGGCTTGGCCAGAGGCCCATGATATAACATTTGAGTCTCCCTCAATGAGCAACAAAGTTTCCCAACTGCAGTCGAGGATCCTGACTCCCTCTACGAGGGCCAAAGTCTCAGCTATGGTGGAGTCAGTTTCCCCAATGGCTCTAGAAAAGGAGAAGATGGTTAGACCCTCGTAGTCGCTCATGGTACCTCTAATCCCCGCAGGCCTGCCTAGCGAGTAACCTCCAAAGTTTAGCTTTATTTGGCCAAGAATGGGGGGACGCCAAAACGAAGATGGAGGGATCCAGTAAAGTCTAAGGAGCAACATTAACTCCTTATTCAGCATGAAGTCAGAGTGGGAGAAGTGTTTGAAGGTCGGGTGATCCAGAGCCCAAAAGATCATAGTTTCCTTCACCCTGGCCTTTAAGGTAATGGTCAAGGACACTTCTCATAAAAAAAGTCCTATTGTTGCGCTCGATTCAGATGACCCACAAGGTGGCCGCTACAGATGCATACCAAAGGAGAATACTAGATTTGGCCCATGGGCCAAAAGAAAAGGAAGAGAGTACGTGGAGGACCGACCTAGGGGTGACCCGTGTATAGTGAAAAAACTAAAGGATGCTTCTCCAGAGTTCTGTGACCGTGTCGCAATGGATAAATAAATGTGAGTTGGTCTCAGCCTCAGTTCGGCACATCACACATCTGTTAGGGAGAGGCACCCCTCTTCTTTGAATGAGGTCTAGGGTGAGGACTCTTTCAGCAAGCACTAACCACATGAACAAATGGAGGCGAGGGGGAATGAAACGGACCTTTGACGAGATAAGGTTGGAAGGGGCTGAGACGATTAGGGTGGGTAGAAGGTTATAAGATGGAATGAGGCCACTGAAAAATGCCAGCTGCCGAGGGGGACCAAATGAGCCTGCCTTCCCCATGAAGAGGAAAGAAAGTGGGCTGCAGCAAAGAAGAGAGCTCTAGGAATTCATCCATCTCAACATCGGTGAGGGCTCTCTTGAAATCAGGAGACCACGATCTAGATAGCCCAACAGTACGGAAAGAGTGGGCAATTGAGACATCGGCGTCGCGGACCACCAAGAAGAGGTGAGGGAACTAGTCTTTGAGCAGGACATCCCCAATCCACAGGTCGGTCGCTCTATATCCACTCCGGGGCCAAAATCTAACCAAACGTTTGAAGGGGTTCAAGCTGCGGAAAATGGATTTCCAGGTAACTGAGGCCCTACCATATTGGGTTGCAGGTAGGCATCCAATCAGATGGGTGCAAGCAATATTTGTGGCGGATGGCAGATTGCCACAGGTGACCACTTTGGGTGGCTAACTGCCACCACCACCACTTGCCCATGAGGGCTAGATTGCACAGTTTCAGGCTCCAAATGCCTAATCTCATGGTGTTTAGGACAGCAAACTCTATCCCAAGACACAAGATGGCATCTCATCTTATCACCGACCCCGGACCAAAGAAAATTGTTCATCAGTTATTCAAGCCTAGAGGCGATCTGAGAAGGGATGTGAACAATGGACATTAGAAAGATGGGGACATTGGACAAGGTTGCTTTAATGAAAGTGAGGCGGCCCGCTGCAGAGAGAAAGCAGCCTTTCCACCCAGCCAATTTTCGGTCGAATCTATCAAAGAGGTGACTCCTTTGGGCGATCTTGGGTTTACCACTACACAATGGCAACCCAAGGTAAGAGGTTGGCAAGAAGTCAATGCCACATCCCCTCCTGGCCGCCAAAATATTGATGGTCTGCTAGTTGGTGGCCACTCCAATTATCCTCATCTTGGCCATATTGACCCCAAAGCCAATTGCTAGTTCAAAGCAGCTAAAGAAAAGGAGCAGATGATCAATCTGGAGAGGATTGGCACTGCAAGACAAAAGTGTGTTGGCTGCATATTGAAGATGGGTTGTCATAGGGCCATTGCTATCAAGCTAAAAACCATCTACCAGCCCATGGAGGTACATCCTTTTGAGTGACCTACTGAAGACTTCTCCGGCTATGGCGAATAGGAAGGGGGATAGGAGTTCTCCCTAAGGAAGACCTCGAGAAGAAAGAAAGAAATCTTACAGGGTGCCATTGATGAGAATCGAGAAGAAAGGGTGAGAGATACAACCCCTCATCCATTTTCTCCAATGGCATCCAAACCCTATTTGGCCATGGTTTCGTCAAGGATAGCCCAATCAATGTGGTCATATGTCTTTTCCAAGTCAATCTTGATGATGACTCCTAGCACGTTGGACTGGTGCCTAGAGTGAATAACATCATGTGTGACCAGTGCCTAGTCAAGGATTTGCCTCTCTTTGACGAAGGGTGGGGAAGAGAGTAAAATTGGCGAACAACCAGGCATTTTTGGGACTCACCTAGGCCCCTCACATTTCATGTGAGAATCTTCATGGGAGGCTGCGGGAGGAGGTGGCCAGTCTGGGGGATCGCCTAAGGGCCTGATCTACTGGCATGGCCAGAATAGCAGAGGTGTCCATTGTTGTTGAAGCGGCAGTCCATGTCGTGAGGCGCATGAGCACACGATTAAGGGTTTAGGGCTGTTGGGGCTTTTGGTTCATTATGTGAGCCGTGACGTCTTCCTCAATGAAAGCTCTAATGTCTTCCTCTGGGCCATCATAGCGGAATCCTATGACTTCCATAACCTGAAGGATGTTGCCTTGGGCGTCATCTACCTTGTCGACAAAGCTGGATGTAGCTGAAGTAGGGCATGGGCAGCGTGCTTGAGCTCTCTAGTGAGCTAGAGGGGATCTGACCTGTGGAGGATGGGGCATCAAGAGTAAGGCCAGGAGAGGGGTTATATGCTAGTAAAGGCGAGGAGAGAGGAGAGAAGTGGGAAAGGGCTGACGTGGGAGGTGGAGGGGATGGAAGGGGCAGAGGGGCAAGAGAATTAGGGTGTGATAACAAATGTGGGGAGAGGGTGGGGTCAAGAGGGGGAGAAAGGGAGGGGATTACAGAGAACAAGGGATTCCAAAAAGAAAAGGAGGGGGGAGGCAATAAGATAGAGAGGGTATGGGGGTAGAACAGGAAAGATGGGGGCATAGGCGAAGAGAACCAAAAGGGGGTGGAGTGGGGCACACATCGAGGGGGATAGGATAAGGGTGTTAGAAGTTTAGGCGGGGGGAAGGGGGAGCCGAATGAGGCTGATGCAAGAGGGTGAGAGGAAGAGAGGGGGAAAGGGGAACCAAGATGGGTGCCAAGGCAGTCGCGGAGGAGGGGAACGCCAAAGTCACTGGTGAGTCCAAGAGAGGCTCGCCAAAGAAGGGCACAGCTTCGCTTCCAGGGATTGTGGTTCCGGGGAAAAGGTGATGAAGTCAAAGAGGGTGGACAGGCTGACTTTGCCATGAGTTGTGGGGCCAGGCGATTCACTTGGGAGTTGAAGCTTTGCAAGGGAAGGGGTGGAGGGAGGCAAAGAGGAAGCGTCGGCGAGGTCTTCAACAGGGGTTCTGGGAAGTACTGCCAAATCCGCAACAAGAACAGAAGCAGCCATTGAGACCGAAGAGGGGGGGGCTATCTACTTCTGGTAAAAGAGGAGGGGAAGAAATGGTAGAGGGAGAGGACATCAAGGATGAGAAAGGTAAGGAATGGGGAAGGGTGTCGATAAAGTTGGTCTCAGGGGGAGGGAAAGGCCTATAAGGGGCGGTGCCAATTGTTCACTGAAAGAAGATGGGGGGGGAGGGGGTGGAGGGGGGACGCGATTAGGGTTGGACGGCTGGATGGGTGGGAAATCTGCAAGCTACGAGGACGAGGTGGAAGCCACATGTCTACCAGGTGCAGGTGGCCATTGAAGAGGGGATGACCAACTAGCAGGCAATGGACAATTTGAAAAACGAGGGGATGAAACCGGCACGTGGGAGGAGGCTTGTGATAGGCCATTAATGGTTGGCATCATATGGTGGGGGGCCTCCGATATGATTAAAACTTCTTTCACGTAAAAGCTTTTGAAAGAATTATGATTCCAATCCCAAAAAATGACATTAGTGACAATTTCGTAAACCATTTTGAAAAAAGAGGGGATGCAATTGGCATGTGGGAGGAGGCTTGTGATAGGCCATTAATGGTTGGCATCACTTGGTGGGGAGCCTCCGGTATGATTAAGCTTCTTTCACGTAGAAGCTTTAGAAAGAATTATGATTCCGATCCAAGAAAATGACATTATTGACAAATTTGTAAACCATTTTCATTGTATGGGACATACATGCCTCCAAAATTGAAGTATTTCATTCAATTCATATGCTCCAAATCATTGCTACAATCATAGCTCTCCACAAAAAATAGACCCAAGGATGTTAAAGGAGGGGAGGTGACCCAATCCCACCCATACCACCACATATTGACACCAAAATTTTGCATGTTACCAGGCAGTGTAGGAACAAATAGTCGACCGATTCTTCTTCACTCTTACACATGATACAAGGATTTGGTAGAGGGACCCTCTACACTGCAACTGAGTGCAAAAGGCTCGCTTGGTCAGAACCACCAAGCTGACGGCTTGAACCTTTGGTGGTGTGGAGGGCAACCATGCTTTTGTGGGTGACTAGGGGAGTAGGATACGCTCATTGGGGTACACTTTGAAAGAAGGAAGCCACTGACAATTTGCAATGAGATCAGAGCCCATACCATCCCTGCCCTATCAAGAGATAAAAGTGTCGTTTGAGGTGCTCAAAAGGTAAATAAGATCTTGAAGTCCCTAAGATACCTCTTAAACCGAGGGGTCCTGTCACACCCCAAGTTTACTAGCATTCATGAGGTGCAACAGGCTATTCTTATACACTATATATATATTCAGGATTTTTCCATTTCTAAAAATTTGTACAAGTTCTACTCACAACTAATATTAACAGGAAGGTCCATTCAGAAGTTTCCCAACTATACAAAGTACACTTTCAACTTATGTTAACATGAAGGTTCATACATTTACAATTTTGATAGAACAAAAGTTACAAAAATATTTGATCCTGATTACAATTTCTCCCAAGCTACTCCTGTTGTACAACGCATGATAAGCCTACCATTACTCTGAAAAGAATTCACAATAGTTTGATGAGCTTGACTACTCAGTAAGTGACCGTCACTATCCTAAATTAATAATTGGAAAATGTAATAGTTTTTAAAAGAATGCATATTAAAACAATACGAAGAGGAACATACATGAAGAACAGTTTTAAGTTCAGAAACACACAATTTAATACAATCCCAAGGATTGAGCTACATACAAACACTTTGACATAAATGCATAATTCAAGAGATTTCATAAAACACCTTACTCGCGTCCCAAGTAGGTCGCCTATATACCCCACCAACGTCCTAGATGAGTCCACTTAATCCCTGCAGGTCCAATCATACCTCACCGGAGTACCGGATGAGTCCACTTAATCCCTACCAACGTACCGAATAGGTCCAGTTAATCCCTACAGGTCCAATCATACTTCACCGGCATACCGAATAAGTCCACTTATTCCCTACCAACGTACCGGATAGGTCCACTTAATCCCTGCAGGTCCAATCATACCTCACCGACGTACCACGTAGGTCTACTTATACTTAAATTATCTCTGGAACTCTTTAAACATTAGAAAACAACAGTATCATATATTTAAAATATCATTGAAATCCTTAACGTGAATTCACTTGAACCAATTAGTAATAATCACTTTCATTGAAATATCTATAAGTAGCTAGTCAAACATTTTGGGCAATAATTTCAGAAAGGTAGCCGTTCGGAAAGACATTCTTGAAATGTAACATGATAGATAGTCTAGTATCAATAGAAGAACTCTTATGGGAACTCAAAATTAAATACGGAATTATCACTATTTATGGAAATGCAAATACGTAAATAATCATTTCACAGGAATAGAGAGTGTTCAGACGGACAAAATACAATGAAATACAGAAATGCATGAATCAGTAGCGGCAATACTACAATCAGGTGCAGAAATATCAGTTTTTCGAATAATGATTTTATAGGAGAATGAAGTCATTTGCACATGAATTTTACAGTGTCTAAATATTCAAAACAATAAAAGGAAAATCTCACAATTTTACTAAAAGAAGAATTACCAGTTCTACTTTACAAGAAAATGAAATCATTTACGCATAACACTTATAAAAGTGATGTACAGAATATCATAATTTTATTAAAAGAGGTCTAATTTTCAGGAGAATAAGGTCACTTACATTTATAGGTCACGAGATGGGTATATGGCTATTGCGATCCGAGTTTGATCGAGATTACTGGCGTTCCGCTAAAGGTGTGGGACAAGAGGTCAAATGAGTTTTTTTTTATAGAGAGAGAATATGTCCATAAGGGAGAGGAAATATTACAAAATCATTAAAATAATAATATCGTTATGAGAAAATAATACTTCGTGAGTATGTTATTCAAATTATGAGAGGATGATGCGTGAGAATGTTATGAAAATGAACATACTATTATAATAATATAATATATGGAATGATATGGAAATGAAAATACTATTATGGGAATACTCTGAGATTGACAATGATATAATATATGGGGATGATATAAGAATAATATCATATATGAGGATGGTATGAGAGAAAAATATTATAAATTTAATATATGCATGATATGAGAATAAAATACAATGATATTCGAGAATGAAATCATTATACTATAATATATGAGAATGTCATGAAATTAAGACTTAATGAGAACATCATTAGTATCATTATGAGAGAGATATGACGAGGAAGAGAGAATAATGAGAACAATTAAAATTATGCTCATGATGAAAGTATGATGAAGAAGAGAGAGAATAATGAACACTATTAAAATTATGCTCATGATAAAAGTCTGATGAGAGAGAGAGAGAGTAATTGAAAACTATTAAAATTATGCCCATGATGAGAGTATGATAAGGGAGAGAGAATAATTGAAAACCATTAAAATTATGCTCATGATGAGAGTATGATGAGTATTATGAGAGATATGACGAGGGAGAGACGGGAATGAAAATTATTAAAATTATGAGAAATTATGTGAGCATGATGAGATGATAATAAAAACTTATTAAAATTACACTATTATGAGAGCATGATGAGATGATAATAACAATTTATTAAAATTACATTATTATAAGAGCATGATGAGATGATGATAATAACCACTTATTAAAATTACACTATTATGAGAGTATGACGAGGGAGAGAGAATAATTGAAATTGAAATGAGTGAGAGAGAAGGAACTTATGTAGATAGAGAGATGATCTCCTATTTAAGAGGAGAGAGAGGACCAATTGATGCTTTGTTTAAGGGGCCAATGGGGTATTTATAAGGGTAGGACTTAATATACACTTGACAAATGGCATCCCTGTGTCACTTTTCTTATTTGAATAATAGCCACCATGAGATACTTCATCATGACGATGGTCATCATGAGACACCTCACGTTAATCACGAGACCTCATATTTCATTTTCCTTTAATTTATAATTTTTTTGATGCAAAAAAAGTGCAAGTATAATGGTGGTCCCATGGTGTATTGTAACCTCATAGACCATCAATTAAATTTAGGCCTTTATTCATTTATTTATTTTTTATTATTCTTACTATTATTACTTTATTATCACTATTATTGCTATTATTCTTATTACTATTATTACTATTATTTTGTTACTAGTATTACTATTTTATTTTATTTTATTATTAATATATTATAAAAAAACGATAAATTAAAGGAAAATAAAATATAAGTGTCTCATGACTAGGGTGAGGTGTCTCATGATGGCCATCATCATGATGAAGTGTCTCATGGTAGCTATTATTCAAATAAGAAAAATGACACATGGATGTCATGCGTCAAGTGTAATTAAGCCTTACCCTAATAAATACCCCATTGGCCCGTTTAAACAAAGCATCAATTGGTCCTCTCTCTCTCTCCTCTCAAATAGGAGAACCTTTCTTTCTCTCTACGTAAGTTCCTTCTGTCCCTCTCACTCATTTCAATTTCAAGTATTCTCTCTCTCCCTCGTCATGCTCTCATAATAGTGTAATTTTAATAAGTGGTTATTATCATCTCATCATGCTCTCATAATAGTATAATTTTAATAAGTTGTTATTATCATCTCATCATGCTCTCATAATAGTGTAATTTTAATAAGTTTTTATTATCATCTTGTCATGCTCTCATAATTTCTGATAATTTTAATAATTTTCATTCCCATCACTCCATCATATCTCTTATAATACTAATCATACTCTCATCATGAGCATAATTTTAACAGTTTTCAATTATTCTCTCTCCCCCTCATTGTACTCTCATCATGAGCATAATTTTAATAGTTTTCAATTACTCTCTCTCTCTTCCTCATCATACTCTCATCATGAGCATAATTTTAATACTTTTCATTATTCTCTCTCTCCTTCATCATACTCTCATCATGAGCATAATTTTAATAGTTTTTATTATTCTCTCTCCTCATCATCTATCTCTCATAATGATAGTAATGATGTTCTCATTATTATAAAATATTACCTTCTTATAATAGTAGTCTTAATTTCATGACATTCTCATATATTATAGTATAATGATTTCATTCCCATATATCATTGTATTTTATTCTCATGTCATGCATATATTAGATTATAATATTTCACTCTCATACCATCCTCATACATGATACTATTCTCATATCATCCCCATTTAGTATATGATTATCAATCCCAAAGTACTCCCATAATAGTATTTTCATTGCCATATCATTCTCATATATTATATTATTATAATAGTATGTTCATTTTCATGACATTCTCACGCATCATCCTCTCATAATTTGAATAACATACTCACAAAGTATTATATTCTCATAACGATATTATTATTTTAATGATTTTGTAATATTTCCTCTCCCTTATGAACATATTCTCTCTCCATCAAAAAAAAACTCATTTGGCCTCTTGTCCCACACCTTTAGCCGAACGCCAGTAATCTCAATCAAATTCGAATCGCAGTAGCCATATACCCATCTCGTGACCTATACATGTAAGTGACCTCATTCTCCTGAAAATTAGTCTGCTTTTAATAGAATTATGATATTCTATACATCACTTTTATAAGTGTTATGCGTAAATGATTTTATTTTCTTGTAAAGTAAAACTGGTAATTCCTTCTTTAGTAAAATTATGAGATTTCTTTTTATTGTTTTGAATATTTAGACACTGTAAATGCATGTGCAAATGACTTCATTCTCCTATAAAATCATTATTCGAAAAATTGATATTTCTGCACTTGATTGTAGTATTGCCACTACTGTAAGATTCACGCATTTCTGTATTTATTTGTATTTTATCCGTCTGAACACTATCTATTCCTGTGAAATGATTATTTGCCTATTTGCATTCCCATAAATTGTGAAAATTCTGTATTTAATTTTGAGTTCCCATAAGAGTTCTTTTATTGATACTAGACTGTCTATCATGCTACATTTCAATAATGTCTTTACGAACTGCTACCTTTCTGAAATTATTGCCCAAAATGTTTAACTAGCTACTTATAGATATTTCAATGAAAGTGATTATTATTAATTGGTTCAAGTGAATTCACGTTAAGGATTTCAATGATATTTTAAATATATGATATTGCTGTTTTCTGATGTTTAAAGAGTTTCAGAGATAATTTAAGTATAAGTAGACCTACGTGGTACGCCGGTAGGGATTAAGTGGACTCATCCGATACACCGGTGAGGTATGATTGGACCTGCAGGGATTAAGTGGACCTATCTGGTACGCTGATAGGGAATAAGTGGACTTATTCGGTATGCCGGTGAAGTATGATTGGACCTGCAGGGATTAAGTGGACCTATTCGGTACGTTGGTAGGGATTAAGTGGACTCATCCGGTACTCCAGTGAGGTATGATTGGACCTGCAAGGATTAAGTGGACTCATCTAGGACGTTGGTGGGGTATATAGGTGACCTACTTGGGACGTGAGTATGTTATTTTGTGAAACCTCTTGAATTATGCATTTATGTCAAAGTGTTTGTATGTAGCTCAATCCTTGGGATTGTATTAAATTGTGTGTTTCTGAACTTAAAATTGTTCTTCATGTATGTTCCTCTTCATATTGTTTTAATATGCATTCCTTTAAAAACTATTACATTTTCCAATTATGAATTTTGGATAGTGATGGTCACTTATTGAGTAGTCAAGCTCATCAAACTGTTGTGAATTCTTTTCAGAGTAATGGCAGCCTTATCATGCATTGTACAACAGGAGTAGCTTGGGAGAAATTGTAACCAGGATCAAATATTTTTGTAACTTTTGTTCTATCAAAATTATAAATGTATGAGCCTTCATGTTAACATAAGTTGAAAGTGTACTTTGTACAGTTGGGAAACTTCTGAATGGACCTTCCTATTAATATTAGTTGTGAGTAGAACTTGTACAAATTTTTAGTAATGGAAAAATCCATTTTGGTGCAATACATAAGTAGAAATTCTGAATATTGTTTTATATATATATATATATAGCATAAGAATAGCCTATCGCACCTCAAGGATGTTAGTAAACTTGGGGTGTGACAGGTCCATACTGCCTCTTCTACTGCACTTTCATAATAATGGGCAACCATTGTGGCCCATGAAACCGAATACAGTCTGGCGTAGGCCAACTCCAAAGTGGAGTCACAAACTCACAAAAATCTTTACAAAATCACATTGTATCCCCCTTTCTAAACTCCGTAACTTTTTTTGGAATTTTGAAAGAAAAAACTGGTATACCAAAGATATCCCCTTCCGTGCCCCTAAAGCATAAGCACTGGCAGCACCCTTGGGCAGCCAGCGGGACTAGCAAGACCATATCTGTGTGGCACAACTTGCTTTTAAAGATGCCCCTCTTGGTTTGTACACCGCCACCATAATTTTCCTAGTAAGGCGGTGCTGGCAGCTCTTAGGCTACATATGCCCCAGCTCCTATTTTCAGTTTGCAAACTTGTTACCACTTCCCTGAGTGAAATTATGGCAGCCACGTGCTCCCGACCAAAAAAAATCTCACATCAAACGTACAAGACAATTAGAAACAGCTGCTGGAATTTGGAAGAACAACATCTGGAATAGAGGAGCGTTGGCTAAATTTGCCTTGATGATGGTTATTCTCCAGCCAAAAGGAAGGAATCTAGTTTTCCAAGCACCAAGCCCTCAGTCAAATCTTTCATATCCTACAGTGCTTTATGAAGTGTGCCTCTACAAGGAGGGAGGCCTAAATATTTGCTAGGAAGCCTGTCAACACCTGGTCTCAACCATTTAACCAAAGCACTTTCCAGTCAGGTGGTACACCAATTCCAAACATCACCGTCTTTATCATATTCAACTTGAAATCCATGAGACTTTGGAACAACGAAGAAACAGACAAGGTTTACCTACCTGAATAGAGTCAGCATCACAAAGGACTAAAAGTGTCATTGGCATATTGTACGTGAGAAATAGCACGGTCACCCCTAAATGCCTTGCATCCTTGGTAAGGTTGTGATCAGGTCAATGTTTTTAAAATAGGACCAGACAACTATTGGACCTGTGGTCGGGTGGCCAAACTGGTATGATCCAGCCCTCTAGACTAGCCTATCTAGAGAAACAGGCTGGACTGGCAGATCAGCAGGTCCAAGACTGAATGGCCAGTCCTCATGGGGGTTGAAAAGTCCCCAAGCCATTAATTGTTGTCAAAGAAAAAATAAAAGCATTTTTTCGGGGTTTTATGGTGCTTTTAGAAGTAAGGGGCACTTTGGTCATTTAAAGTTTTGGGAGGGTTTGTGGGTTAGAAAAGATGCTTGGAGAGAGAGAAAGAGAGACCTCGCAATTTGAAATCCCTATTGCTTTAGATGAAAATCCAGCCATTTTCTGATGTGATTCCAACCATCAATCCACACTAAATCAAAATCCATATAAGTCTTTTATCCCCTGTTGTTTTATTGCTTGTTTTATATTTGCAAAAAATATAAAAAAAAATTTGGTTGTCTAGGGTTTATGCAAGAAATTATTTTTTAACCCTTTTTTCCAAAAAACAATGCATTAGATTGTATCTTTGAATCATCTAAACGTTTTTATATTGATTTAGTGTCTTCTTGTTGATTTTAGCTTAGTTTGCTTATATGCATGATTTTGTGTATAAAAATTAGGTTTTTTGTACTTAAGGTTTTCACTATTATTTTATTTTATTTTTATTATAAGACACCAATGGAATTGGGTATTTAAAAAAAATGGACATCTATATAATCCTAGTGAATAATGAAGTAAAAAATTAGGTGTTTATCTATCTTTTAGTTTTTATTTTCATGGATATTTTTTGGGAAAAATGACTTCTTATACTTTTTTCTCTTATATTTTTTTCTCTTTTTTTCATTCTTTTACATCTATCCTTTTTTATATATTTTATAATGTGACCAATCTAACAGATGAACCAGTCTCCAACTGGTTTGACTGGACCAGTGCCCTCACTGATTCGATCACAAGTCTGATCCAAATAACAATGAATCATACACCTTCGCTATAGCCACACTAAAGATTTTTTGCATGATAGCGAAAAAGGAGGGGTAGAGGGAGCTACCCCTAGCAAAGTCTTTTAAACATTGGAAAGCAGCCTGTAAGTTACCTGTTGACGATGACCAAAAACTAGGAAGATGAGATACAACCTTTTATCAAAGATCTCCACTTAGAGTGAAAGCCCATTAGTTGTTGCACCTCATCAAGAACACCCTAGTCTGCGTGACCGTAGGCATTGTCCCAAACAAGCTTTAAGATCAGCCCAGGGCTTTTTGGATAGGTGTCTCATATGGATCATCTCATGGGCCACAAGAGCTACGTCCATGATGCATTTGTCTTTGTCAAAAGCACCCTAGGTAGAGAACAATACTCCATCCAACGATTTCGCAGATCACTTGGCGAAAGAGGGAGGAGCTAGTTTGCAAGTACAAGATCAAGCTGGGGCCGACTCCTTTTTTGCACAGGACCTTTGGCATAGCTCTCCAACATATCGTATTAGTTGCAATTTTAGGCCTCCTGAATTTTTGTAATTTTTGAAAGCTTCATGTAAATCCTTAAATCGGGTGGAATCTATAAGCCCTTTTTTTGTATATGATACGCTGACTGTTTTTTACCGATCCACCCCTAGCGGGTGAGCTCGGACTTACAAATTCCTGTACACAAAAATCTCAGTAATACAATGTTAACTTTCTCTCAAAAAAAAACTCTAAAACCGACGGTAGCCGTGAGAATAGTACCTTGGATAGGATCTTGTATAAGACATTCAGCAAGCTAATTGCCTGAAGTCTTTCAAATCTCCGGTCTCCTCCACCTTCGGGATGAGGGTAATGAACATGGCTTTCAGACTCCTGTTCACCAAACCCCAACAGTAAAATTACACAAAGTGTGCAAGAACGACAAGGGCAATGACCTCCCATAGTTTTTGAAAAATGGCTATATGAAATCTATCTGGATTAGGTTCCATGTCCCTTCCCAAATCCTTGACTGCTTGCAAGACCTTTTCTTTCAAGAAATGTCTCTCCGCCCACTCAGCCTTGTGCCTTGGCAGTTGAAAAAAGGAGTGGCTAGCCAATTTGCATTTACCCTGAACTTGAGTTTTAAATAGCCTATGAAAAGATCTACTAATCACCCTATTAATGGATGAGGGGGGAGGATTCCTCATGAATCCTAGAACCATCTATATTCCCTGATTTGGAGAAGAGTATTAGCCCTGCAACGGCAGCTAGCTAGCTAGCTATTTATGAAAGAAGCTGGTACTTCTATCCCCTTCCTGGGGTATCCCTTCGACCCTTGATCTTTGATATAAATAAATCTCTTCCTGTTTCAGGATGTTATGAGGCCTCATCATAGCTTTGACACTCCTGCATCTTTCACCCTTCTTTATGTCTCTTGATTCTTCCTCTTGGTACGATTGATAGATCTCATTAAGGAGAGACCCTTTAATAGCATTGAAAGTTCCCAGAACGTTCGCCATTATCAACGCAATATCATTGTTTGAGTCAGAAGTCCTTCACATTATTCAGATGGACTAAGGTGCACAGTTCCTTGACACTTCAACCTGGTGCAGGTTGAGACTTTCAAATCCTAAATATTGTCTTTAAAAGGTGAGTGAACTACATCAAGTGGCAACCTGTATGAAAAATATCTTAGCTGAAGCTTACAGAGATTCTGAGGATTTCAGTAGCGTGTCTAACATGTAATGCCATCTGATAAGGCACCCTGCATTTTAGTTGTTTGATGAATATAGTACAGTAGTACTTAAAAGAAAAAGGCTCTTATTTAAGGAATTAATCAGGAGAGACAAATCAAGTACCAAACCAGTTTGAATGGTGTGGGGTTCTTTCACTGCATGCAGACCAAAACAACAATAAGAAACCAATAATTAAAAAAATATTCCAATATCACAAGAGTTCCAAGAGGGAAGATATTAACCAAACCTTGTTGAATATCAACCAAAACTTCATAAAACATGCATTCTCTTTTCATCACTAAACCCCATTCACATGCATTAATAGTATCAAACAAAAAAAATTAATGCGAGCTTCATATTACAGGTCATAAGCCATAAACTAAGTTTACCTGGGAGTTCTGATTCACCTATTTCTATTCGCTCCACCGCAACCTGTATCAAGGAATGCAATAAAAAGTTTTAGCTCAACCATGAAACAGAAACATTAACTTCCAAATTCTAATCACAATGATAAGTTGCTACAAAAATAAAATAAAAATAAAGAGAAAAAAACTATATACAATCCATAACATCATCAAATCAAGAACAATCCCACTTTAAAATTACCAAAACATTGCCCAAACCACTTGATTCGCTAAGGCATGCATAATCCAATCATATTATAGATCACGTCTGCCAAATTTAGCTTTATCCAGATTCTGGCTTTCAGTGTCAATCTCTTATGCAACTCGTAATAATGATGCTTGGGCATAAGCACAAAAAACACATCATGAAATGACAAACTGAATATGCTGTGGTGTTTTCTGCAAACAAAAGCATGGAGATACATCAAAGGAAAACTAAAGAAAAAAGTTATATTTATAGAAGACATAATTAAGAACAAGAATTACGTTAAGTGACACAATATCGAGGAAACCAAAATTAATCAACTTGAAAGTAATGTGGAATGAAAAAAGAAACCAGGAAAAAGTAATAAACGATAGTTGCTGCAATAGGAAAAATTAAAATAACATAATCATAATGTCTCACACACTTTAAACTATATTTCAAAATTGAGGGCGGGCTTCTTTACACTTTTAAAGTAGACCCAAATGACATTTTTCCTTGCATTTTCATTTGGATTTTCAAGAAACAACCAGAAAGAGTCCAAAGACAAGATGGTTGCACATACAAAAACTTAATACAGTAGGCAATAGTGGGATATTTGCAAAATTCCAAGGGCAACGAGTGCAATTGGTCAATTTGCCGAAAATAATGGGTTCAATCTAATCGTTGTCAGTTCAGATTTCTACCAGAAAGGCCTCTCGAGGAGGCTAAATTGAAGTCTCAGAATCTCAGAACACATGAGCTACCTTTATAAGGAAATTTTTTCTGAAAAGGCTTTGTCAGGAAGGTATATTCCCATTCCTAGGCGAATAGAAGCATTTTTAGGGCACAAAGATACACATGTATAAATGTGTGTATGTATGAGAGAGAGAGATAACAGGTTGCAGCATAAGTCACAGAGTGTCAATTCCAGATACTCAGAGGGAGGCATCTATTGCAACTAGAAGCTTTCCGAACAGAAAGAGGTTGTTGATTACCCAAGCTCCAAGTAGCAAATGTGTTAATTGTAGTGAAGGCAGCAATTGCAACTGGTGCAATCGCCATCTTCGAAGATCAAAAACATAAAGTAAGAAAGGTCAGGTCAAGGCTTCCTCCACACAATGTATTGTAGAAGGATGTAACAATTTACTAATATGCAATAATAGAAATGTAAGCAAAGTCGGGACAAAATTCTCCCACACCATGTTCTCAGGGCTGCACCATGAAAAGGTAAAATTCTCCCACACCATGTTCTCAGAGCTGCACCATGAAAAGGAGAGAGAGAGAGAGAGAGAGAGAGAGAGAGAGAGAGAGTTCATTTATACATTTATAGAAGCTCTATAGAGGAAATTGCCAACTATAGTCAACTGTAGTTGCAAGTGGCAGTAGAGTAGAGTTGAGAGAAGATATTAGGAGGAGAAGCCCTAACATTGCACGTAAGAAGGGGAAGTGTGTCATATAGGTATCCTCCCATGACAAGCAGCATAATGAAGACAGACACATAGAAAACATAGATCTAAAAGGCTCAGTCATGATTGCGCCATAGCATCTTGTGTTCGTACCTCCTTGTATCTACATGGACCTACTCCCAGGTGTAGGACATCAGTATGTAACATGAATATGCACATCCCAAACAAAAGAAATAAAACATTTAGTGCATAAACAATAATATATGAAGCTCATGTAAGAATTCATTAGAAATTCAAATGAAACGGTCATAACTGCGCATGACTCTTTGTGAATGGCGAGCCTTGGAAGTTGTACCAGCCCAAAAAAATAAGAACTTTAAGACAACATTGGCCACCAGAAAAGGCCAATTTCTTTCTCTGGGATTACACGTTGCTCATATTAAGGACACTTATTTAGCAACCCCATATGCCATATGTGTGTATCCTTTTTTTGTTTTTATGGTTAACTATATGTGCATATTCCAGATTCCTATTCTTGAGGTGAAGCTGGAGTGCAAGGAAACTTCAGTTTAGGGAGTGATGAAGTCAAATATTGTTAAAATTATTTAACTTAAAGAAATCGGAAGTGTGCCCGATATGGTATTTTGCCACCACAAATGACGACAGTAGAAAAAAACAATCACTATATTTTTTAACATTATTACACAAGTACAAGAATATCAACCTGTTTTTGGATTCCATCTAATCAACATGGCATCATTAGAGGGCAGATTTCGAGCAGCCCAAACCCCCCATAGAAAAAAATAAAAATAAAAAAATAGCATGTTGGAAAGCACCAATATGCAGTTCGTGTCAAATAAGTATAACAAATACGAATGAACAGCTTATCATCAAAGCTCTCGCAATTGACCTCCTTGGCCATGTCGTTTTATGATGTCCCAAAATTTATGCATGTGAGTGCAGATAAGCTCGAAACTTTCAGACAACATTTGGCATTTCCAAATATTGGACAAGCTCCAAATACCCTCTTGATCAATATTCTGGTACAGGAGGTTCTTTTTCTGCCCTATGGCATCGCTTTTGGAAGAAGACCCTCAAATGCAACTTGCATTCAGCAATTTCCACAAGTCTCAAACTTGCAAATACAGATCCATGTGAGATTTTTACTACACATAGACACCATGGTTCAACTTCTCTAATCCACGTAACAAAATAACATTTTCCATTATCTCTTGTTCCTCATATCTCCCTCTCCACCAGTATTCAAACTAGTCCAATATTATTGGAGAATCTCAACTGAGCTTTTCAAAGTATCGGAACAGGTGTTGAATATTCTGAATATACTGTGCCAATCATGCTGAATATTCTGTGAATACTTAGAATCATTAATCTCCGACCTCAATGGAGGATGACCCCTAAAGAACACTCAAATTGTAACATAGCATGGCTAAAAGCCCATATGCCCATGGCTACATTAGGGTTTTGTGACTCTAGAAAATAGTCATAGAGCCATACAGGTATAGCTCACAAACCTCAGGGCAAGTCAGATGAGAGTCATGAAACACTAATAGTTACAAGCATAAAAGACCACCCATAAACCAATCCAATGAAATGCGCTTTGCTCCGGGCACTATGACCCAGGTAGGCTTCACATGCCAGATGTCATTTCCCTGCCAGATGTCATTTCCCCATATTAGGCTCCCAATCAAATCAACGTGGTCTCACCAATAATAAGGCCTTTCAATGGCCACAAAACCCAATAGGCCATCCATTTTATGGGAAGCTAGATCTTACGCTTTATGAACTCAAAATCATTTTTTTTTCTTTTAAATTATTCATGTGGTAATGATTGGAAATCCCAAAATATAGTGTTAAATGAATCCCCTTAGAGCCTCGATCCAACGCCAATGTTTTTCCTAAAATGGACATCCCCGTATTCACTGCATTTTCTCTCTCCTACAACAAACTAGTTTCCCAGTGTTTTTCCCCAATTTTTATTACGATCATCTTTGTTAGGACTAAGATGTGTGAAATTTGGAGAAATAAATCCCCTATGGCGCCCAAATGGGGAGGTCCTATACTCTTGAGATCTACCCTTGGGCAGACCAAATGCTTTCCCATAATAAAAACGACACCGGTAGTCATATTTTAGAGACTCTTTGAAGATGATGATGCGAATTATTAACCATAATGTGATTGCATTGATTTTTTTGAAATGATAATGAGGTTGCATTGATAATGCAAGAAAGAAAAATAAAAGTGACACTCACAGGCACAGGGTGTAGTAAATTCTTATTTATCAATGGTGCAGGAGCTCCTCCTCCAATGGAGTTGACACCAGTTGCAGAGGAAGAAGACTCTCCAGGCAGGCGAACATGGCGCAATCGCTTCACTGCTCGATGCAATCGCTCAAGCCGAAAGCTATGCCCGTCGAAGAACAACACTGCCTCGTTATCCTTACAGTCTTCAATACTGCCGTCAAATTTGACATTTGGCTTCCCAAGCTGGTTGTTCGGAAACTCTACTGTGACCCTGTTGTCCTTTTTCTTGTGAAGCGACCCTGCCTGATTTTTGTCGATTGAAGCTGGTTTGAATTCATCTGTGACAACGAAGAATTCAGTGGAAATCAAGCCAAACAAAATTAATACAAAGAGACAGAAGAAAAAGAATGAAGCTTCTAATGATGGATAATCCTAAAATGAAACTGGAGTAGGGGTAAATTCAAAGGAAAATGAACCAGTAAAATGGGGAATTTGGAGACAAAAGTGGATAAAAATTACTCTCCCCTGCAAAAACTGAAATTAAAAGGAAAACCAAACATAGGATATGAAGAGGGAAAAAAACTTGGTTTACTGGATGAATATTAAGTATATAAAAGAGCATTGGGAATGCAGTGGAAAATCGAACCAATTCAACAAAAAGGGGGAAAAGAATATGAGGGGGTTTTTATTAATGGATGACGATTAATTTCAACCCAAAAAAATTGGAATAATCAAGGGACACTAAACCAGTTGGATAAATAAATAAATAGGGGGAAAGCATGTTTTGATGGATTGACGGATTTTATATCCACCTGAAAAATCGAAAGTTCAAAGGAACACTGAAACAATGGAATAGAAGAGAAAGGATAAGCAGGGACACTGTTTTAGTGGATGAGTCTGTACGCAACAAAAGGCAAAATCAAATGCATTTCTAGGGTTTTACTTACATCTTAGGGTACAGAATTTTGCAGTCGAGCCTTCTTTGAAGGAGGAACCCAAGGTTAGGTCGTACCATTTATCAGGTAGAGGAGCAGTGCTTGGCTCTCTGTTCTCCCTGTTAGCCATTATTACTATCATTCATTTGGGAAAACAGAATATTCAAGTAAGTTCTACCAGGCGTTCTAATGGCGGGTTATCTTTGAAAATCTAGGGTTAGGTTAAGGCTTCGGGAATACGGGGTTAGATATGAATATCATTTGCCTCTCTGCTCTTCCTCTTCATCGCTAGGCATGTATGTCTAAATGTAAAGGAAAATTCTTTCATCCGGGCTGGATAGCATTTCTACAATATGCGGTCCATCTTAAAGACCATCCAAAAAACAATTTTAACTAACCGTCCAAATGTTGGACCCGGTTTCTATGCGGCCAAGCCGGCATACGTAGAAATGCGGGCTTATTAATAAATCTATTTTTAAGATGGATTTTAAGACTTAAGGTTTTAGGACATGTAATCGCTCTAATATAGAAATGGAGATCATGAATATGACAAAATAAATGAATTTTTAAAACTAAAAATAATATTTTAGTAAAAAAATATTTGGAGTTTTGGACCATTAGTTTCCATTGTTTTTAGATGGAACACTTACTTGCATCCATCTTTTTATGATGGATACTTTACACTTTCTGTAGAGCATATGTAGAAATGCGGTTCAGCTTGCATAAAACAATTTTCTTAAATTTTTTTTAATATAAGCATTATTTTTAGTTTTCAAATTTTTCTTTTTTTTATATTCATGATCTCCGTGCTAAAGATTATATATTCTCTAAAAATTAGGATCAAATTATATTTATTGCCAAACCACATTTCTACAATATGCTGTCTCGTCGCTTAGAAACAGTCCAAATGTAACCGCACATACTCTCTTACTATGTGTATAGTTTTCTAGAATAAGAAGCTCCAGCAGAGGTTTTTAGTACGGATAGTTGATTTGGATAGAAATTAATAAGGGGAAAATATATAATTAGATTATCTATCTTCGATACAAGGTGGTCACAATTAATTTTGACCATTAGATGTGAAATTAGATAGTTGCATTGATTTCATTAACTAATCTCATATTTCAAAATAAATTTTCTCGAACTTTGTGATACATTTAAGCTATCAAAATTCACATCTAAGGTTATAAGTAGTTACAACCTCCTTGTATTAATGCTGAAGTGGTTTTTGACATGGTAAAAGTTTCAAGACGGCTCCGCCTATAACTTCCCCTTTTATTTTGTTTTTTTCTTTTTTTAAGCTTGTTTAATATCTTTTTGTCCCGCTTTTGATCCCCACCCGTAAATCCCCATTTTTATTTTATTTTTTAATAGTTCTTGGATCGTCGATTTAGATTTGATTCAAATCACCGATCCAGTGATTCGACACAATATTGTGGGTGAAATATTTATCCCACTTATCCTCATTTTAAAACATTGAATTAAATTTGGAAAAAATTTATATAAGGTTGCAACCTTAAAATGTAGAATTACGTATGCACCTCAAAAATCTATCAGAAAGGTTGTTTTAATGTTGAAAAACCCTCTAATTGATCATCTCGACATTGAGATGTATGCATATTAAAAAAAAAAGTTTTGGAGTACCATAAATGGTGCATCTTACAACACATTATCCACACTTACCATTTTCAATATTTTGATAAGTTTATAGATCTACTTGATTTTAACCATTTTTGGAGTTTAAAATTTTATAATTAAATATGAAAATAGATTTTAAGATAATCTTAAGAATTTTTTACAACAAAATTAGACGTTATGATAAAATTTGGATGTGCGCCTTGATTGGATTGTTTAAGGTTGCAACCTTATAAAAACCACACCCATTAAATTTTAGTAGAAATAGTGGTAAAGTTTTTCGAAAATATATTTTAGGGCAGGCATGCTTACATGGGATCGGTATGGAGGTGGGTTGGGTAAGGTTCGGTCGACTGAACTCGAAAAAACTTAATGGGACTCGAACCCAGACCCCATCGGATCGGAAGTTATAGGACCCGGACTCCGACCTGGACTCCACTTGGACCCGACCCAAAACTAAAAAAAAATATACATATTCAAATATATTTACATATTATGTTAAATATATACATGTATTATTTAAATATTATAATTAAAAATACAAAATTGTATTTATTTAAATATTAAAATTTTAATTATTAAAAATTATTTAAATATTAACACTATTCAAGTCGGGTCCAGGTTGGGACAACATTGACCCGGGCCCAAACCTATACCCAAATAATGTTCAGGTCCAAGATTTGGACCCATACTTCAACCTGTCGATTCCAATTTTTGGATCCATACACAGAACCGGGTCAGTTCCGATCGTCAGGTCCCGGGTCGGGTCCAAGTCCATTGCCACCCCTTACCATGAGGGAAAGAAAATGAAGACATGTATTTTAATTTGGAAAAAGTTTACGTAAGGTTGTAACCTTATACTATAAAAGTAAGGTACACTTCGAAAATCCAACAGAAAGGAGTAATCCAAAGTTGGAAAACCTTATAATTGGTCATCTCCATCTTGAGATGCATGGATATAAATAAAAATAATGAATTCAAAGTCCTAATAGTAGTGTATCTCGTAACAAGTTATATGGACCGTCTATTCTTAAGATTTTCAAATACTTATGGATTTGCACTTTTTTGAAATTTTAAAATTATAAATTTCATAATTAGAGCTAAACATGTATTTTAAGCCATCATGAGGTTTCTAGCATTGAAACCACAGCCATCCACAAAATTTAGAAGTGCACCTTTCGTATATAGTATAAGGTCGATACCTTATGCAAACAACACCCTTTTAATTTTTATGTTTTCATACATGTTAATTGAGATTAACATGAAATTTTAGATGTTTATTATAGAGTTAGTGCAACTGAAAAATATTAAAATAATTTGAGAAAAAGAAAATTGATCTAAACTAATTGGATTAAGTGTGTTGCGCACATAATTATCATTCATGTAAATAATCATATAATTATGTAACACATGAATTTATTGTTATTGTGAAATGAACACATGATTTTACGATGTGTGATCAGGTATGTATGCATCATTTTTTCATTTTACTACAGGAATATTTTTTTAAAAAAATTGAATATGTGCATAGTTTTCACTTGTTAAAAGATATAAGAGAATAGTAGGAAAAACAATTTCATGAATGAAATATTAAGTAGTTGTTGACATATAAATGAGTTCACATAATAAAAAATGCAATGAATTTGAATAGCAGTTTCATAAATGAAATATTAAATAGTTGTTTACATATACATGAGATCTAATAAAAGAAAAAACAATGAATTAGATGTCAATGTCTTAATGCAACTGTAATCTTCTTTTAGCCTTTGGTTGTGTTGAAATATGATATTAACATGTTTGAGAAAAACAATTATTATTGCATATAAATATTGGATTCCATAACATTGAAGTTAGGGTGTAATTGGCATACGGATGCATCGATAGCTGTAGAGGTCATGTAATAATTCTAAAATTCCAAAAAAAAAAAAAAAAAAAAGAGGAAACTTTTAATAAGTAATGATTCGTATGAGCATGATGGTCCTTAGGGGCCATCACTATTTTCAAAAAGCTTTTGTTGCCTTGCTCTTGCCACGTCCACTAAAGGACATGGGCTTTAAGCGTTTAAAGTGTAATTTAACGGTTACACCTCATGTGTGAGGTGTAATTTAATAAAAGAATATAATATAGTATCTTAAGAATTTAAATACGAGAGGCGAAGACTCCCACCCAAAAAATTTTGAGATCTCTCTCTCTAGCCGAATTTTTATCGGAAGCTCCCTCTCAAATATTTTAGGTAAGTGACTTCATTATCTTGAAAAATAATATGTTCTTCTTAAAAATGAAATGAAATAATTATTTCTGCTTATTATCATGAATTTTAAGGGCGATAAATTTTATGTGCAACTGACCTCGTTATTTTGAAAAATAATATTTTTAATAAAATTATAATATTATAAATTTTAAATGCTGTAAATTCTTAGAAATTTATTTATTTATTTATTTTTCTTGTCTATTGTTAGAAAATTTTAGAAATAAAACTATTAAAAATAAATGTGATATTTTTGCTATTAGTAAAATTGTGAGATTTCTTTCTACTGTTTTTGAATATTTAGACATTGTAAATTTCATGTGCAATGACTGCCTTATTATTTAAAAATTGATATTTTTACAATTGATTATAGCATTGTTGTGAAATGTTTAATTGCGAATTGACATCTCATAAATTGTGATAATTTTGTATTCTTTAAATTCTATAAGAGTTTTTCTATACATATTAAACTGGCAATTATGCTAGAATGTCTTTACGAACTGCTACCTTTCTAACTTTGAGCCCAAAATATTTGATTGGTTATTTTAAAAATGTTATTGAAAGTGACTGTTATTAATGGTTTCCGTGAAATTCATATTAATGATTTCAGTGATATGTTGAGTACATGATATTGCTGCTTTCAAATGTTTAAAGAGATTTAGAAATACTTTAAGTATGCAAGTGGACTCATCCGGTTCGCCGGTGAGGTTTAAGTGGATCTATCCGGGACGCCGGTAGGGATTAAGTGGATTCATCCGGTACGCCGGTGAGGTATAAGTGGACCTGCAGGGATTAAGTGGACCTATCTGGGACGCCGATAGGGATTAAGTGGACCCATCAAGACGCTGATGGGGTATATAGGTGACCTACTTGGGACGCCAGTAGGGTAATTTTGTGGAATCTTTTGAATTATGCACTGCCGTTAAAATGTTATATGCATTTCAATCATTTGGATTATGTTTAATTGTGCATTTCTGAAAGTGAAAATGTTATCTATAAATGCTTGTGCTCGCATTGTTTTTAATTGACCTTCATTTTGAAAGTTTGTTTATATCTTCCATCGACGATTATTTTTAGGATTATGATGATCACTTACTGAGTAGCCAAACTCATCAAACTATGGTAAACATTTTTCAGGATAACTGCGGTTTCATTTTGAGTGCTCGTTAGGATCAACTTTGGAAGATATTGTAGTTGTGACTAAGTTTTCTTTGCTTTGTAAGAATTCTCCACTGTAAATTTGTCCTATCAAGAGATGTATATATGTTTTGACTGTCACATCTCAGGAATAACAGTATTGTAAATTCTTGGCGTGTGACAAGTCAGGTGCACCTTCAAATTTCATCATGGTATATAATTTTGATGGTATCTCAAAATCTATTTTTTTATAAAATTTTAAAT
This sequence comes from Amborella trichopoda, assembly GCF_054954075.1. NCBI lineage: Eukaryota > Viridiplantae > Streptophyta > Magnoliopsida > Amborellales > Amborellaceae > Amborella > Amborella trichopoda. Next base: position 14,635,714 of record NC_142348.1, on the reverse strand, counting down.
TTAAAAAATGGTTAAAATCAAGTAGATCTATAAACATATGAAAATATTGAAAATGAACGGTGTAGATAATATGTTGTAAAATGCACTATTTATGAGACTTAAAATCGTTTTATTTTTCATGGTCATACATCTCGATGTCAAGATGATCAATCAAATGGTTCTTCAACATTAAAACTACCTTTTTCGATGGATTTTTGAGGTGCATCCGTAGTTCTACATTATAAGATTGCATCCTCGTATAAACTTTTTCTTTGGAGTTATGTTATTTGATTTCATAGAAATACAACTTGCATGCTAATAAAAAAAGGTATCCATGGATGGGGTCAATTCCATTGATTTCAATAAATATTACACTACATAAAAATGAATGCATGTTATTTGACTTCATGGAAGTGCAACATGCATGTTAATAATAAAAAATAAAAAAAAGAAGAAAAAACATGCATGGGCCAAATCTATTGATTTTTGGTAGTTTTATGGTGCATACATAGACCATTATAAATTAAAGCATAAAAATATTATTTTATTAGTATTATTAATGCCTCTTACCTTTAAATAGCAAAGAAATTACCGTTTTTTATTCCTGTTATCGAGAAGGTAGGGAATGAGGGGTGCGGAGACAATATATTAGGCTTCTTGATTTCCTGCATTCGAGAAGCTATTCAAAAACAAAATCACATCGTAATTACGTCATTCCGAGAAGTTTATCACTTCATCATGTAGAATTATGAATTATTATTGATTAGTTCTTGGCTCTTGAATTGACATAATTCCATTTTACGTACGGGTTGGGTTGCGTCGAAGCTCTTTGCTGTGTCTTCGTCATAAAAGTCATACCGTCTTAGAGAGAGAATTCCAAGATTGCCTTAGAGAGAGAGAGATCCAAGAAATAATTTATGTAGTTTTAATTATAACACATAGGTTTGCATCTTTACTCAAGTTATTAAAGTTTTCCGCATGTTTTTAGTATACTGCTTAATTTTAATTTCATATGGTCCTATGATTTTTTTTTTCTTTTTTGAAGAGATTTTTATAATTTTTTATTCCAAATAAACAAAAGGATGTTGCCATCCTCAATTTTTATCTTAATTTTTCACAGTTTATAATTTATATGTCCAGCTTTCTCACTCCATATAAAAAAGGATGTTGTCCTCCTCAATTTTTTTATCTTAAATCGTTACACTTCATAAATTTTTATTCTTTTAATTTTTTTATTCCAAATAAAAAGGGATGCTTCCAGCCTCAATTTTTAATTTAAACTGTAACATTTTCTTTTAAAAATCAATACTACTACCAAAAATGCAAATGTTTTATGGAGAATTTATTAAAATAAGTGGAACCATTTAAAAGCTTACCCTAGCTGCTCAAGCCCATGCTCTTACATAAATATTTATGCACTCTGCTCCTCTTTTTTCTCTCAAACTTCTCCTGTAAAAACCTTAAACTTCAAGTTTCAGAAAGAGCCCATTATGCAAATTCCTCATTCTAACCGTGATCTCTAGAGAGATAGGGTTGATGGCCGGCGATGTCCTGGAAAGCAAAGAAAAATCGTTTGCAGAGATTTCTATGGGTTCAAAGTATGCACACCACAATTTAAGAAAGCTTTTTATTTTTTTAAATTTTTTGTATAACCCTGAATTTTACCCGAGTACTCGGCTTAGCAAAGAGCCAAGTCTGAGTAATTCGATAGCGTTCGAGTCGACTCGGTAGCCTCCCTAAATGCTGAAAAGTCAGCATATTATTTATATTTGGAACAAAAGTGCATATCTTCTCAGTTCCATTTCTGTGCAAGAATCAGGGCATCGAAGTTGACTTCTATCTTTTGTAATATGCTATTCATGCTCATAAAAGTACTTAGTCTTTATATGTCGAGTATAAGTTTTCTTCAATGTGAGAATTCAGAACTTAGAAGTGCTTCAATTGTAACAGAACTCATTTGGAAATTTTTGCTTTTGAACAACAAGTATATTCATAATTCAAAAAAAACAGTTCTTGCTAATTTTTTTTAACTTTATATTTTGTCTTTTTGTTTTGAGGATTTATCAGCATTCTACCTTATATGTCATAATTGCGAAATATGTTGTGTTTAATAGATGGATTGAGAAGAACATATCTTCGGCAAATGTATAGGTCCGACAAAACTATCTTTTGAACCGGATCTCTTCTATGGGTTGTACATCCTTTTCCATCGACACAATGGAGACCCACTCTCATCGAGGCATCAATGGCTGATGGGATGGCCGCATGGATCCACAATATTATATACTTTTTTTTTTTAATACAAATTATGGGCTTATTAACAAAAACAAATTATGGGCTCATTAACAAAGATCTAAAATGTGCACTTTCTTAACATATGTAATATGGTATTTTCTCCCCAAAGTGTTCAGGTTGTGATGAATAAATGTATATTATAAGATGTTCTCCATTGGGATAAAACCTCAAGAAATTGAAACATTCATCTCTATTTTATCACCAAAGTTCATGACGATGTAGATATTCTTGTCTGGTGCTGTAGTCTATCTAAAATGGAAATATGGTAGTTTTAAAGACGATACTCATGCTCAAACCATCCCCTGCGGCTTTGTAGCCATCAAAAGAAGAATAAAAATAAATTATATGGAACATTTTGTTTATGATGAAAGAATAAAGGAAGTAAGGTTTATGGTTTCTTTTGGGCACTTGATTTACTTGTAACAATGTTAACATCTGACTCTTTTTTTCTTTTTTCTTTTTTCTTTTTTTATCTCATAAAAGAATAAAAATATGGCAGTAATAATCATAAAAATAAGAAAAGAATGAGTAACACGCCTTAGATTCTGTTGTCATTGTTTCCCAACATGGTTATTGGCTTGATCGTTGATACTGATAAAAAAATTATTTACTTGGAATGGTTGATTTTGGAGGATTCCCCATCCAAGAGCATGATAACCTCTCTCAATGTATGCACACCCCTCTCTCACATTAATTAGGGTCTTGATATTATACAAGTGAAAAAAACCCTAAAAGGAGGCACACCCAAGCCATTTGCTTATATAAACTATATTAGCTTCTACTTATTTTTTGTTATTTTTCTCTCTCTTTACTATAAACTTTTTCCGCACTCTCAATCAAGAACGTATCTTTTTTTTTTTCCTTGGTATCAATATTTGTGGCAATTTAGTTATCATTGCTATCAATATTTGTGACAACTTTTGGGGGCACTTTGGACAAATTACATTTATAAGTTATTTATTTGGAAAAATTATGTAAATATCCGTTATATTTCCCCGTTATTACGAAAATACCTAAAACTTTCCGTTATTATCCATGTGTCCGTTTTTCCAACTTCATAAAACTTTTTTTTAAAAAGACAAAACTGCCCCTTTTTTGTTTTTGAAAAAATGATTTTTTTTTAAAAAGTGGATTTTTCAAAAACCAAAATTTTTTAATTTCGCTTTTTGAAAAAATCGAATTTTATTGCTTGTAACTTGGCATGTTAAAAAAATTTAATAATAATAAATTTTTGAATATATATATATATATAATACGATTTAAAAAAAGTGATAACCAAAAAACCCAATTCAACCCCTAGTTTAAATATTTGGACATACATAATATTTATGTTTAAAAAATCCTGTTTTTGAAATTTGATTTTTCAAAAACATAAATTAAAAAAATTTGGTTCTTCTAAAACATGAAATGGGCAATTTCATCTTCTTTAAAAAAAATATTATGAAGTTGAAAAAACGGACATCTGTGTAATAATAAAAAATTTCAGGTATTTTCATAATAATAAAAAATATAACACATATTTACATATTTATTCCCTTCAATAAAATATCTTAAAGTAGGTTTACTATTTTATAGCAAAAAAGATAAAAGTTTACTCTGTACATTTCAAAATTCTTAATTTAAATTTGTGAGCAAATAGTTGTTAACGGCAATCGACTAATATGATTTACAATTGAGAACGTGTGAGACATTTTTTAAAATCTTTAAGGAACCAGAAATTGCCATGAATGCAATTAAAATTTATTAAATAATTCGCATTTTAAAAAATAAAAGTACTCCCATATGTAGTTTTAGACTATATAAAATAATAACTTCAAAAATAAAAACTAAGGAATTGATATTCTATTTTGTAGTAAAAAATTATTATACTTTTAAAAATTTAAAGTAAAAAATTTTGAATTTAAAATTTCTGAAAATTAATTACAATTAAATATTGTATAAAAAAAAGAGATAAAGTTACCTAGTTGCATTTATGAAATTATTCTAAGAAATTTAGAAGGTAAATTTATAAAAATAACCCAACCCAATGTTGTTTTTGAAATTTTCGAAATATCCTCAATATTTTGTATTTTACCTTTGTCTCATTTTCAAAAATGTGTTTCAGTCTTTTTTTTTTATATACATCAAATTTAACTAAATTTTTTTATATCTTTACTGAAATATAAAAAATGATTAAATAAAAATTGAATGACCAAAATATCTATTATCTGTACACATTTGAGAGGTCTTTTGAAATTTTTATAAGGGCTAGGCTTTATGTAAACAAAACAATGCCTCACCTCAAATATTCATCCATAAAGCATTTTTGGCAATAAAAATTTCCATGATAGCTCTGAAATCAATTTCCAGCACAGACATTAAAATTCAAAACTTGAAAAATGGTATAGTTCTTACGGATCTATGAACACTTATGTTTAGGGTGAAATGGACGATCTAGTTAATTATTTTTAGAGCTCAAAATCCTAATTTTTTTTACAAACTTAATGTTCAAGCTGAGATGATAGATGTAAAGGTATTCAATGTTTGAATTGCAAATTTTTATGAATTATGAGGCGAGGCTTTCCTTATTTTGATAGGGTTGCCACCCTATCAAACCATTTTCCTTATGTAATTTTTTTTATTTGAAATTATTATTTTAAGTTTTACTTTACACATATACAATAATAAAAAATAGAAACAGTAAAAAATTACGCTTAATCCGATGTATACGAAAACAGATTGTCTACAAATAGACCATTCATCTTTTGAAAATTTTTATATAAGGTTGCAACCTTAAATTACATATGCACCTCAAAAATCCATCGGGAAATATTGTTTTAATGTTAAAAAACCCTCTAATTGATCATCTCGACATCAAGATGTATGAATATAAAAAAAAAAATACAAAAATTGAGTTCCAAAAATAGTGCATCTTGCAATACATTATCTAAATCGTTCGTTTTCAATATTTCCATATGTTTATAGATCTAATTGACTTTAACCATTTTTTAAGTTAATTTTTTTATAATTAGTTATGAAAATAAATTTTAAGATATTCCTATGAATTTTTATATGAAATTACATCTTATGATAAAATTTGGAGGTGCGTTTTAATTGGATTGTTTAAGGGTTGCAACTTTATAGAAACCGTATTTTTTATCTTTTGTACGTGGAGGTTACAATCATTTTCACTCATTAGATGTCAAATTGGATGACTTGTGGTGAGTCATGAAGTCCGATTTTTTTTTTTAGAACTTTATGTCTATTTAATGACACTCTTACAATCACCCATTTTGAAATTTAAAGGGCAATAATGATTGTGACCTATATCTACAAAAAGATAAAGATAAAAATTTATATAAAGTTGCAACATTAAAATGTAGAATTAAATATGCATCTAAAAAATTCAATGGAAAATGTTATTTTAGTGTTGAAAAATCCTCTAATTGATCATCTCGATGTGAATATGCAAAAAAAGAAGATTTTGAGTCACATAAATAGTGCATATTGCAACACATTATCTAGATTCTAGACCATCCATTTTCAAGATTTTCATATGTTCATAGATCTATTTGATTTTAACCATTTTTAAATTTTATAATTAGATGTGAAAATAAATTTTGAGATAATCCTACAAATATTTTATGCCAAAATTATATGTTATGATAAAATTTGGAGGTGCGTCTTAAGGTTGCAACGTTATAGAAACTACACCCAAAGATAAATGGTCTTTATAGACTTTCTTATAGGGAAGGGTATGGTTTTTATAAGGTTGTAGCCTTCAACAATCCAATTAAGGTGCGCCTCCAAATTTTATCTAATGTTGGTGTAAAAAAGCATTAAGATTATTTTAAGATCTATTTTCATATATCTAATTATAAAATTTTAAACTTCAAAAATGATTAAAATCAAGTAGATCTATAAACATATGAAAATCTTGAGAATGGACGGTCTAGATAATGTGTTGCAAGATGCATTATCTACTCAAATTTTAATTTTTTATTTTTTTCATATTTATACATTTCAATGTCAAGAAGATCAATTAGAGGGTTTTTCAACATTAAAATCACATTTTCTAATGGATTTTTGAGGTGCATATATAATTCTACATTTTAATGTCAAAATTAAAATACCATCGTACTGCTCTAAAAGGTGAGACATAGGGCTAGGTACTAAACTTTGGCAAGGAGCCACCCCGGCCCTATAATGGAGCCTGGGTCCCTATAATTGGGCTGCAAGATTCCGCCCAGATCGCTTTTTGCAGCCGGTTCCCGGTCCCGCCCGCCCACCCCAGCCCAATCCCAACCCAAAGCACAAAACCCTAAATCTCGACCCTTTATAATCTCTCAACTTGAACGGATTCCAGTCTCAAGTCTCTGGCAAACCCTAATCCCTGAAACTCATTTCTCTTCCTCTGCGGTTCAACAATGGCAGAAACCCTAGTTTTGCGAGGTACCATGAAGGGCCACTCGGACATGGTAACGGCCATAGCCACACCAGTGGACAACTCTGATGTGATAGTCTCTTCTTCTCGCGACAAGTCAGTCCTCCTGTGGCACCTCACCAAAGAGGAGGGCACCTATGGTGTTCCTCGTCGTCGCCTTACTGGCCATTCCCACTTTGTTCAGGACGTGGTCATGAGTTCTGATGGCCAGTTCGCTCTCTCTGGTTCATGGGACGGAGAGCTCAGGCTTTGGGATCTCAACACTGGCATGACGACTCGTCGATTCGTTGGTCACACGAAAAATGTTTTGTCAGTGGCTTTCTCCATTGATAATCGCCAAATCGTTTCTGCATCCAGAGATCGAACCATCAAGCTCTGGAACACCCTAGGTGAGTGCAAATACACCATTCAGGATCAGGACTCTCACACTAACTGGGTCAGCTGTGTTCGATTCAGCCCCAATACCTATCAACCTACCATTGTCTCTGGTTCATGGGATCGAACTGTGAAGGTTTGGAACCTAACAAACTGTAAGCTCAGGTGTACACTAACTGGTCATGCTGGCTATGTGAATAGTGTGGCTGTTTCACCTGATGGCTCGCTTTGTGCTAGCGGTGGGAAGGATGGGGTGACTTTGCTTTGGGATTTGGCAGAGGGAAAGAGATTGTATTCATTGGAGGCTGGGGGTATTATTCATGCCCTGTGCTTCAGCCCCAATAGGTATTGGCTTTGCGCTGCTACTGAGGAGAGTGTCAAGATTTGGGATCTTGAGAGTAAGAGTATTGTGCAGGATCTCAAGACTGATGCCCCAACGAACAAGAACCAGGTATATCTATCTCTCTCTCTCTGCTTCATTTTCCCTCCTTTTCTCTCTATCTGCTTCATTTTCCCTCCTTTTCTTTTTAGTTGTGAGTGCCATACTTCTTTATCATTACAAATTGTGCTTTTTGATGCTATTACTTCCTATATTAAATTACAAATTGTGCTTTTCGATGCTATTACTTCCTATAAAAAATTGCTATTACCGGTAGGAATGGGGTTGTTATTGATGCGGTTTTGTTATTGTTGTTATTGGTGGGGGTATGACGCAATGGAGATTTTTGGATACTTCTGATAGAAGACTGGGTCTAGTCAATTGTTGTATTGTATTCTTTGGCTTTATTTCCAGGCAGTAATCATATGTTATTTCAATGCCTTGCTCATTTGTTTTATTGTTTTGCTTGTTTTTTTGCCATTGTTTTCTAGAATTTGTTATATTTGTAATATGATTTGCTTCTTTAGGTTTGGTTCATCCTTTTGCTGTTGTTGTTGTTGTTTTGCTGTTTGGTATTTGGTATGCAGGGGATTTTCAAAGCTCTCATTTGCATTGGGTTATTCTTTAGTGGCTTTTTGTTGCTTTATTCTTTAGTGATGATCCTAACTTTATTTTCTTTTGCTGTCATTGCCATTACTGGTGGTGTTTGCATATTTAAGAGGGAAATAATTGTTTCGCCAATGTGTCATTATTTTCTTATCTAGGGTTCAGCTCCCACATCTTGATATATTTTTTCGCCAATGTGTCATTATTGTTTCGCCAATGTGTCATTATTGCATGTCTTTTTTTATTTTTTCACGATCCATACGCTAGATGTCTGTAAACTCCAGCTTTTGTTGCATTTGTAAATTCCAATATTCTGAATGGGTGATAAAATAGGCTAACTGCATTATTTGGACTTAATTTAATGGTCATCTTTGCATGTTCAGTAGGAATAGATTTTTGCATCGAACACATCAGACTGATTTATGGGGTCACTTTGGATATCAGTTAGTTATATTTCACTGATGAATTTTGTGTTATAGTTTTTTACTTTGAAATGCAATACCATGCTTCTATGTAAAATTAACAGAGCATGCCCCAAACATGTTACTTAGGATTGCCATCATTGATTCCAAATGTAAACACATCTGATTCGAGCGGTGGTTTCCTTACCATATGAGATGCATTTGCATCTAGAGTGAAAGACGGAGATTATTGGTAACTTGTTTGATACCCTGAATCATGGTGTCTATATGATCTCTTTATGCTCGGATAAACCTTATGTTGGAAAGTTTTTAGCATATTAAAACATTTTGTCGGCAAGTGCTGATCACATCACTATGTATATAGCATGCTATTTAGTGTGCTACATGTAACATCAGCCATCTTCTGTCGACAGTGGATTGCAGATGTTGCATGTTGCACACTGAACATGTACTAGATATGCTACAACATACAAGCCTTTAGTTGATTATATATCTGAATTCATATTCGAATGGCACTTTATATATTGATTGTTATTTGTTGGCAAGGTTGATGTGACTATATGTATTGTTTCCAATGGGGAGTGATTGATCTTCTCTCATTTTCCCATCAGTAAAGAAATCTATACTAGTACCAGAGTTTACATGGCTGAGTTTAAACTTTTTTTATGCTTGTGATGTATCAAATATGGGAGGGATTGGTTGTCTTTTTGTATGGAAAAACGTCTTTGTGGACTGTTCATTAATTTTGGGATTTTGTGCTAGACCTTCTTCCTAAGGGAGATAGAGCAATAGATGTCATGAGACAATCAATTGTTAGGTTGTGTGATTTGTCATAGTGTGAGTATCTTTATGCACTGGAATATTTTAGATTCTTAGTGTGGCCCAATGATTTGAATTGTGTCTACTGTGTAGGCTGTGGCATGGCCTTCCATAGCTGTACTCCTATGGTTGACTGATGTTGTATGGGTCTAAGTCTAGTAAGGCATTTTGAAGTGCTTGCCTGATTGAGGGACATCCGGGTTTGATCGCTAATGAATCATTACATAGTTACTATAGTTGACATGAGCTGGCCACTTTTATGCTATATTTAAGTTGGAGAAGGCATATGCTTTTGGTGATGCTCTAAGTATCTTTCTTAGCACAAGTGAAAGTGATAGATATTTAGTTGGATGATAGATATTTTGTTGGATGTAAAGCTTTTAAAAAAATAATCTGAGGAAGAGCACTGTTGACGCATGACGAACTCTTGCAATCTCTATTTTCTTGTGGTTTTGGTTTGATTGTGAAATCAGATTGGAGGTGTTATTTCTCCTCTTATGAAATTGTGCTACTTGGATGGTAAATTTTTTGAAACTGGAGTCCTGAGTTGGATTTCTACCATTTTCTATCACAATTGGTTTTGTTTTCTTAATATATGTATTGCATTCAAAAGCCATATGGTGGCTCTTTTATGCAAACTTATAGTTATCAGGGTTATGTAGCTAGTGTAGGGGTGCTCGTGTTTATAGGAATGCTCTCTCTCTTTAGTTCTACATTAAAACTTTCCAAAATAGGCTATCATTCCAATTTATTGGGTACATTATTATTCAAGATTGGTCATCTAATCAAGTTAAATGGCCCTCATTCCAGAACCATGTGTTTGGATGAATCATTTTTGCACAATATCTCATTTTTGAGCGATAGAGTTCCTTTTTCTGAAATATTGCTTTGGACTTTACTCTGAATCATGGTATTTCCTGAAACGCTTATTTCATGAAATGGAACCTCAAGCAGCATCCTGCATATGGCTTAGCTCGTCTGTTGTTTGCTAGATTCTGGACTGTTCCTTCAATCCTGTAAAATTTGAGTGGAATATCCGCCTGTTTCTCTTTTGATATTTTGAATTGAATCCCCCTCAATCAATGCATCTATTGCTGGAAATGGTTTACCTTTTTTTTTCTGGACGAATGAAGTCCAGTCTGCTACATATAAAATGCAAAAGGGAAAAAAGAACTCCCTTTTACTTTCCATTCTTATTGTTTTCTTTCCTTATATTTCCTGAATTTGGCTATGCATCTACTATGTGCATATAGGGGTTTTAAAACCATATATATATTTTTTGGAACTTCTAAGTTGTGCTTAAATCTGAGTGGTTTTGACTTAGTTTTATGTATGTGATGGGGGAGGATGCTTTAGTTTCATGCATATGACGGGGGAGGATGCTTTTCCCTTACAAATGGAGCGAACCAGTTATGTTTGTATATTGCTTTGTGAACATCACAAATAAAGCTTGTACATGCTGATGGCTGCCTCCATTGACAGGGTTTGCCGTGTGTGCTCTCACAGTCTTTTCTGTGTGACATTGATGGTTGACCCTGCCTGTGGATGCAGTCTCTGTGGGAAGCAGTCTCATATTTCATCGCCTTGTGGAGCAGCGTTGCTAGCATTACCTCTTGGGATTGGCCATGAGAAGTACATCTTATTTGTAGTTTCTTCTTGGAAGCTTGTCTTTGAACTGTGATTGACCAGTTTTATATTATTTTCTGATTCTGTGGTATTGTTCTAGTTCGGAAGTTGGTGTTGAACTTTGGCATGGGTTAGCTGATGTTGTTAACCCACACTTCTAGTGTGTGCTTTTGGTTATTGTGGTCTCAGATTTTTTATTTGGTAATTTTGGCCTCTGTCATTTCCTAATGAGCATTTTTTCCCCTCAATAGGAATGGAAGAAACCAGTTTTCGGCAAGAGTTTTAACAAATGGTTAAGCAGATGATAGTTCTATTCAGATTCTGCAGTATATGATAAACCCGTTTTTCTTATGGATGATTATAATATTACCACTTCTCAGTGGATGGTAGCGATAATCTGTTGGTCTTTAGTCTTGCTTTGCCAAGCAGTCTCACAGTTTGTCTCCACCATCCAAAGGTTAGGATAGAGCATACACCAATCCTCTTATTAATGATAGTTCTTCACTCATGTTGGCAACCTTCAATGGATGCCATAATTGGTGTGGTATTGAGCCTCGTAAATTGTTATGTTGCCTGATTTTCTGGTTCCGCTTGAAGACTCCTTTCTAAGGTCTTTGCAATTGAAATGTGATAAGCCAATTTCCATCAAGAGTCCCACAGTCACAAACCAGATAGTTATTGTTCTTTAGGTATTGCCATGTGCTTGTCTAATTGCATAAAACTGTCTTGGTGTTGATCATTCTTCACTTGTATGTGTTTTTGAGGTGAATCATTTAAATTTTTTTGTTGTGTTGCATAATTTTCTGTTTCCATTTGGAGGTTTTACTTGGTCTTTAATATCTTTGCAATTGAACCGGAAGAAGTCAGTTTTTCATTAAGAATTGCAACCCCTTAAACCAAATCTGGTGTTGTTTACCTATAAACCTTTTTTATTATTGACATTGTTTTGCTCTAATTGCTATAACTTGTTCCATCATTGATGGTCATTCATCTTTTGCAATGCTTTTTTGTCTTGCTTGCAGATGCTGTACTGTACCAGTTTGAGTTGGAGCACCGATGGAAGCACTCTCTTTACTGGATATACTGATGGGGCAATTAGGGTCTGGGTCGTGGGTCGCTATTGAGTGCTTTTTTGATAAGACTAGAGGCAATGAGTTATCAACTTTGTCTGTCGATTTTTTTGCTATTTAGGATTCCTTTGAATCAAGAACAGCCTATCAAGATTTGGATGAGTGGTTAACAATAGATGTTGCTTGTCTTTTTGGGTTATGGTGATTTATTTAAGCATTGCAAATATCGAGAGATTAAACATGGAAGCAGATTCACCTTCATTATATTTTTATGGTTTATGAGTAGACTTTACCCTTTTTTTTTCTTTTCTTTTTTAAAGAGGCTGTTAAGGTACAAATTTCACTTTCAAGATTGTGGTTAGAAATTATCCATTGTGTAGGTGTTAAGCCCAAGACTTGGTTTCTGTTTCTCAGAAAATTGGGGTAATGTTTTTTGCTCTGGTGATCTAATAGAACACCATTAATCTTTTATGCATCTCATATTGCTCAAGAGTGCATGCGAGTGAAGCTCATTTAAGATGAGCAATTTGTCATTTCAATTTCGGTTGCAATATCCCGGTGACAATGGTTGGTTTTTTGGTCGGAGAGAGTGGTGGTTTCGGTCATCACTGCTAGCATTCGAGTCCGTTTGTTTCTCTGTTTCTTTGCAATTATTTGTGGGTCCCTTCCTCCTTGGGCAGCTGTGATTGAGAATTTTGATCAGTTGTGGTGCTCTAGGGTTTTGCCATTAAATAGCCATTGAAATGTCTTTTTGTTCTTGGTGGATTTTGTTTAACCTGAAATTTGTTCCGATATGGATTAGGACACATGTAGAAATGAGTCGCCTCTTAAAAATTTATTTTTGAGATGGATTTTTGGACTTTAACTTTTAAGGAGATAATCTCTAATATGAAGATCCTGGAAATAAAAAAATAAATATTTTTTGTAAATTAGAAATAATAATTGTATTAAGAAAATATTTGGTATGTTAGTTTCAATGACGAACCACCTATTTGCATTTATATTTTTAAGATGAATGCTTATACCTTGGGGATCGCAATTGTAGAAATGTGGTTTTTATGTAAAACAATTCTTCTTTGGATTATGGTATTGTTTTTGTGATTAGGATATTGTTTTTGGTTAGGATATTGTGTTTTATTATTAAAAGATTGACTAAACTTGAAAAATTCAATAAAAATAAGAAAATTTCAGGTAAAACTATTGAAAATTTGGTCAAATAGGAGCTTTTTACCGGAAACAAAAAAACATATCAACTTGTGTAAAAAATTAAATGTTGGAGGATTTGTTACTAAACCATATGATTCTATTGCCAAAGTTAATATAGCTTATGGTGTCACTATTTATAAAGTTGAAGTGCTTCATTAAAGAACTAGGTGCGTCTTTGTCCCCATTTAAGGGAGAGAAAAAGTGGAAAGAATTTTTAAGCAAAAAAAAAAATAAACGCAACAAAAAATGAAGAATGCATACAAAATGATAAGAAAACTTCCTTTTAAGCTTTTAGGGTGACGGTTTTTGCTATAAAAAAGATTTTGATCAAATATTTTGAAAACAAAATATTATGTGCAATCGAAATAGAAAATATAGAAAAAAGAAACAATAGCAAGAGATAGGGGTAGAAAGATTGGGCTGGTGATCAAATCTAGTCAACCTCCGGTTTTGACGGTTCTCAAGAAATATCGGTTTAATGCTCATTTTGGACGGTTCTCAAGAAATATCGGTTAGTGTTCATCTTGGATCAAATAGGGATTTGGTCAACCACCGGTTTTGACGGTTTTCCTATGGTATTTTTTCAAAAGTTTTTGGGATATTTTAAATGAGGACTTACTCGTCATGGTCAGAGAGTTTTTTATTAGAAGTCAGATCTTTAAAGGTATTAACGCTACCGTTTTGGCTTTAATTCTCAAAATATCAGTGAGCTTTCTAATATCAGACTTATTAGCTTGCTTACGAGTACCTATAAAATTATTGTCAAAATTATTGTTGAGAGACTTACAGAAGTTCTTCTCTTCCTCATCTCAAAGTCTTGCGCATCGTTTATTAAGGATAAGCAGATTACAGATAATGTTTTGGTGGCACATGAATGCATTCAATCTCGTGTCCTCAGTAAAGTGGTAGGTGTTATGCTAAAGTTGGACATTGGAGAAAGCTTATGATAGGGTGGAATGAGGGGTCTTGTTAGAAGTTATGAAATTGATGGGTTTTGGTGATAGATGGAGAAGCTGGATTTATGGGTATCTTTTTTCTGCGCATTTCACTATTTTGTTCAAAGGAAGTCTCATTGGTTTTTTCAATGCCTCTAGGGGACTTCGTCAAGGTGATCCTCTATCGCCTTTTCTTTATACCACTTATGCAGAATGTTTTAGTCTCATGCTTAGTAATATTGAGAGGAGTGGAGCCTTCACAGGTTTACAAAATTACAAATTCTGATATCACTGTGTCTCATCTCCAATATGCAGATGATACACTTGTGTTTTGTGATGCTAAAGCAGAACAATTGGAAAATATTGCAAGATTCGAAGTGGTTTTAGGGATCATAGTAAACCTTCACAAGTCGTCTTTGTTGATCATTAACTGTGGAGAGAGGCTAGCTGAGAATCTTGCAAGAGTGGTGGGTTACAAGGTGGGTTCGTTTCCTATTTTTTACTTGGGCTTGTCAATTTCGAATTCTAAATTCGATATTGTTGTATGAGACAAGGTAATTGAAAGAATACAAGTTAAGTTATATTTATGGAAGCACAAGTACTTGTCTTTTGGTGGTTGGGTAACTTTGCTTCGATCTTGCTTAGCCAACTTACCTGTATACCAGATGTCCTTGATCCAAATTCCAGCTTCAGTGGGGAGAATGATAGAGAAAATGATGGGAGATTTCCTTTGGGGATCGGGGGAAGAGCACAAAAAGTTCCATTTGGTCAGGTGGGATAGGGTTTGTACTCCCAAACGTGAAAGGGGCCTTGGTATTCGTAATATTAGGAAATTTAATGAGGCTTTACTGTGTAAATGGTGGTGACATAGTACCTGTTTTAAGGATCATCTTTGGTATAATGTGCTTCTCTCAAAATATGGGACGTACAACCACAATTTATGGCTCGGTGGAGGTAGAGGGATGGAGGTCTCTTACACTTAGAGCCATTTATAATTGTAGACCTATGATCTCGAGGTTTTTTAAATAGAATGTTGGCAATGGTAGGCAGGCCTTATTTTGGTATCATAAGTGGATTGGAATGTTCACCCTTAAAATTGCTTTCCCTTACCTTTTCCGTGTGTTCTTTGAACCATATTTGTTTGTTGGAGATATAGTAGAAAGAATAGGGGATAGGTTGTTTTGGAATATCAATCTCAAGTACAGGAGGCTGAGTAATGTTATTTTCTCTTAATGGTGTGCCTTGATGGAATTGTTGGAAAAAGTTTATATCTCACATGATGCTGTAGATGAGATGGTATGGGAGATTGAGAGTGATGTTATTTTCTCATTAAAATCCTGTTACAATTTGTTTTTTCATGATCGCTATTGGCGATCCTTTCCTGAGATTGTCCATATTTGGAAATGGCCTATTCCCCATAAAGTTCAGCTTTTTATCTGGCTTGCAGCACAACACAAAATTTTGACTATTGATAACCTTATGAAGCGATGTAAGATTTTGACTAATGTCTATTTACTTTGCAAACAAGACGGGGAATCTGTTGCACACTTGTTGATGCATTGCCATTTCTCCTCCCGGATATGGCACTGGTGGTTTAATTTGGTTGGGGTATGTATGGTTATGCCTCAGAAGGTATCTGAAATGCTCACACAGATATTAATGCCCTTTCTTCCTAAGACAGGGAGAATTATCTGAAAGATTGCAGTAGGTATGATGTTGTAGGAAATCTGGAAAGAAAGGAATAGAATGACTTTTGAAGGTGTACTTTTACCCTTCCAAAAGGTCGTTCTATTAATTCAGTAGTCTATTTGGTATTATCTTTCTGTGACCAAGGAGGAATGGGGAATTACCAAACTGGATGTCATGTCCAACCTCACCTATCTTTTTAAACTTGGAGTGAGAAAAGCTAGACCTAAAGCTTTATGGTGTGCTCCTCCCTTTGGATACCTTAAGATTAATTTTGATGGTAGCTCAATGGGTAATCCAGGTCCAGTGGGTATTGGGGTAATATATCGATATTGTTTTGGGAACACTATTCTTTCTTATGCAGGACCTATTGGTGTGACAACTTCGAAACTTGCAGAGATGAGCGCTTTACTCAGGGGATTTATTTTGTACACCGCAGCTTGGGGAACATTTGTATTGTTGAAGGGGATTATTTGAACGTCATAAAATGGTGTAGGAAAGAGCAATTTGTTCCCTGAGAACTTTGGTCTTTGTGGCTACAGATTTTGGATGTCTCAGCTTCCTCATCTATTTCTTTTTCCCATGTATTCGAGAGGCTAATGGGGTTGCTGATTCTTTGGCTAAAAGAGGTGTTGGCCTTGATTCTATTATTGTTTCTTCTTATGTAATTTCTTTTTAGCATTTCAATAAAGTCTTGAACATTGGTAAAAAAAAAGAAGAAATATCGGTTTAGTGCTCTTCTTGGATCCGACAGGGATTCGGTCAACCATCGATTTTGACGGTTCTCGAGAAATATCGGTTTAGTGCTCATCTTGGAGCAGACAGGGATTCAATCGTCGGTTCTGCCAGTTCGACCGCTTGTTCGATCTTGTTAGGATCATTGTTTTTGCTCGATCTTGTTTTGATAACTATGGTATAGCAGGAACTCGAATACAATCAACAATGGTGTAGGAAAGAACAAAAGGTGTCATTAAGTGGCATATTCGTATACTTTGAGACGTCTGGAGGTTTCTTTGGTAAGGCTAAGCAAGGAATCGCGTCTCATATTCATATTCTTTCAGATATCTGGAGTTTTCTTTAGTAAGGCTAAGGAAGGAATCTCTTTTTTTTTTTTCAGGTGTCGTTTCCATTTTGCATAAGGTTGCAACTTTAAACAGTTAAATTAAATTGCACCTCCCAACTTTGTCATTATGAGATGCAATGTCGGTGTCAAATTTTTTTAGTATGGTGTGACAATCTATTTTGATATCTAATCATATAATTTTAAACTCTAAAAATAGTTCAAATCATGCAAATATATAAACGCATAAAAACGTTGAAAATGAACGGTCCAGCTAATGTGTTACAAGATGTATTGTTTTTAGGACTTGAAATCTTTTTTTCCCATATCTTTACATCTTGATATCGAGATAATTAATTAGATATTTTTTTAACATCAAAACAACTTTGTTTTTTTTTTTTAAGGATTATAGATGTGGAGCTTAATTCTACATTTTAAGGTCTCAACCTTATATAACTTTTTCCATTGCTACGTTTTAGATAAAAGAAAGAATTACTTTCTATAAATCTATTAAACAACCTTATCGAAGAATTAATAGAAGATCATGCAGAACATTCATCTGACCACCTAATAAGATTAAAATCCCCCTATGCACAGAGGGAAATGAAATTTGCCGAATCACTCCATCTATATCATTGACAAAACTTTCTTTAAAAGCAGAGTCAGTAGGACCAACATTCATAATTCCCCAAGAGCACCCTGGGATAAGACCATGAAAGCCAAAAAATAGCAATCTATCTCGAATAATATTCTCAAAATTTTGAAGAACAAGAGGGTTCCACAATACCCACAAGCCACCAGATGCTTCGACAACATCAATACCAAAAAAAAAAGCAGCCCCTGAGCCCTAGACCTCTTTAGCCCTAGAAACACTAGGAATAGGGAATTTGGTCTCTTGAAGAATTAAATCAAGGGCTTAAACTTAGAAACAAAAAATAAAACATCCATCTTACGCTTAGGGTCACCAAGACCGCTAACATTACATGAGAGATTATGCATTAACAAGAAGGGTTAGAGGTGGAACCTGACCCATCAGGACCTGCTCTGAAATAGAGCTCCTCCAGCATCAATGCTTCATTGAACGCAACATAATCCGACAACTCCAAAGAGTGTGAAACAAGAGAAGCAGAGGAAACCTTCGAGAGATCAATGGTTTCTGGTTCCTTACCCAAAGACGCTTTCGGCTTCACAATGCTCTTAATGATGCCACGGCCCTCCAGGCAAGCCAAAGACCTCGACCTCAAAAAAGAAAACTTCTTATGCTTAG
The DNA here is from genome assembly GCF_054954075.1 of Amborella trichopoda. Taxonomy (NCBI): domain Eukaryota; kingdom Viridiplantae; phylum Streptophyta; class Magnoliopsida; order Amborellales; family Amborellaceae; genus Amborella; species Amborella trichopoda. Next base: position 14,617,566 of record NC_142348.1, on the reverse strand, counting down.
ATGCCTTGCCGACGATAGGGGTTTTCTTATACATCCCCACACTGCTCTGAGCAATATCCGTCTCTGAGTTCACAGTCCTTCTAACCTTCTTAATATGTTTCACCTCATCAAAGAACACTCCAATAGGGATATTAAAATCCATACCCCTATCAGATACCATAGCTGCAACCTTCGGTTCTTCAGGATCAACATCAGCAGAATCAGACTCAAAAACCTCAACTTCTGATACAGAATCAACAGTTATAAACGCTCACCCCAAAAGCCATAAAAGGGACGCCTCCAAATGGGGAATAACTCTCAAAGGAACAACCAAAACAATCTTCGGGTCAAAAGAACTATCCTCTTCTTGCTCCCCCTCAATTTACGTAGGCAACTTCTGGTCTCCAAAAGCCAAAGCCGGATCTTCTTCGTCAGAATCCACCACCATCACAGCAAGAGGGTCAATGATAAGCAGATCAAACTTCGCTCTAGCCTTGGGAGGTTGACCCTTAATAGCAACACACTAATAACGCAAGGGATACATGGCTTTCTTTTGCCAAAAAAACCACACGACAACCCAGACTTTGAGAACCAGATCTAACAGCACTCCGTTCTTTGTCAAGAAAAGAAAAATGAGACTCCAACCAAAGAACCTTTTCTCTTCCACCGGCTTCCAAAAAGACTGCTTGTTAATATTGGAAAAATGCGGTTGCAGAAAATCCACTGCAAATGGCCATTGAATATATTCTTCATCAGTCAATTGCATACACAGAAAATGGCCTTTCATTTTTACATCGTTTGCCAAGGCATATCCTGCTGGCCTTGAGAAGGATATTTTCGTAAATCAATCCACTATCTCTAAGACCTCCACTAGCACCTACATGGCCAGGATTTTTAAATGAAACTACCATCAAAATTAAATTTCATATTTCCTATTAATTTGTATGCCTATCCTAGCTCATGTAGTAAATCATCTGTTGATATACACACCCTAAGTAGGGGTGGCAACGGGTCGGCGTCCGACTGATCCCGGACCCGGACCCTAATAGTATTTGGATCCAGGTTTAGGATCAGGACTCGACCCACTGGGTCCAAAAGTTGGACCCATTCATATACCAGTTGGGTCTCGGGTCTATCCCGTCGGGTCCATTGCCACCCTCACTATGAGGTTTTATGCCTTTTTTTTACCATCATATGCCCATATTATTGGCAACAAGGATACAATCACCAGTCAATAGATTTCAAGCCGTCTTATTTGTCGTTTAATAGCTAAAAATGACTGCAAGTACTTATTGCATACGATCCTTAATACAACCAAACGAATAGGGCTTGAAGCATTTTATCTCCAACAGTTTATGGATACAGGCAGGTCCAACTAGACCCAAACCCGGACCCGAATAGTATTTGAGTCTAGGTTTTAGACTCGGACATGACCCGCCAGGTCCAAATGTTGGACCCATACCGGGGCCCATGTTGGGTATACCAACGAGTTTTAGATCCATTACTACCCCTAACCCCAAGCTTCCTCCATAACCGCAGCCAAACTTTCAACAGCTACCTAGATTCGATCCACATCTTTTCTTCCATCGCCTTTCCTTAATGCACTCTTCTATTTCATTTCTTTCCATATTTGCATGGAATGTGGAATGCTCAAATGGTCTAGGACATAGTCAACTGATCTTGCTAGTGGATGCTGGATATTTAATTGATAGAATGCCTAATATATTTTTCTTGAATACTGACATCCTAAAAACAATGGTCCACTGTTTCCTCATCCTCCTTACACAAAATATGACAATATTGGCCTTCTTTCTCAACACATTCATAATTAATATCTGTTTGAGAATAGATGTCCATAATAAGTTTGAATCATATGTGAAAAAGGAAGCTTCCATATCTTTTGTAATTTAGGTTAAGTCGTCATGTTCCATCACAGTACACCAGGAAATACAAAGACTTTGTTGAGAATGTGCCATCATCAGTCCTTTCCCATCACTGTATCTGCTTTTTTCTGGCGATAGTACTCTTTTTTTGTTACTTGACCACCACCCACCACTTTGTTATTAATGCAATATTCATCAAGTATAATTATTTTATACGCGGTCTTCCATATCTCTAAGGAGAAATTCTAGTTTTTGTGCTCCTTATCCCTCTAGTTGTGAATAAAAAAAAGAGGATCTTCTTGCCTTATTCCGGTAGATGCTTAAAGAATCCTTATGCCTCTCCAGTTGTACTGAGAATTGGCTGGATGACAGTCACCCATGCGATCCACTGTCTCCATCTTGTCTTTAAGCCCAAAATATGCAAAAGCACTTCCCAATCAAGCCTCCCAAATCAATTTTGCAGACGATTTCCAACTTGTTTTCCGATCTTCTAGAATGAATACATCCCTTACATATTAAAATACCATCCTGGATCAGTGTCCCTTGAATAATGCAAATTGAGGCCCTTCAATAACACTCTGCAAAGCCATTTTCAATGTCCTTGATAAAATCAGTACAACGATTTTATACAAGCTCGTGAGGAACTCATATCTTGCGAGAATGCAACAAAGTTAATATATGAAATAATGCCTTCTCCTGAAAAACTTTTATAAGTGTGCGTGTCTACCATCGTTTCTACAATGTTACTGTCACAATTCAAGATGGATTAAGTTCTATGGTACAAGGAAAGCATATTATGATCCATATGGCAATAGAAAATCTATGTTATTTATCATATCATTACATCAAAAATTGCATCATGGAAAGAGTAGGACTAACCGCTTGGTAAATGCCATTACCAAGTAAACACTAGGAAATTCCTTGCTATAAAACAAATAGTGGCACTATAATGAAGATTAGATACAGATAACTCTCTCTCTCTCGGGTTTGCTCATCTGGATAATTCTGAGTAGAGCCAACATTAATGGGAGCTAAGCTTCACTCCAACTGTTGGAGTGGCATGGAAGGTGGCGGCTCTAGTTGCTGATACTTGGGTTTGTTCTTCTTCTGAAGAAGGTAAGTAATCCAGTACCAGAACATCAGAATCCGTCCTTGTTCCACCACTGTATCTTTTATGCTGCTTCCCCCAAAAGAAAGTCTCTCTAGGACCTGCCATGCACACCATTATTACAAACGGACTTGGATTAGGAACCACTTGAATAAATAAATACCAGGCTCAAAAGACCATATAGTTATTGGGGCTCCCTGATATACAAAATTCTTTGAAGCCATTATGGTTTCTAAATATGTGTCATATTCTACGCAACAAATCAATTTTCATAATCTTCAGGGGGGGGAAAGCAGTGAAATGATACAATGTTTGTTCTCTATGGAAAATTCATTAGGGAAAAATTAATAGATCTATTTACCTGGGGTCTTCATACTATTTGATTGAGCTCTCATCTAGATCAACCACTGCTATTTGGGTGCCCACAAAGGCTCCAAAATCACTTTCCTCCCAAAAATAAAATAAAATGGTGCTCCAATATCGCCGCCCCCAAGTTCAAAGCTGGGCTGGCCATACAATGAACAGCGGATTAGGTATTTGGAGCCCCAACTCAAAATTTATTTGAATTTATAGAGGAGACTGTTTTGGAGGCTTCTTTGAGCATGTCTTGGGGGCCTGATCCATTTATCACCCAATAACAAATGGTGGTTTAGGTCATGATCCAAATGAATAGTATGGGTAGGGTCTTGTTCCATCAAATTTGAATCCCAACCAGCCATCCAAACCCCAGTCCATCCCCGTGGTTATGATATCCTCATCAGGTGGGAAGGGGTTCCAAAGAGATTTCTTGGTTGTGAAATTCTCTGCCCACCCATATTCTCTCTCACCCCTTATCCGCGCTCCAACTGGAAAATAACCTTTAACACTTCTAAGGACCCCACCCCATAATGCTTTAGGTGTGTTTTAAACCTCAGCCCGGTGGCCTAGGCCAAATGGCCAATGGCCAAGGTGATACAGGCCAGTAGACCTGTAGGTGGGTACACCTGTACAAGTAAAACCTTTTCTTCTCACTTTAAATCCCTATCTCGAACAGGTAGCTAGATCGGGCCCCCTTTTTCTTCTCTCAAATGGGGGCAAATGTCCACCCCCCTTTTTCCTCTCTCTCAATACCAATTACAGGAAAATTTGCTGCATCAACAGATTCTCTTCAGGAGAGAGAGAGAGTCCCACTCAGTTGAATCCATTGTTTGCAAAATCCCTCGATCTAATCACTAACCGCCCCGTTAGATCGAAACCACCCACTCAATTGCATCCATTATTCGCAAAATTGCTCGATCTAACAGCTAACCGCCTGGTTAGATCGGAACCGGCTAGTGGATTTTGGGCGGTTAGGATGATCAACTAGTATTTAAAAAAAATAATTAAAAAAATGCATATAAATTCTAAAAAATAAGGAATTTGATTTGTAATGGATTTTTAAATATTCTTTACATTATGGTAAAGATTAAAATTTTTTTTGGTCATTAATAGTCACTTTTATATTTTCTCATTATTTTTAAAAAATTTAAAAAATAACCATTGAAAAATATAAAATGGGTTAAGATCCATTTTTTTCATTAATTTTCAACTTCATTTGAATGTGTTTTGCTTTAATAATTCTTTATATGCTTTTCATATTTTAGTAAATTTTTTTTGTTTTTTCTTATTTTTTTTCAATACTTTTTTGACCGCCTAGAACTTGCTTGGTTAGAGCGGTTGAATCGGTCGGTTTATCTATTAGGTTGGTTAAACCGTTTCCAGGCCGTTCCAGTTCGATTTTGCGAACACTAAGTTGAATCCACAACTAAGAGAATCCAAGAGAATCCACAGACGAAGTGTGTGGGTGAGAGATAGTCCTCAAATCTTAATTAAATTCACAACTTTCAGAGATCAAGGAGTTAGATAGAATCCCTTTGTCATGTGAATCAACCAATCTTGGAGAGAGAGACGTGGATTCACAGCCCCCTCTCCTTTGGGCCACATTCTTTCTCTCTTGGGCACGTGGCTAACCAAGCCTCCCCTTTCTTTTTTTAGCTTTGTTCGTTTTCTTTTGCTTCTTACACTTTTTTTCCTATTGGTTAGTACTTGGGCGAGTCCACTCAAGAGTTGCCGGAATAACTTGCCTCAGGCAAGTGGCTAGTACTTGACCTGACGTAATCTCTAAAATACTGGCTTTGACAATTTCAACCCACTCTCTCTCTCATGTCCGCATGCTCGTACAAGCACAAATGATAATCTTGAACTTACCTGTTCTCCAGTCTCAATGTCAAACGATTGTTGTTGCTCAAACTTAAGGCCACTGAATTCATTGATACATAGTCCTTGAAAAGCCCTGACAATAGAGGTGATGATACCATTAACCATCACCCAGACTTTTGCATAGCTCACTAAATCATTGAGTTGAGCTTAAATAGGAAAGAAGTTGCATACCATCTTATTAAAGAAACACGAGGAATCCAACGGAAAACCACTGGTGTGTTCTCAGCATTAACGTAATAACCTCCAAAAACAATGAACACTGTCATCAGAGAGGGCCCCAAAGCCATTGCTGCTTCTGTTGTGGAAACCATGGCCCCAACGGTCAAACCCATTGCAGATGCGGCAAATGACTCCATAGTCACAATACCACAGAATTTCCCAAACCTGTTAAGGCAAAATGACCTTCCTCAGTACTTTTTCTTTTGTGAAGAATTGAAGGTAACTATGACGGGCACCAGATTAGCAACAGTTTCTTCATTTCTAATCAATACTCAATCACCAAGTCAGAGTCTTCTTATTAGTTTTACAGAGTGTAGGAAATATGAATTGTGAGCTGTATGAAGCCTTTACAGCTGCAAGGTATAGAAAGTCAAGAAGCCAACATAAGCACTATTAATGAGAAACTGAAAGAAGAACCCATGGTAAAATTAGGAAAATTGAGCAAGAATACAATCCATCTGGCATCTAATATAAAGGACCTTCAAATTGTTGGAGAATAGGATGTTTGTTTGTATGGCATGAATGCATAAAAGAGGGAGGGGGACGTTGCCAATCGCACATGGGGTGGGATGTTTCCAATTATTGATGAGTGCATCCTCAAATATGGAGAGAAGTATAACCCTTGGATATCACAACAAGAGTATAATCTAGCTCAACCTAAAAGTTGGCCAATATTGAGAGAAACTAGGGAGAAAAACAGGGAACTTACCTAGATAAACTTGGATGAAGCCGTGTCATTGGATATAAAATAGTACCAAACATTAGTGGAAATGCTGCTCCTACAGGAATCTCAGCCAACAACTTAGAAAAAAGATAAGGTCCTAGGGAATAAGACCCCTTAGCTCGCTCTCTATCAACTATGGCACGTTCCTTAGGAAACACACCGACTGTTTTTGTGAGTGCAGCCATGGCAGTGTTTATGGCAGCAACCTGCAACAAAAGAAAGCACAAAATTTAATTAACACTATATTTCTGGTCACATGCATGGTACACCTACATCGTGGTGCTGAAAGTTGAGATTCCTTTTGTCGTTCTTTGGGGTAGTTTTGCTATGCTTTTCCTTTGAATCCTAAAAATTGGTAGGAATGAAGCTCTAGACATCACGATGTGGCACCCCACCACCTTGACAAACCATGCCTAGAGGCCATGAGTTGCTATTGGAGCGTCTTAATGCTTGAATGAAAAGGAGATGCCTCCTCATAGCCGAGTGGCATGAAGCTCTTTATCTCAACCCCTATAGATTGTAGGTTCAAATCCCATGTTTGTAAAAAGAAAAGGAGACAATTATCATTGCCTTTACAGTTGAGCACCCAATTGACTTCCACGTGGGGGTTTTCCTAACCAGTTTTGGAACCACGCATGTCTTGTTCTCTGTTAATTGAAGTCTATTCTATGAACAGAAAAACAAAACAGCATGACTGGCATCAATCAGAAAATAATATCTGTACTATTGTACAATAACCACCACTTTGCACTCCAATAATCAACCATAGCATTATTACTGCATACCTGAAGTAGACCCATCCTGTCCTGTATTGATGTCTGAGATCTTCCTATTCGCCAAAAGACTGATCCAAATATCAAAGCTGATGCAATAGACATTCTAGAACGAACTTTGTTTGTGGGCCCATCACGAGAAGCCTGAGGCAAAAACCTTCTAGAAGTTGGGTTTCATTCATAAATCTTGAAACACTTGATTGAAGAAAGATTTTTCACATATAGAGCTCTGAAGTCTACGCAGTAAGGTAGAACTACAAAGAAGATTATCAGCCAGTGCCTTTCATGAAATCAACAAAGCATTTTAAGAAACAATAATCATCTCTGTAGCTGCTTCACTACTCATAGGAACATTTTGTTTGGAAGAAATTCCAATCTCTATGTGTGTATGCACGTGTAAGACCATGATGAAAAGCTAGCATGAGATATAATTATATTAGTCAACACTTTGGGGTTATTTTTCCTAAAAAAATTTCACAAAACCTATGGCTGCATGAAAAGGATGAAATAACATCAGCAATCATTAGAGATTATACAACTAATTGAAAATATCTTGGAAGTACCTGAACAATAATAATAATTACAATAATATGGATAACAGAAGCAAAACAATAACAGTCACCTAACTCAAAAACGTGATAGTATGTGAAAATAACCTGCATCCAAGCACGCTTTAGAAGCAACCAGAATTGCTTCCACCAACCACCTTTCCTTTTGATGATAGCCTTCTTGCCAATTGTCGCTGGGTTCATGGTGGAGAGCGAACTTTCATATAAGATATGTGCCGAATTTCTTTGAAATTCCTTAACAAGGGTATTTATTCGCCTTTGGGAATCATTTACACTTTCAGAAGAACTGTAGTCTACGGAAATGAGGTCAGCCAAAAACTCAGCTGGATTCACATGTTCTGCACAATGAAACCTGGATAACTATTTCTGTCAGCTGACAACCTAGCTGGAATTTTTCTTCTTCTTCTTCTTCAAAAAAAAAAACCTAGCTGGAATGCCCTAAAACGTGGTTCAAGATGATTCCATCCATAAATTTTGCAAAACAAAGGAGAAGGAATCAAATTTAACATGTTCTCTTACAGGTAATCTGAATTTAATAAAGACATACTTCTACAAGCATTGGAAAGTTTATCACTAGCACATGAACATGAACACATCTCTCATACAATAATCATATGAATTTCAGAACATCAATTCATATCGCCATGAAAATGATCAAATATTCTACAAAACATGAAGTAATGGCCAGTCTAAATAAAGAAAAAAAGAAACAGCTAGCGGCTAGGCTTTAGTGAACAGTACCCGAATCCTGCAAAGTAAGATAGTGGCTCTTCTTGTGCAGGGCCAGCATAGACAACTTCACCTACTGATAACAGCACTATATCATCAAATTTGGCATAGATTGACCCTCTTGGCTGGTGTATAGAGCAAAGCACTGTATGCCCTTCTTGTGCAAGTTGTCGAAGAGTCTCCATGACTCTTTCTGCCTGAAATGCATCCAACCCTGCACAAAATGGCATTATGACCAATGTTTCTCATTCATACATGGCCAATAAACATGTAACTTTTGCACCTGTTTTTATAGTTTGAAGTAATATCTAAACTCAGTTGGGATTGCAATACGATTTATATTTGACTGCTAATGTTTTAAATTTGGACTCACAGTTTTGCCTTTCAAAATCTTTTATAGCATGAGAGTTATGCTTCTTAGGCATTCAAACTCTTTTGATAGATTTTACTCAGGCCCAGTAATATCGTCAGCAATTTGAATCTCCTTGGGATATTCCAACCAAGCAAACATTTGATGGCAATCATTAAGAGCAGTACACGTTCACTAATTATGAGAACCACTTAAGGTGAAAGCAAGTCTCTTTTCCAAGAATATCAATGCCAGTTGTGGTAACTAAAATATAGCCAACGAGAACTTCATATTTTGGAAACTAGTATGCTGGCTAGTTTGGGATTTCTGGTTGTCCATGGGACTCATTCCCATCCTGGAAACTCTTAACAGAAAACTTGCTATGCCCAAACAATTTATCAAAGAAATTTTGGGAATGCATGGTCATGCAATCCTCCCATTAGATTGCAGATTCCTTCACTAAGCTTAAGCACTTAGTGAACATGTCGTTGCTTAGTCTATTGATACTCCAGTTTGAGGATATAATATGAGAAAGGCGTGCATAAATATATGTACAATGTATTAGGGGCAGGTTGGTTGCAGTTGCAATCTCCTTCTTAAAACGAGATTTCAGCCAAAAATGTCTCCTAGGCATAGGAATGTGGCTTCACACCTACATAGGTATGACGTAGTTTTCAACAATGGGTGTGAAAGTGTTGTGCTTTTCCATGCGCTACAGACATGTAATCTCATTGAAATCTCCTTGGAAGCAGATTTCAACCAAAAACAGACATGCCCTGCACGAACTTTTGCCCATAACTGAGAGGGTGTAATATTGACTTTTCTTACAATGGGAGCCACTGGGTGTTCTCCACGACAAATTCACATATTATCAGTTGGCATCCTCTTATGAAATATCAACATGTAGTTGTACTGATATTTTGGACTATTAATAAGTGCCAACTTTACAATTCAGTAAAGAGGCTACAGATTCAAATGGTCTCTAGAGAACCACATATCTAGCCTCTTATTATCAATCGGTAGCTTTCACAAGCCGTATTTGATGTATGTACAAGGTTGATCCACCTTAATAACCAACAAAACAACCATTTGCTTGTAAGTTGTAGTTTTCAAGGGTTCACAAGTCCTGTTACTCCAATAACTACTAAGCAATCATATCCACAACTGACTTGGGGATTAAATATTACAAGGAAATTACTTTAGCTTACCAGATTCAACAAAAACAGTTTATAGTATCCTCCTTATGGATGAAGGGGTTTCTATGTATCTGATATGAATGGCTAAAACGATACAAGTTTACCAAAGTAAATTAGACTCTTAAAAAGACTTCCTGTGCAAGGAGGTTTCAATATTCCAGCTCCTCCCTCCTTCACAAGATTTTTGTGTAACCCAATTGTGACCTTTGTTTGGTACTCTTATTCTTCTTTTTAATTTGATTGTTCATATGCTAGGCCTATTTCATTGTGTCATTCACCGGATTGGAAATAATTTTATATGAAGGAACTTGGATACCCTCATTATTTCTTAACTATTTAGGCAGCCAGTACTGAGGCTCATTGCTTCCTCGGACTCAATAGCCATGAATCCATTATTCCATATTGATATGCTTGACTGTAAAACGGTAAAAAATAATAGAAGTTAATCTTTGATTTTCCCCTATGTTGACCCTTCTCCTTATCGAAGTATTGTTGGTTGTCTGCACTTTGCAGTATCTTTCTTAGGTTTTTTCACTCAGATCCTGCTTATGATTGTTGATAGCGCTTTCCAATAATACATTTTCTAGCTGGAATCATAGCCATGGTATGGCAAGGGTATGTGAATCATTAACATTTGTAGCGGACATCATCTATTCACATGCTGACGATTTGGATGCTAGTTTGGTAATCATTGACAAATCCAACTCTTTAATATCTGTTTCTGGGGACCTACAGAATTGTGATAATCTTAATTCCATATACATTGCTTCCAATTTCAGATTTCCATAGTGACAACTGGTTGATGCATTTGCTAATCCAGCTCACAAGGATCACTTGTGGTGGCTCCAGCGATCCACCATGATTACGTAGTTCTCCTTATATTTTTATATTTTTTTCTATTTGGTAATAACATCATTTGCATTTGTACTCATTTGTACTTCCAAAACACTCCCTCTTAAGAGTGGATTTTAAATATTTTTTTTTGAGAATTGGTTGACTTTCAATCCATGAATATTATTCTCACCATGGATGGATTGAACCACACGATCTAAGTATCTGCAATATAATCGCAAAACTCATATTTTTATCTTGTCTTAAAGGGCTATTAGGATTTAGTGCCCATGTTCCTCCCTTTTAAATACCAATATAGCACGGATTCTAACCAAAGAGTTCAATGCTGAACCTGGACTCTCAAGAAAACATGGCTTTGCAGCATGCATCAGAAACTTTCTAACGAGAATTACACAACTAATTGTACAGTCTCTAACATAGTAAGAAGAAATGATAAGAGAGATTTATATCTGAAGTGCTCTTTCTAATTTGCATAATATGGTAGCTTGGAGCCTATGTACCATAGTTGTAAGAGTTTGTATAGATAAACCTGCTGATAAGAATTTTTGGGTCCAAAAAGGGCCAAGTTAACCCCATAATCATCTAAAAACAAAAAAAAGTAGGCTTCATAGCCAAAGGAAGCTGTATGACAACGGCCTCTCCTGAAACATATGTTAAGAGTGTTTGACAAAATTGAAAGGCTCTCAAATTACCTAATCAAATAATTATATTTATTGTGCTTCACTTAAAATGTCCCATTCCTTGCATAAATCAACTCGGAGCATAAAACTCCTTAGACCGTCTATGCAAGGATCTGGTCACATAAATATCTAAGAAAATGTTGACAATGAGAAATTAGTTATAACCATTATAAAGAAAAAAAGAAGTCATACTTTCATATCATCACAAACTCTACGGCCAGTTAGTCTCACATGCCCATGGGAGAGCTGGAGATGGATTTCATAGTCCAAGAGATTCCAGAACACTCACTACCTGTATCTTGTATTTATTTTGTTGAGTTGATTTTGTGCAGACTTGGCTCTGCAGTAACTTACAGCTTATTGAAGCCTCAAAGAAGACGGATTTTCTGATTTCTAAAACATTCAAGCTCTTCAACTTTCACCCAAAGAGTTGAGGAGTTTACACAAAGACGTTTTTTAGGCCACACAGAGTCTATCCACATGCACATAAGACACCCGCAACAGCTACGCAATTCAAAAACCCTTTGGGGAAGATTATCACGCCACATAATACTCTCTTCCACATAGCTAGGTGACCCTTTAAGCATGTAAACAGTATCCATATAACACAAATAGGAATGATAATACTGGATAAAAAATGTTTAATTTTTAACTAAATAAATATGAAGAATCTTTGGGAAAAATACTTGCAAATTTTTTTTTTTTACCAGTGGTAGGTTCATCTGCAAATATGACAGACGGGCTAGCAATAAGCTCACATGCAAGTGACAACCGTTTCTTTTCACCACCACTTATTCCACGTACTTTGGCATCACCAACAACCGAATCTGCACAATTTACCTATTTTACATAGAAAATGGACAAACCATATCAAGAAGTGAATCTGTTACATATAGTAGGATTTCTAAGTTTTTATGTGCCTGGCCTAGGACCACAGCACTAGATCCTAATGACTTATGTCCTTTGGCATTTAATTTATGGATAAAAGGAGAACGAGAAGATAAAACCGTTATCAAACATATTGCATCCACAAGAGCATTGATGTTGCAATTATCAAAACCAACCTATGATAGAAAACCAGTCAAAGTGATGTTCAATAAGATCCAATAAATACTCCTGTCCCAACCATGTGGTTTACTAAACGGTTATTAAGAACCGAGGAAGGAACTTAGAAAACACCAATGTGAGATTTGCACTTACAGAGACCATTGATGAGAGTTATATAAACAAACAACACTTTAATCAATAGGAATAACGATGGTACTTGATAATTACTGTTTCATATCTTCCTTTCCATCATATATTAATAGAGAAATGAAAAGGTTAGGAAACATTGCTCTGGAGAGGAAAAAGCAAGTTAAGATGACATTAACTCCTAAAGACCCAAGCCATTCTGGTTTACATGCTTATTTACAAGTTATCCAATATCACATTCGCCTTAACCCTAAGAACATATTTACTTGATACAAGATACTCAATTTCTAGAAACAATTCTTCGAGACTCAACGGCAATGAAAGCCTCCTCTGGGACATTGGATGACATTTAATGTATCTCCTTCCATTAGACCAGACTATGAAAACCACCCACCAGTATCAACATGGGATAGATTTGCTCTAGCCTATATGGGTTCCACATAAAAATAAGTGTTCTTACAAAAATATGATCTATGGTGTAGTATGAGGTCACTAACCACTTCCAATCAACTCATTCACCAGCAGACTTAAGAAACATCTAATGAATTCAAGTAGAAGGAATAACAAATCAAATTTCTTTACATACAATGAATATTAGGCAGTCGATTTATACAAGTCACTTACCAAACCCAAACGGAATAATAGATCGTCCACATATCTCTCTCTCTCTATGGGTGATCTCAGTGCAGGAAGCTGGAGCTCAGCAGCTAGAGATAGTGTTTCGCGCACTGTTAGTTGAGAGAAGAAAAGATCCTCCTGTCTTACATAAGCTATCCTAATAAAAGGAAAAAATATATGAATCATGAACAGAGACAAGTCATCCCCAGCATTTAACTGTAATAATCCCGAAATTACTCAGCAAGATAATAGGTATCATAATTCATAACAGCAAATAAATAGTAACAACAACAGCAGCAGCAGCAAGTAACACGATACCGAAAATAATTTCTTAAACCAAATAAACTTACTTAAAAGACGCATTACATGTGGGCCGTCCATTTGCATGGAGACAGCCCATAAGTCGAAGTCTTGGTGATGCTGAAAGTTGGCCAGCAAGAACATTAAGCAATGTAGTTTTTCCTGATCCTGAAGGACCCATGATTGCAAGAAGCCTTCCTGGTTTGGCCTCTCCACTGACATTCTTAAGCAAATACCTGACCTAACTTCCATAAAAAAAAAAAGGGGGAAGAAAAGAGAAAAAGAAAAAGAAAAAAAGTAAAGAATCCCAAAACTGAACCTGTCAACCTTGCCTAGTGGTAAGGTTCAGATATTCCAAAAAAAACATGAAAATTAACTTTAAAAAATGGCCTTCTTAATGCATGGAGAAAGGTGGGTTTACTGATGAAATCCAATGGACAGTATATATTCATGAGTAATAGAATTCACCTTGGCACTTATTTCTAGAAATTTATTAAATTTGGCAAGACATTTCAAACAACTATATAAGCTGAACGAAGCAATACTTGCTGTTATATTTTTGTAGTGAAATTTATGATGGGTTGCAGCCCCAATTCAAGCATAAATAGTGGAATCGGGGACCTTAGTAACAGTTATGATTCAGGGAGGTCCTTATTATCGATAGTTTACCTCAAATTTGTGGCTAAAAAAAGAATGGGAAAAAATTATTCCAGCAACGTGAAAAATGTTTTTTTTCCCTTGAAAACACCATATCTGTAATGAATATACACTATTAGAAAACAAATTTAATCAAGTTGCAAATGTTTGGTTAATTATTGGTAAAATTATCAGGTATATTAATTTGGAAAGAGAATATCGCACTAAAAACCAAACCAAATAGAAAAGAATATCTTATTTACTCAAATTTTATTGTTTTAAAGGAATTAAAAACACTGATAAAAGATTCTGCATCTAAAAAGAAGGGGTAAATACATTTATTATAGTTTTTGAAGTTTATCCCAAGTTACCAGAAAAGAATACAGAAATACCAGAAAATTACCGGTTTCCCAGCCTTATTTAGCCATGAGCAGGTGATATTAGACCACTGCAAGGTCAGGGGAGAAATTTTTCCGGCGATTTCAGCTTCTCCCTGGTCGTCATTTTGGCCGGAATCCTTGTCTTCAGTGTCATTTTCCGGCGAAATAGACGGACCTGGAGATGATAAGATTCGGACTAGAAAAGCGGCAGCCAAACCTACGATTATCTGACCCATTCCACCCCGTGCAACCCCCATTAAGGTCACCATTTTTGCTCAGCTCTCTCTCTAACACTGTTTTTGTTTCACACACTCTCTCTCTAAACAGCAAGCTTTCAGAGTCTGCACCTTGAAGTTTTCAAAGTGGTGCTGATCATCAGTGCGAACTTCATGAAGTGCCCCTAAACTTAACTGAAATATCGAAATTGCCTTTCTATTTGATTAATTTCACACCTAGATAGGAAAAAGCATATAAAACGGGCGAACCAATTACTTATCGTACAAGTCAGTCGCAATTAATTTTGATTTTTATTGACTAAATTTAAACTTCAATGATTTTTATTGATTAAATTTAAACTTCAAAAGAAATTTTTTCAAACTTTGACACACCTAAGCTATTGATTTTCATATTGGATGGTTGTAAGTAATTGTGACCACTTTATATCAAAGTAAATTGTCTTATTATATGCAATCTTAAATAAATCGTATCTTCAAATTTTAATTAAAAATAGAATTTTGATGTTTAAAAATTTTATTACTCAATTTTTTTAATCCTAATTATAAAATTTAGAGTTTAAAAATTGGAAAAAGTTTATATAGAGCCTAGGCTCTAAACAATAGTCCACCTCAAACATTTTACTAAAAGGGGGTTGTTTTGATGCCCAAATTAATCATCTCGACATCAAGATGCATGGAGATGAGGAAAAAAAAAATGAATTCCAAGTTTTGGAAATAATGCATCTTGTAATGCTTTTTTGGACTGTCAAGTTTCAAGATTTTCAAGTTTTCATAGAACTGCTCGATCTACACTATTTTTTGAAGCTTTAAATTTTATTTTTTGAAGTTTTAAATTTGATCAATAAAGATAAAAATATATTAAGGCTATCACAAAGATTTCCCATATTGAAACCACATTTCTGAGCACAAGTTGAAGGTGCACTTTATTTTGATTGTTTGGAGCCTCAGCTCTATACAAACTGCACCTTTAAAGTAAATTGCATCTTCAAATTTTAATTAAAAAAAAAATAGGGTTTGGTGTTTGGAAATTTTATTACTCGAATTTGTTTTTTCAATCCTAATTATAAAATTTAGAGTTTAAAAATTGGAAAAAGTTTATATAGAGCCCAGGCTCAAAACAATCAAATTAGAGCCTACCTCAAAAATTTCACTAGAAGACGTTGTTTTAATGCCCAAATATCCTCAAAATGATCATCTCAACATCAAGAGGCATGGACATGAGAAAAAAAATGGATTTCAAGTTTGGCAAGTGTATCTTGTAACGTTTTTTTGGATCGTTAATTTTCAAGATTTTTCAAGTTTTCATAGATCTGCTCGATCTACACTATTTTTTAAATCTTTAAATTTTATTAGTAAAGACGGAGATATATTTTAAAGCTATCACAAAAATTTCCAATATTGAAATAACATTTCTCGGCACTATTTGAAGGTGTGCTTTACTTTGATTGTTTAGAACCTCATCTCTATACAAACCGCACCATTAAAATTTGTATTGATCAAACAAATCTATAAATTTTTGAATATCTTGAATATGGATCGTCCAAATAATATGTTAGAAGATGAACTATATTGAGGACTTTTTTTTTTCCAGCCTTAGTAAATTTTTTGGATGAATTTTTGAGATGCACCTTACTTCTACGATATAAGGTTGAGGTTGACACCTTACTTTGTCGTTTTGGTTTTATAATACGGTGACAATCAACTATAGATGTTAAATAAATGTGAATGAATGTATAACTGAATTGGCTCCAAAAAATAATGTCATGATACTAGAATAGCAAAAACATATATGGTATGTATTAAATCTAGCGACTAGAAGTATGCCACTGATTGGGGAAAGTCTTTGACAAAATTTTTAGAACTTTGACATGCTTCAAGCAGTGAAATTTTATATGTGAAGGGTAGCGATGATTGTGATACCCTTGTACCAAAAATAAATGTTATATGTGATGGCTAGCGGTGATTGTGATAGCCTTGTACCAAAAATAAACGTTTTGATGTATGTCTGTCGTATCTTACTTTCATATCTAAAACTCATTATAATTACCTCAAGTGAACTCCTATTGATTCTCAACCTTAATAAAGTAATTAAAAAAGAAAATCTGTAAAATCAACTCAAGATTAAACATACTATCCAAAATGTGGACCGTAGATCTAATTACTTAGAAACTCAAAATCTAATTTTTAGAGTATTATCCAAAAGGCTGAGCTGACATTGCAGACGACCGGATTATTATTCATCGAGTGGTAATTTTACAAGACCCATTTCGATCTCCCTGGAGAAGACCATTTATTATGTAAACCTTTAGGAAGAGAGGACCCCCACCTCCTCATACAATGGACGCAGCCAATGATCACTCCGCTTTTCCATTCCCATGGCCCATTTTATAGAGCTTTACCTCCCATTTTCCTCTTTTTTCCCGATGCGGGACTTCCTTTTGAACAATTGATGGACAAATAAAACTTCTTATCCAACCATGTATATCGAGCATTTTTTGCAAAATCGCCTGATCTACCGCTAACTGCCCGGTTAGATCCGGTCAGTGGCCGGTTCCGATATTGGGCGGTTAGGGTGATCAATCGATATTTAAAAATAATATGTATATATATTTTTAAAAATAAAAAAATTTATTTGTAATGTATTTTTAAATATTCTTTACATTATGGTAAAGATTAAAAATTGTTTTGGTCATCAATACTCATTTTTATATTTTCCCATCTTTTTTAGAAAATTTTAAAAGTAGCTATTGAGAAATATAAAATGGGTTAAAATCTATTTTTTTCATTAATTTTCAACTTCATTTGAATGTTTTTTGTTTTAATTATTCTTTATATGCTTTTCATATTTTAGTACATTTTATTTATTTATTTTTTTAACACTTTTTTGATTGTTCGGTACTTGCCCAATTAAAGTGGTTGAATCAGCCGGTTTACCGATTAGACTGGTTAAACCGCTTCCAAACCCATGTCTATTTCGGTTCGATTTTACAAACACTCATATCGAATGGGCTTCTGTTATGAAATTTTTTGGCTTGTGCATAACTCGCCGGTATGGAAATTGCATTCAATTTTCATTAACTTGCCGAAGGTTTTGGGACAACAAGGGGAACAATAAAATTGGGGCTTTATACATGGAATCAAATAGAAACAATCAAGAGCCAAGGACTATCCCGAAATAGGGGCATGGAATTTCGGCATATTTCCCCTGACTTTGGTGGATATTTCTTCTTTGAAATGGCGGTTGACCTTTCTACCCTTACTTTGACATTTTCATTGAAAAAGTGATTTTTTTTTAAAATAAACAAATTTCCATACGCTTTGGGTTATGATTTATAGGGAAATTCTAATTTTATGAAAAAGTACTGGAAAAATAACGTATATATCCACTATATTTATCATTATTACATGATTATTTTCAAGTTTTTGTTATTACCTTTATACTCATTTTTTTACTATTCAAACAATTTTTATTAACAAAGACAAACATGCTCATTTTCGGTTTTTCAAAAACCAAAATAGGACTAAAATCGGTTTTTCTAAACATGTTGCAGTCTTTAAACTATTTTCCCTAGTTTTTTGGTTTTTCAAAATCGAAATGGGACTAAAATAGGATTTTCAAAAACTAAATTTCTGATGTATTCTTTAAACTATTTTCTTTAGCTTTTGTGGTTTTTTTTTTTGGGTTGGGGGGCGAGATTGGTCACTTAGAGAGAAACAAATGATTCATGAAGTGAAGGTGTGTGGAGAAGAGCACCTATTATGGTTGGCTTGATGATGAGGATAGCTTCGTTCCAACCAGTGTTCAAAACAACGAATCAGGCCGACTAGTAGGTCTTAGCCTGATCCGATTAGCCCGATCGGTTTCAACTTGATCGGCCGATTAGTTCTCCTATTTTTGTTTTTCCCCTAAAAAATGCAGTATTGGTAAAAAATTGCAAAAAACTCAAAAAATCCCAAAAAAATCTCAACAAAATTGTAAAAAATGTTTAAAATTTACATGTATTGTTTTTTTATATTATCACATTAAAAAGAAAAAAAATAAAATATTATAAGTATAATTGGATTTCGGAGAAAATGATTAGGCACCTGAAGGAATACTTTTTTTTTAATGATTATTAATATATATTTATATATTATATTATATTATATATTATATAATATGTAATCAATATATACTATACAATATAAATTGTATTAATAAAATAAATATAAATATAATATAATATGATATAATATTATAAAATATTATAACATTTCAACTCAAGACCACGTTTATTTTTTTGGTATTTTTGAATTAAATTAAAAATATAAGTAAAATATAAAATTGTTCGTCTCTTTGTGACAATTTTGATAAATTTCCATCTTTCTCTCATATCAGTGTCTATGTGTATGTCTATGTACCCCTCCGGGGTTGTTGGTGTATGTATTAGATTGAAGATCAGATAAACAACGAATAAATTTTATATCCCCTGAGTTGAGGGACCTATGGGCTTGGCACCCTGATAGGCTTGACCAACTCTGGTGCATCTGAGTCATAAAAAAAAAAAAAAAAATCTAATAATATATAAAGTTTTAAGTAGAGAAATAGAAGAAAGAAAATTGTTTCATACGAGTTGGATTGCATTTCTACAATATGTGGCCTAGAGGTATAAAGCATCCATCTTCAAGAAGGATGCGAATGGGTAGACCATCTAAAAACAAGTGTAACTAGCGGTTTAAATGTTTTCTTAATATAATTATTATTTTTAGTTTTCAATTTTATTTTTATTTTTTTTATTTTTTTATATTCGTGATTTCCATGTTAAAGATTATATATTCTCTAAAAATTAGGATCAAATTATATTTTAAAAATATAGTTATTGCCAAGCCCACATGTCTACAATATGCGGGCTGGGCAGCATAGAAACCGTGTGTCCATAGAAGAATAGGGAAAAGAAAAAAAAAGAAAAAAATATTATAAGGACAAGCTTTGTAAAACTCTGCAGTGTAACAATGCACTTATTGACGATTTTTAGAACAAATCACCGATTAGTTCACTAATCAGCCGATTAATACCAATTAGTTCCGATAAGTCCGATTAATTGGCCGATTAGTGCACTGAAAAAAAATTCCTGCATACATGACCATTGAAATCGGGCTAAATCGGGTTCGCCCAGACCGATCCCCTGTCAGCCGACCGATCTTTTAAAAATCGACCTATTGAAAGAAAACTCAATGCATCCGTTACCCATAATTCAGTTTTGGGTTACGAAACGACTGAAACCCATGTTTTCTCCTAGCGAGGCGCTAGTTCTCTTAGAATCTAAGAGAAATTTAGAGAGAGAAATTGGTGAAGTTGATGGAGAGAACCATAATTCAGTTCTTCTTTGGTGCCCGAAAACTCTTGCCACAAGTGTGCAGGAGCCATTGTTGAGAGACCCTATGTAGGGATTTTATGGACAATATTTTTATGGACACTCTGTTACTAGGTAAGAATTTTTGGATAAGGAGTTTTATCATTGTTGGTATTTTTTGACAAGATGCATGGCGGTATTATAAAAATATTTGGTTACTTTAAAATAGAAGTAGGCACTCTTTCTTTTGGAGAGATGAACACAAACACTTAAAGTTTTCATATGTATCTCATTTCACGTATTACTTACAAGTTACATCTTGCTCACAAGTAGGCACTCTTTCTTTTGGAGAGATAAACACATACAATTGAGGTTTTCATATATATCTCATTTCACATTCATCCATAGGTTACACACAAGTTACATCTTGTTGACAAGTTACGTACACTGGTTGCACGTATCTCATTACAAGTTACGTACACTGGTGTTTATAGTAGTTATGCAACTACCTACGACTCACAAACCTGATTAGATAACTACCTACAAAGCTCACAAACTTCATTAGATAACTACCTACAAAGCCTACGTGATTAGATAACTCCTTTACGTGATTAGATAACTCCAACTAGCCATTACTCATAAAGAGAGAGATAACTATCCATGAGTGATAACTCACCTCTATTGAGAGAGGGAGATAAGAAAGACACAAACCCCATAACTCTTATTATCATTTTCAATATTCTCCCTTGCAAAATTTTATCTTTTTCTTTTAAATTTCATGTACATCATTTTCAATAAAATCCAAAGGTATTCATTTTCCTCATTTAATGTAGAAATCAGGGCTTCAAGTTTTTCAATATGCTTCTTCATTTCACAAATTTAATCTTTTTCTTTCTTCGTCATCTTTAATTTCAATTACTTCTTTCATTTTTGCCAATTGTGATATGGCAAAATAGGCTACTCTATGTTCCATTTCCTTTTTCCTATCCACATAAGATCCTGAAAATTCTTTTTCCTGCGACTTCTACTTCACAGATAAAAATAGGGCTGTGGTTAAGTCTCCTCTCGATAATTTTGTAAATTGGTTTTTCAATTTTTTGCTTTTTGACAAAATTCATTCAACTTGCTTTTTGAAATAGCAATTGCCATATTTCTTGATGCATTTTCTATAAAAACAAATTGCAGCAATTATTTTTCTTTTTAATTCCCGTTTTTTTGAAACATTTTTCTCCCATTTTTTTTATGCCTTCTCATGGCATAACAACTCTAGGACTGCGGTCTTCCTTTTTTCTTTTACAAAAACATGTTTATTTTTTATGCCTTCTCATGGCACCATCATGCATTTTCATGACATGACAAACTAGGACTTCGATGTCCTATTTTTTTAAACACAATTTCCTTTTTATGCCTTCTCATTGGGCACCCTTGTACCTTTTCATAGCATCATCATGCCTTTTCATTGCATGACAAACAAAGATTGCGGTGTCCTATTTTCTTTTTTCAAAAATCATTTTTCCTATTCTTAAACTAGGCATAGATTTCCCATCATGCCTTTCTGTAGCATGACATACCAGGATTGTGGTTTCTCGTTTTTCTTTTCTTTCCAAAAAATCATTTTCATTTTTTCTATGCCTACATACATGGATTTCCTTTGAGGAGACTACTCATGTCTCCCTTTCAGATTTTTTTTTTTTTTTTTTCAAATCTTATGTATTGAAAACTTTTACAAAAATACAATATCAAGAGCTCTCCAATTTTGTTTCCCCATTTTTTTTAAAAAATCTCCATCTTCGTTTTCCAAGAACATCACATTTAAGAAATTTGTTTTCTTTCCTTTTTTTTCTCTTAATTTTGTTTTCATTGCAAATCACCTAACATTTAAATCAAAATATTTTTTTTGTTTTTTTAAAATTACATTGTTATTGTTATTGTTATTGTTATTGTTATTGTTATTGTTATTGTTATTGTTATTGTTGTTATTATTGTTGTTGTTATTATTATTATTATTATTATTATTATTATTATTATTATTATTATTATTATTATTATTATTATTATCATTATCATTATCATTATCATTATCATTATTATTATTATTATTATCATCATCAAGACCCAAACATTGTTTTCATTTTAATTTTCCACTACTCATAAAATTCACCTTTGAAAATTGTAATCAATAGTTGAAAAATATTTGGACCATTAGAGTGTGCCATATGGAATAAAGTAGTAAATTAAATAAAGAGATTTAAATATCTATTACCTTTCCCTTGAGTTTTGTCTCTGACTTGCTGGTCCTAAATTTCCACACCAATAATTATCTCTTTGGCAACCCTTGATCTCCTTATTTATTTTATTTTTTTAACAACTTAGGCTGGCCAATGCCTATCCTCAACTTGGGCTCTCAACATCAATGCCTATCTTTTTTTTTTTTCACAACCTGGGCTCTCCACGATAATGCATATATATATATATATATATATATATATATATATATATATATAACCTGGGCTCTCATAAACCTGATTAGATAACTATCTATAAAACCTATGTGATTAAATCACTCCCCTACGTGATTGGATAACTCCAACTACCCATTACCAATAAAGAAAAAGAACTACCCATGACCGATAACTACCCTCACATCTCACATCTACGGAGAGAGAGATAAGAAAGATACAAATCCCACAATTCCTATTATTTTGCATCATTTTCAATACCCTATACCAATGAAATCTGCTTCTCTAGGGGCAGAAGGCACTGAATTTGATATAGTGATGATTGAGAACTCTGAGACTGAAAAACCAAGCCAAGAAAGAAAGGGAGAATCTATAGATGAATTCTTCAGAAGAGAGCAAATATATAGTAGAGGGAAGGTTATCCATGAGAGAGAAAGTGACTGCACATGAGAGAAAATTCAGGACGAGAGAGGGAGGAGTGATAGCAATGCTGGAAGAAGATGAAGAGAAAGAAAGTCATGGGAGCCATTGTAGTCATGATCACACGACGAGACACCATAGGCATTCTCAGAGGAGGCATAGGTACCATGAGATTAATTGCTACAGGGTTAGGGATTATGATAAGAGATAAACCACGTATGGTAGTGATTCAGCAAGTTCTTCTACAAGCTCTAAAAAAGGTTTGACGTAATGAGCCTCTTTCTCTCGTCCTCACACCCCCCCCCCCTATTCCAAACAAAAAAAAACCACAAAAACAGGGAAAAAGAGTTTAAAGAACGGAATAGAATTTTGGATTTTAAAAAACTGAATTTACTCGCATTCGGTTTTTGAAAAATAACAAATGGGTATTTCCAATTTTTTTTTAAAAGAAATGTTAGTATCGTAAAAAAACGAGAATAGATGTAATAATAAAAACTCAGAGGTAATCCCATAATAACAGCAAATATAACAAATATATATCTTATTTTCTCAAAAATATTTATATAAGGCCGATAATATTATCTTTTAACTTCCACTCCAATGCACAAAGATTTTTAAGTTCATGTTTGTCTTCAATTGGCAAATCCAATTTTCTAAAAAGCAAGTTATCTACAATAGGAATTTTTAGAGTTTGAAAACCCTGAAATATTCAATGGTGAACATACATTAAAATAGGAAATGACATATCAATATTAACGTATTCTTATAAAATAATGAAAATTCATAATACCCCAATTGTTTCTTGAAAACCTAAAAAACATTATTTATAACAATTTTTATTGATTATTTATTTTTATTTTTATTTTAGGCTGGATCCACTCCATCTAATCGGTTCACAGATTTGGATTGTTAATCCACCAATTCAGACTTGTTTTTTGAGTAAATTATCACCAATATGTTTTTCTAAACATTGGATTCTATGTGTTGGTATACGGTACGTCGACAAGCTTACCGTAAAGAATGCGCCCAACAGCCTAGATTGAATCTGGGCCGATCTGATGCTCAAGAATTTCAATAGTATTTGAATTTTTTTATTTTTTTTACAAATCGGATTGACCTAAAATTTCTTTTTTATGTTCATAAAAAATAGGATAATATACGAAAAATATCAAAAAATATTTGCATGAAATAAATTAATCAAAATACCACTCGAATCTTTTCAAGGGTATTTTGGTCTAATGTTTTCCAAAAAAATATTTTTTTGATATTTTTGGTAGATTCTTCTATTTTTGATGAACACATAAAAAAAAATTTTAGGTCAATATAATTTGTAGAAAAAAAAATAAACTTCAAATACTTTTGAATATCTGTGAGCATCAGATCGCCCCAGATTCCATCTTGGCCGTTGGGCGCATTCTCTACGGTAAGCCCATGGGCATGGCGGGATAAGGAGGAAAGAAGGATAGAAGAGAGCCCAGCGCTAGAGGTGTAGAGGAGAAAGTACCAGCGCCGGCTGGGTTGTGTGCAGCGCCGGTTGTGGTGAGGAGAAAGTGCCAGCGTCGGCTGGGTTGTGTGCAGTGCCGGTTGTGAAGAGGAGAAAGTGCCAGCGCCGGATGGGTTGTGTGCAACGTTGGCTATGAAGAGGAGAAGGTGCCAGCGCCGACAGGTTTGTGTGCAACGCCAGTTGAGTAGAGACCAACGCCGGCTGAGTAGAAAGCCCAACGCCGGCTGTGTCTTTGACATGCATGAGTTGAGTATGCCACTTGTTGAATGCATGCTATTTGAGTGCCACTTTGGCAGCCACCCCACCCACAAGAATACTTAAGCCTCCTCTCTCTCCCATGCGACTCACTCTCCCCTCATCTCTTCTCTCTCTCTAAAGCAAGGACTCGAAGGAGTAGCTATCGGAGGGCAGCCATTGTTGAGTGGGTGAGAGCTGTGAAAGAAGGATTTGAGAAGCCACTGTTGTTGTTTAGGTAAGTGGATCCATCACCATTGCATGATAGTCATAAGGATGCATGGGAATTTATGCAAGTGAAATAAGCAAGGAAAGTGTATTGTGATGTAGAAAATCCTTACGTATTTTTCACTAAAATTTGGGGGTTTTATTCTATAATGAAAGTGGATGCTAAGACTGAATGTATGATTCTTATATTATGTGAGAAATGCATGTTATGTGTGTGCATTGTAAGTGAATGGTTGTTATCATGTTCCTCACCATGAAATGAAGGCCATGGAATGTGTTCTTGAGATATGTTATATGCCACTGTGAAATTCTAAAAACATATATGTTCTTGAAAGAGACTTTTAAGCAGCCAAACGGGGTCCGATTGACCTCAAACTACCACCATTGGGAAGATATATGAGTCTAGTAAAATGCTTGTTTTTGGCCACTGTTTAAGTTCCTTACAAACATGAAGTTATGTTTCAAAATGGGAAAGTATATCACTATTGACTGTTTTCCTGGATTTTTTGCACTAATACCACTACTGATTTTAACTAACCAAACGACGTTCATTTTTTGCCAAACCATAGCCATTTGAAAGATATTTGAATGGGCTAAAACTTGCATGAGAAACTATTTTTAAATTTATTTTAGATTGAAAGTTACACTTCGTTTTATGAAGTTATGTCACTGTGGGCAGTGTTGATAAATTTCAGAACTATCACCTTGTGTGACACGACTCTTTGAACCACCAAATGGAATCCAAATGCTTTCGAATTTGCCTTGTTAGAAAGATATACATATTGGCTTAAGCTTTGATTTTGAAACCGTCGCAAGTTGCCTTACGGTTTGAAAGTTATAGTAATATGAAGCAAGGTATGTCGCTATGTACACAACATGGGGCAGCTAGTTAACCCTCACCTCCTTGAACCTTTAAGAGGTCAAACGACGTCCAATTGTCTACAAAACATTCTCATTTGAGAGATAGATGGGTTCGGTACAAAATTGGTTTTTAAACCATTTTCAAACTCTAAATAATCCAAGAGTTACAACCCTAATGGTGAGCGCATGTCATTGCCCTAAATGGCAGGAAATTGAGTGGTAAGGCTTAATTGAAATAATGTTACTGTTACTATGATACTGTCATTATGATACTGTTAAAGTGTGATGTGCTACTACCAAAATGTAATATTGCTATTATAATGATGAATACCTATCGTGTGAATAATGATATCATGCTAATTATGTGATATGTGAATAGAGACCTACTATGCGAATGATGGTATCATGCTGTTTATGTGATATGTGAATGAATACCTATTGTGTGAATGATGGTATCATGCTATTTATGTGATATGTGAATGGATACCTACTGTGTGAATAATGGTATCATGCTATCTATGTGATATGTGAATGGATACCTACTGGGTGAATGGTGGTATCATGTTGTTTATGTGATATGTGAATGGATACCTACTGTGTGAATGGTGGTATCATGTTGTTTATGTGATATGTGAATGAATACCTATTGTATGAATGATGGTATCATGCTATTTATGTGATATGTGATGGATACCTACTATGTGAATGATGATATCATGATGCTTATGTAATATGTGAATGAGCACCTACTGTGTGAATGATAGTGTTGGCAGCTGCCTGTTGGGAAGGGTACCTACTGTGTGAATGATGGTCCTGGCAGCTGCGATGGTTATGTGTTATTGCATAGGCACCTACTGTGTGAATAATGGTGCTGGCAGCTGCCTGTTGGGAAGGGTGCCTACTGTGTGAATGATGTTGTCGACAGCTGCAATCTTCCCCTGACTCCCCATGATAGGACGAGACTCAGGATGTGAAGTTCGGAGGGTCGCGCCCCCCATATCTATGTAGGCACTACGCATTGGATCACCTAATGGTAGTGTAACGCTCTCTCGCTAAAAAAGGCATAAAGAGATGGTCGTGTCTGGTAAAGCTACTGCCTATCGAAACCTCTAAGCGTGCTGGGATTGTGTGCATGAGTGAGGATATTACAAAGTGGATTTACCCACTTATCATTATCCTCCTGAGTGAGTGAGGGTAGAAGTCTCAAGTTCAGGATTGGCTTAGCCTGACCGATGTGGTTTCTACTTCAGGAGTAAATAGATATGTTTTCTTGTCTCATTTAAGCTTTCTGCATGAACTGTTAACTGATCTGTTGTCCTTACTACTCTGCTTTAAGTAAGGTGATTGTGACTTATGCATTATATATTGAACTTCTTTTATCATATTACTATTATAATGATGACAAGCATATTCGAGGTTTTCACTTGATACCATGTGAATATATATATATATATATATATATATATATATATATATATATATATATATATATATATATATATATATATATATATATATATATATATATATATATATTGTACCACTATTATGCTGGTTGGAATGCAATGGTGTAGACATGCTTACTGGGCTTTTAGCTCATTCCATCTTAATCTCATAACTGTAGAGTGAAGGGTGGTGGCATTTGTGCTAAAGGTTGGTGGCATCTGTGCTAAAGGTGGGTGGCCATTTGGGGCTATTGAAGCTCAAAGTTTAGAAGTTTGGGAAGATGTCTTTCGAGGACTTTCACAGTATGTTTTGGTGATTTCAACAACATGATGTATACTTCATTTTGTGTATTTTGGGCCATTAGTGCCTTGAAGAAATTGTAAAGACCTTTGATATTGAAGGAATGAAATGACTGAACCTTTTGGATTGATATTTGTTTGAGGAATGGATTTATTCTAGTTTTCTTTAGTGGTTTGCTCTCGATTCCGTGTTTTTATGCGTTGAGCCACTCTCACCTGAGTGACGTTTGCGACCTCTGGTCGCGATCCCACGCTCTGTCGCCCTCCGGCAGGGGTTAAGGAGTGTGTCGTGACAATTATGGGATCAGAGCAGTCATGATAGGATTCTTGGGCTAGCGAGTCTTAGGAGTGTCTGTAGGATAGTTATTTGATAGGTTAGTAGCTGGGTGTTTATGTTTTCGGTTGGAGAAGCCAAGGACTCGTACCAACCACACGAGTTCAAGTAACGGGATCACCGAGGCCTTCGGTGAACTTGTTAGAACTTTGAAGACCGTGACACAAGCGACGAGAGAAGTTGTACCGGCACCGTCTACCCCTGCCTCTGATATGAATGATAGTAATCTGATATAAAGGTTTAGGAGGATGGAACCTCACTTTGTAGGGCATGGGGGAGTAGAAAAGGCTGAGAGATAGAAAAGGCAGATAGAAAAGATCTTTCAAGTTCTTAACTGCACAAACGAGCATAAATTTAGGCTGGGTACATTTATGCTCGAAGGAGAAGCTGAGCACTGGTGGAGCTCAGTAAAACAGTTGCGGGAAGGGTCAGGAGTTGTGACTACTTGAGAGAATCAGTAGAAACTGATATAATATATAAACAGTGTGGGATTGTGGTTGAAGGGCATTTGCTGCCTATATATTTAATACTTTTAGATATTCAAGACTTTGATATTATTTTGGGTATGGATTGGTTGTCTACCCACCATGCTATAGTAAACTGTTTTGATAAGATTGTAACTTTTAGATGCCCGGGTCAACTTGAACTGTATTTTAAGGGCATTAAGAATGTTGCTCCTTTGCATATCATCTTGGCCCTTTGGGTCTCTTGCCTATTAGCCAAAAGATGTGTTGGATACTTGGCTTATGTAGTAGAAAACCGGGGTGTTTAGTCTAAATTAGAAGAGATACCAGTGGTGAGTGAATATCCAGAGGTCTTCTCTGAAGAGTTAAACTTCTCTTCCCCTAATTAGAGATATTGAATTTGAAATAAAGGTAGCCCCTGGTACTACTCCTATTTCTAAAGCTCCATATAGGATGACCCTAACTGAGTTGAAAGAATTGAAGGAGCAATTACAGGATTTATTGGATAAGAGGTTCATCCGACCTAATGTGTCACCATGAGGGCACCAGTTCTATTTGTGAAAAAGAAAGACCGGACTTTGAGGCTATGCATTGATTATAGACAGTTGAATCAGGTTATAGTAAAGAATAAATACCCGTTGTCCATAATTGATGATTTATTTGATCAACTGCAAGGGGGCCCAAATGTTTTCTAAATTGACCTCCGGTCTGGATACCACCAATTGCGTGTTAAGGAAGAGGATATCTTCAAGACTGCGTTCAGGACTCGTTATGGCCACTACGAGTTCTTAGTCATGCCTTTTGGGTTAACAAACGCCCTGGCTATCTTTATGGATCTAATGAGCAGAGTTTTTAGACCATATCTGGATGACTTTGTGGTGGCCTTTATAGATGATATTTTGGTGTATTCCAAGAATTAAACAGATCATGAACAACAGTTAAGAGTAGACCTCCAGACTCCAAGGATAGAAAATTGTATGTTAAGCTTAGTAAGAGTGAGTTCTGGCTTCCAAGCGTGACTTTTCTTGGGCATATTGTTTCCAAAGAAGGGGTTACAGTTGACCATTGCAAGATTGACGCTGTACTTAAATGGGAAAGACCAATGAATGTATCTGAAGTTCGCAATTTCTTGGAACTAATGAATGTAATTAAAGACCTTTGTTATTGAAGGAATGAAATGGTTGCACCTTTTGGATTAATATTTGTTTGAGGAATGGATTTATTCTAGTTTTCTTTAGTGGTTTGCTCTCGATTCCATATTTTAATGCATTGAGCCACTCCCACCTGAGTGACGTTTGCGACTCCGGTTGCGATCCTGCGCTCTGTCGCCCTCCGACAGGGGTCAAGGAGCGGGGTCGTTACATATATATATATATATATATATATATATATATATTACAACTGGAGAATTTGTAAAACTATTCTTTTAACTCAATAAGTTCAAGATAAAGTTACATTTTTACTAAAAGATACTAAGTGAGATTGACCACCAAGAAAGTTGGTCCGAGAGTTAAGGCAAGAGACAAGTGAAAGCCGATGCGAAAAGTACCGCCAAGGCCAGGAGAGCCGCTTAGGGAAAAAAGCTAAGGCCACTGAATGTCCAGATTGTCATTATCCGCAACCTACGGATGACTAACCTCATAAAGAATCTTAAGGGAAAAACTGTAGCTTCATCTCAAAAACTTAGAGTAAAAAATAAAGAACAAATTATTATAAATGATATTGAGGAAAATATTCAGAACTGGAATATTCCTAAGGTACCAATTCATGATGTTTATAATAAAGGATCATTTAAACTCAAGATGGGTTATGCCATCAAAACTGTAGAAGAAAGTCTATCAGTAACACAAAACCAAGAAGACTTTCACCTACTCTCAAAGAAAGTAATTGAAAAACATAAAGAAAATAATTACAAATATTTACACATTGGCCTTATCCAAATACCCGTAAAACCTTTGACCCGTTTAGGGTTGAACACTTCTGTGCTTGTATGCCTAAGAGATACAAGACACAATATATTCACAGACTCGCTACTTGGCATGGTTTGAGTGGTCCTATATATTTTAATTATTTTCCTAAATTTTCTGTTTCTTTGACTGACCCAAATATTTTAGATATATTAACAATAAATCTCAAAACACATGGATTCAACATGATCCATGGTTCACAAAATTTGGCCATAGTATATCGCATATACTATAAAGTTATGAATACTTTAAGTCCAAATACGTTAAAACTTGATCAAAAAGATCAAACAATATTGTTTCAAACAAATATAGAAAAATCTAATATGATTGTTCCAAAAACTATAAAATGGTCAGATATTATATTACCTCAATCATGGGCATTACAAAATGCTAACCAACCACAAGAAATTCCTCAACATCATATTCCCAACCAAATAATAGAACATACAGATGGTAATATTGAAATTAAATTTCAACAAACACAAGTACAGGATGATATTAATATCAATAGGAAAAGAAATATTAAAAATAAAATACCAAGTAGAAAATCCTATTCTCACAATCCAAATGTTATTATATTACCTCCTACTCAATCTTCTTCATCCAATCCAGATATTCAATTTCAAGGAACACACAGAACCACAGAGTGTCACTAAATTCCAAAGTGATGTTTTAAACCAACACTTTCTCATACGAACGGACTGCAAAGCAGCCAAAGATATTCTGCAAAAAGATGTGCAAAATTTGGTTTCCAAACAAATATTTGCCCGTTGGCAGGCTATTCTATCTGCCTTTGATTTCTCAATTGAACATCTTCCCGGGTCTTCTAATTCTTTACCCGATTTTCTCACCCGTGAATTTTTGCAGGGGGGGCAACACTGACGCCAACGACGAATCTCCACTATCTCTTGCTCTTCAACTATTCCAAGAAAATCAAACCAATACTATTTCCTCATTAGATATGGGATCCCGAGGCAATTCTAGCAGGGATAAAAAACCCATGAAAGCTCTAGTTCCCTATGAAAGAGAACCTTCACCTTTGAATATCCGTTCACCCTCTCAATCTCCAATCCACCAGATAACTTATCCAGAAGCACATGCTTCTACTCCCACATTTTCACCAGCATAGTCAAAATCCGTTCCTCCATCAAATATTCCACGATCAGTATATATTGAAAGAGCCTTCCTAATGGATATAACCATTGATGAACATCAGGTTCACATGGATCCAAGCAAACTTGCACCCCTATACTTGCTTAATCATCTTAATCCTATCAATGGGGTTAAGACTCGAGAATACTATGAAGCAATACTCATGGAAACAGGGTCCATCTCTGTTGTCCATTACTTTCAACAGAATACTAGAATAATAGCCTATTCTAAAGTACAAATAAAGAAACTTCTTTCTTATGCTGAGTGGGGTAGCAATCCCGCACAGGGAAAGAAATTACAAAACCCAGAGTTTTCTTATAAATACTTTAAATATGCTGAGTATATCGAAGCTTGGCACAAATTCTTTTATTACCAAAATCCCAACAATACTCATAGCTGGTATTTACAGTTCCGGCTATCCATTTTTTGAAAGGTTCCCCACATGGTTTCAAAACTGGTATTTTGTGTGGGGATCAACTGATATGATTTTACCTCCTGCTTTTAAGGAGTTGTAGGAACAATTTATACAATACAATAATATTGATACTTCAGTTGACACTCACCTTTACTTTATGGCATTGTACCAAATCCCTTGGATTATGAAATGGGATTATACCATATCACCCAATGCCACAAATGATTATACATACATCCCTCGTTTGGGAAAGACCATATCTGTTAAATGGTGGGATATCTTCCAAATGGATCTCACCAAAGCCACTCCAAAGAGAATACCTCCAAAAACACCTAAATACCAGGAAAACCCAAATACTGCAAACACCTCATTTGACTTTCCAACTTATCTCCGTAATATGCTCCAAACCAATCCCCATGCATCCAAAGAGGAACTGGAAAAACAAATGAAAGAAATTTTTGCTGAAGCTGGAAGAAAGCCAACATCTTCCGAAGAGACCATACAGTCCTCTCCACTTCATACAAATAGGTATCTCCAATTAAGCCAAAATGATCCAGAAGATACAGATCAGGAAGAAACAGATCCGGAAGAAGAAGACTCAGAAGAATTCAGTCAGCGGCCGTAACTTCATCAAAGAGACAAACATCAATCAGCAATACACGACAAAAAGACTATGCCAAGATTCCATCACCGACATATGCGACAAATACTAGTCTTGTCACCGACAAAAGACTACTGTGCTCCACTGTAGCAATCATGTAATAAGGCCAAAAGAGCCACTGTACATAGATGCTCTTTTCCTTTTCTCTCTTTTCTTTTCTGTCTTCTTGCTCTTTTGTCTTCTCTCTCTCTCTCTCTCTCTTTCTCTCTCACTGAGAATAGTGTACCGACAGCCTCCACTTATTTTGTCGTAAGCCTCCACTTGCTTTCGTCATTTTATGCCGACAAGCCCTTTCCAGCCTGTCAAGCCTATCCTCTCTGGGATTCCTTTCTTCACGAAGAAGGAATTCTCCGCTATAAAAGGAGGGCAAACCCACTTCATAGGACAGGGTCTCCTTTCCCCTTCTCATTTCTTCCTCTCGTCTAATCTCTTCCTCCTTTCCTCGAAGAACCTCACTCCTCTTCCTTTTTTCTCAGACCTCTGCAACCTACCTCTGCAACCTACCTCTGCCACCTAACCTTTACACTTGCAACCTATCTGTGTTTACCTGTACCTACCTGTACCTACCTAACTGCAACCTAAACCTTTCGAACTTACCTGAAACTTACCTGTACCCTGCATCTGTTACCAACCTGCAAACCCTTCTGTCTCTAAAACCAAAAGCCTTTCCGCAACAATAAGAATTCGGAGCTATCCTCGCCCTCGTAGCTCGACATAATCAGGTTCTTTCTTACCTCACTTTTGTTAATTATGTGTGCTTGTAATATCAACGAATTACCCTCATACTGCCCTCATCACTGGAAGTTATTTTCCAGTTACTGTTTGTGTACACAGTAAGTTTCCTTCCACCTATTCTCGGTTTGCTATCTCTCTGAAACATACTCTTTTCTCTTCTCTCTTTCTTATCTCTTTCTCTTTCTTTCTTGTATCATAAATCTCTGTAAGCATCTGTAAACATCTATGTTTGTGTGCAATAAATATATGTTTGAGTATATGTTGAATTATGCAATTTAAGATTTTGTTTAATATTAAGATTAGAGAAAATAGTTATGCTCAGTGGATAGTAATAGATATATCAGTAGTCCCTTTGATAGGAATAATCTTGTTTTGCCTTAACTATTATAGAATTTTACGAGCAATAATAACTTACAATAGTTTGTTGTTCACATACCTCTTATAAACCCAATACTTAGATTCTGAAACTTAAAATAACAATAAAAATAAGCAAAAAGTGACAGTACTGTAGATCCTGGTGAAAGTGTTTAAATTGACAGAAGGAATGGGTACTGGAGGTAATTCTGAGGATTCAGGAGTCTCCAATATTTGATTTGACTCAGAAGTCATTAATTCATTGAATTCTACTTCATCTGTATCAGACTCTTGTTGGGACATTTGTTGTAATTCAAGTGATTGAATTCTGTTTTTTAACTGTCCTATTTTTGTCTTTATTTCTTTGATCTCTTTTTTGAGATCAGAGATTGTAGGTTCTTTTTGTTGAGAAGTGTGTTGATCACTTACTCTTTTTATGATAGCAGAAAAATTATATTCATCTTGATTTTTATTGATAGGTAGTGGTTTTGATTTATTCTTGGTAATATTAATGAATTGAGTAATGACAACCCTTTTTTCATTTTAACCATGGAATAATTCAATTGTGTAGAATTCCAGGCTTTGGATGTATAGCGTAAATAAACAAAATAATTATACAAAAATGGTTTGTTCAAGTCAAAATTATAGTTGTAAAGAATTATAGTTTTGAAACCTCAGCTCTTATAGACTCAGGAGCTGACTTAAATTGTATAAACGAAGGACTTGTACCTTCAAAATATTTTGATAAAACTACGTAAATATTAAATACGGCAGATGGCAGTAGACTCTTTATTAAATATAAATTATCTAATGCTTCTGTATGCAATAATCATCAGTGTATTGATACACCATTTATTATGGTTAAAGGATTAAGCCAATCAGTAATATTAGGAGTTCCGTTCCTAACTTTGCTTTATCCTATAACCATAGATGAAACAGGAATTTCATCAACAATTCAAAATATTCCCATACAGTTTAATTTTATCCATAAACCAAAATTAAAAGAATTAAATAATGTCAGAAGCCAATTAATGGATAAAGAAAGATTTCTGTGTACACTAAAACAAGAAATCAAATATAAGGTGATTGAAGAACACTTACAAACTTCTTCAACACAACAAACAATTCAAGCATTACAAAACCAAATAGAAACGTCAATATGCAGTAAACATCCTAATGCTTTTTGGGAAAGAAAAAAGCATAGTATCAGTCTACCATATGAGCAAGGATTTGATGAAAAACAAATCCCTACTAAAGCTAGACCAATACAAATGAATACTGTTCTGTTAGATATGTGTCGAAAAGAAATAACTGAACTCCAACAAAGAAAACTCATAAGACCAAGTTCTTCACCTTGGAGTTGTGCAGCTTTCTATGTTAACAATATATATATATATATATATATATATATATATATATATATATATATATATATATATATATATATATATATATATATATATATATAGATAAAATATCCTCAAAGACCTATATTAGATGGATTGACTAGAACAAATAGTAATATTCATAAACCAGTTTGTAAAATATATGAACCTAGTTCATCCGACAATGAACCAACACCGTCAGATGTAGATTTTAATATTCTTACCCTTCAGAAAGAAGAAAAATTTAAAATAGATATAGAAGCTCTTAAGAATGACTATCTTTCTGAAGAAAATAAAGAAATTCGTGACTGGTATCTAGCTGAATTCCCTCAACAATTACTAGATGCTCTTCACAAAAGATTTAATAAGTTCATAAAAAAGAATAAACAATAAGTTCATAAAAAAGAATAAACAATAAGTTCATAAAAAAAGAAAAACAAATACAAACTGGAATATCCCAAATAAAAGGAAAGAAAAAATGGAAATAGTTTCATCTTAAGAAAAGTCTTTAGTATCTTCTCCTATAACTCCAAACCAATTAATAATGAGGCAAGCCCAAGAAATAGTATTCTTTCCTGAGCCAATATTAATAACAAATACATCAGGAGGAGAAAAATCCAGGTTTACAGAAACCACTTTTATAATTGAAATAATAATAGATGATATTCATCTAAAAAAAAATCCAAATGAAATAGCAAATATCTATCTAAATAATCATTTACACCCCTCTAATAATAATAAAACCCGAGAGTGGTATGAAGCTATTCTTCTAGAAATCGGATCAATAACACTGGTCCATTTCTATAAGAAACATATGAATATAATTGCCTACTCCAAGTTCCGAATCCGAAAAATAATATCATATATGGCGTATGGATCCAATAAAAACAAGGAAATTGCAGAATGAAGGATTTAATAACATATACTATAGATATGCTGAATATGTTGATACTTGGCATAAAGTCTTCTCCTTCCAAAATAATATAAACTCCCATACATGGTTTCTCTAAATAAGATGCCAGTAATAGAAGTTTTCCCTAATTGGTTCAAGAACTGGTTCCAAATATAGGGATTGGGAACCGAAATACTACCGCCAATAATACAGGTCTCTCAAAGAAAATTTGCTGAATTCAACAATAATAACACCCAAATAGATCTTCATACGTATTTTATGGTATTCTACCAAATACCATGGATCATGAAATGATCATATAATATATCAGATAATTATACAAATGATTGGGAATATATAACCAAATTAGGAAAACAAGTATACATAAAATGGTGGGATGTATACGAAAATAAGGCCATTGAACCAGATAATATAAAGATGAAGAAGGTTCCTATTCCAACACCAGAGGCAAAAGTCAACAATATGGCTGACTATATAAACAAAATACGACAACAAAATCCAACAGCCACTAAGGAAGAATTGAAGAAAAAACTGCTACAATTATTTGATGAGGAGGAATAAGCTATGTCCACATCAACACAGAATGAAGAAGATTACGCTCAAGAAAATGAAGATTGTGGACTTTCACAACCACGACCCGATTTTTCCTAAGCCCGAATAAAGGATTGCCGACAACAAAGATGCTACCGACACCAAGATCTCAATTATTGCCAAATATTGACAAAATACACTATTACCAGATACTGCTGACAACTTTAAGTCCTCTCAAGCCACTGTTACAAGATGCTCAAGACAGTGTTCACCAATAATACTGTCGATCACTGTTCACCTTTTCGTCACCTCAAGTCACTGTGCTGCTGCTTTTCGTTACCTCAAGTCACTGTGCTATTACTTTTCGTCACCTCAAAACACTGTGCTACTGCTTTTCATAGCCTCAAATCACTGTGCTACTGCTTTTCGTCACCTCAAGTCACTGTGCTGCTGCTTTTCGCCACCTCAAGCCACTGTTTACCCTGTGAGCTGACGTCCATAATTATGAAGCAAAATGAATAAGCCTTGGAGTCCGCAGCTTATAAAAGGAGGAAGACGGGTAGAAGCAAATGATCGAGTGCTCTCCC
The DNA here is from genome assembly GCF_054954075.1 of Amborella trichopoda. Classification (NCBI taxonomy): domain Eukaryota; kingdom Viridiplantae; phylum Streptophyta; class Magnoliopsida; order Amborellales; family Amborellaceae; genus Amborella; species Amborella trichopoda. The sequence goes on along the minus strand of NC_142348.1, from coordinate 14,580,621 downwards.
TCAATAGCCTTCTCCTCTCGTCTCCCTGCTCAGCTCTAAAATTCTCTCTTCTCTCTTACGCTCTTTGCTCTTTTCTTCCTAAGCTCTCTTATTCATAAGCTCTAAAGCTCTCTCTCTTCTCTCTGTTATGCTCTGAAGATTTCTCTTCTCTCCCGGCTCTGAGTTAGATTTTCTTATCTCTATTCTTCAAAGCTCCTCAAAGTTCTTCAAAGCTCCTCAAAGCTCTGTTTTTCCTCTTTGCTCCTCGAAGCTCTCTGTTTTCCCTCTGCTCCTCAAGCTATTCAAGTTCTCTCTCAGTTCTCAGGAACTACTACTCATTGCTCTCTGCTACTCGTTGCTCTTTGCTACTACTCACTGCTCTCTGCTATTTTCTACCTCTCTTTGTATTCCCAGCTGTCTCTATGAACTCAGCCATCTCTCTTGGCTACCTCTCTTTGTATTCCCAGCTGTCTCTCTGAACTCAGCTACCTCTGTCACTATTTATTTCTTGCTCTCTTCACTATTATATCACTATCTATTCTCTTTCTTTTTACTATATATCGGGTGGTGTATCTAGCCACACCAAAACTGTAATTGTGAGGAAAAATATATGTGTGATTGTAATCTAAACACTCTGCCGAGCTACTGCCCAGAGGAGTGGAAATTATTTTCAAGTTATTGCAAGTGTGTTATGTAAGTATTTTTCAATCAGTCTTATGCAAGTAAAAGTAATATTCTGTTTTAAAATCAGGACTGCTACATATGTTAATTGGTTTATCATTGATATATCTCCCTCTTTATTTCTTATTTGTTTAGTTATTTATGTACTTGTAAATTTAGTGTACTAATTATTGATAGTTAGATTGAAAGTTGTTTATGATAATTTGCTCATAATAATTGCTCATAGCTCAAAATTACAATGGTTGGTCTTGTATGATACATCCTAGTTTGAGAAGTTGGTCTAAATTTTCTCCCGTAATCTATTCTATTAACTTCAGGGCTTTCTTCTTTGAAGGCTTCCTCCATTTCTTGAATTTCATTATTGGTTAGATCCTCTTCTTGCAAAACCATTGCTTCTTGTTCAATATATATATATATATATATATATATATATAAAAGATAGCCCGCTCGCCCATATGCTTCAGCTACGCCCAATGGTCAGGATGAAAAGTCCATAAATGGACGGTCAGTGTGGCGGTAGGAAAGGTCAGCATTTTTATGGAAAATATGACTTTTTTAATGGGGGATTGACATTGCAGTGCATGAGTTTTGACATGCGTAATAATCAAAACACGATTCTCTCTCTCTCTCTCTTCTAAAACAAAACGAAGGGCTTATCCCTCTCTCTTCGTGTTTTAAAAAAAGCACGATTTTCTCTTCCAAAACAAAACGAAAGGCTTCTGTCTCTCTTTCAAAACAAAACGCCCTCTCTCTCTCTCTCCTATTTTTCTTCCTCATCTCTTGGGTTTGCCCCTGCTCGTTGCTGAGAAGAGCCCTTCTCTCGTTGCCACTCTCTTGCCCCTGCTCGCTGAGAAAAAACCCTCTCTCCCTGTCTATCCCTTGCCCCTCCCTCCAAGGAGGCCACTCGACTTCCCTGTGCCTCTCTGCAACTCACCCCATCTCTAAAGGTACTCTCTCTCTCTCTCTGTATTTTACTCATGACTACTGTCATTACAGACTGTGCCTTTCCTTTTTGTTGTCTTCGGCTTCCATCCCTTAGAACGAGCTTTCATTCTTTTAGTGGCCGGTCGTCCATTTGTCCTTGCTCGTGCCGGTTTAAGAACATTGCAGCATTTGTTACTTCTACTTGGTGTGTTACTATAACTAGTAGAATTGTTATCTCCCTTGATATGACTCATGGCATTGTCCTGTGGACCTCTCTTGCACACAAACTTTTTATCAAACTAACGAATTCCATTTTGTATTATAGAAATTACAAACTTATGGCCCTCTACATTTTGTGAAGAACGCTCGGCAAGGGATTGACTTGCCTTCATAGCCTCATTATATCCAATGGAGCGTAGTAGTTCAGATGTTACTTGAATTTGTTCCTCGACGTCATAAAAAAAAACTCCATTCTTTACGTCCTCGGTCCAACGCCTCATTATATATTGTGGAGGGATTTCAAACATATCTTTCACCATAAAATCTTTAGTACATGCCTACAAAGAAGGCTCATCCTCTCAAAGAAGTAACAACTGCAAGAAACAAAATTGTCATGGCAATTAAATTTCACTAAGTAGGATCTAGATCTGGTCCCTGGGACTGCAACCTTAAAGGTATCAACTTGTCCATTGTCTTCAACTGTCTCCCTTGTAAAATTAAAGAAATTAGCCACCTCTTCCCCAAGTATCTTTAAAATCTTTTGAGCATAGATTTTTGATGCATGGGACTCAATGAAAGAGGTTGTTCGCAAGACTGGAGTAGTCTGAATATCTTTCAAGTCATTTTCCTTCTCTTTTCACGCCTTCTTATCTAGGACTTTTGCAATAACTTCTAATAATGTACGCAAGCTTGTTGTGGGTGTCAAGTACATTTTAAAGTGTGCATTCATCCTTTCACTCCTTTGAGTAGACCCGCAGTGAACATGCCAGCCAAGTATGCATCAGCCCATTGCATGAGACCCATAAAGCCTTCTGAGCCACTCATTGTCTTCTAGCTTATAATTCTCAATCATTGATTTCCATCATGATTCAAATTCATCAATTGTTGGGCTAGCTACACACCTCTTAAAGGTATTTGAATAAGAAGGATGCATATGCAAGACATGACGCATTTTTTCTTTGATCTGCGTAAATATGTGCCACTTACAATAATAATGCTTACTTTGGTAAAGAACTTGTCTGACGGCATATGAAATTGCAGGATCTTGATAAGTGATAATAACACTTGGTTGCCGTCCACCCATGGCTTCCAACCAGTTTTCAAATTCCCATATAAATTATTCTATTTTCTCATCAAATATGAGTGCAAATCCAAAGAAAGTTGTACTGTAATGGTAATTTACACCAAGTATAGGTTGCAAAGGGCATACCAAACATATTTGTCTTATATGTGGTATCAAAGGTAACCACATCAGAAAAGCATTGGTAGAAAACTCTAGATGTAGAATCTACCCATAAGATATTGCCAATGTGATTCTCATAATCTAATCTCAATCTATAGAAAAATGATGAGTTCGATTGGTTCATTTTATAGAGCCATTGCAAAATTAAATTGCAATATTTTCTTCTAAGTTTTCTTTTAGAGCTTGTTATTTCATTTTGGATGTCCTTTTGTGTATAAGAGACATTGTCGATCCCTCAAGCCTGCTCTATGAATATGTCTAAGCTTAACCATTGCCGAGCTCATTGAATGTATCAATGACTTTGTAGCACTCAACAATGATCGGTGTGTGCGAATTAGATGAGCTTTTCTTAGACTAACTAGATCGTGATTATGATATTTAACGACGCTAGTCACTTTCCACTCGTGGTCTTCTTGACTACTTATGTACATCCCAACCTTGCATCCACACCTTAACTCAAGATAAACCTTTCTACTTTTATTAGGTTTTTCTTATTTAAACCCTTTCTTCGAGCAAACATAAACCCTATCGATCTGTTTACCTTTTTTGTTATGAGTACTCCCCCCCGCGAATACCAAAACCTTTGGTCAATGCATAAGACTTAAAGAACTTATATGCATCATCCTCTGATCCAAACATCATTCCTACACATAGTTCTTTTATTTCTTGGCCTATGTTTGGTGAGCGAGGACCACCATTCGGGATTTCGTCAATGCTGCCAACATTTGGGCATGTGCTAGATGTCACATCGACTGGATTCGTGAGATCCATCTCAGTTTTTTTACTTACCCAACGTGAAATTGCAAACTACAAAAATACATGAATTCAAACCTTCATCTTAAGAATACCAATCATATGTTTCTCAACCCACCTTGCCACATGCAAAAATTGTAATGAATGGATACTACATACTTGTAATATAAACTCAATACAGCAGGAGCGCAAAAACCCAATGGCAAAAAAAAAAAATGTAGCAAAAAAGCAAAAGTAAGTTATTCATTATATGGTGCATCTGATGCCACATGAAGATATTGGACTTGGACACAACATATGATGTATCAAAATGTATAAAAATAAACATAACAGAGATCAGGAAACTTGTAGTCTCTCCTTCTTAGAACATAATTTTTAGTAGATACATAAACCAACTTCCTTAAGTTTAACATCCAATTTATTCAACATCATGAATATCACTTTCTTTTTGGGTCAACAACTATAGGGACTGAAACCATGTTTGGTTTCTGCAACATATAAAAAACTTTTAAATCATCTTCTGTACACTACTAAATTTTGCATACACAACAATCAAAATATTAGCCACAAAGGCTATGAAATTTCAGGCAAACTTAACCACATAGGTAAGAACCCGCTTCCTTTGCCCTAGTTCCCTTATACTTGCCCTAGTGCTAACCATGTTACCATCCTGAAGCCATTGGATTTGCCAAAGGTAGTTCAGGACATGTGCCTTTGCTCGAATCACCTCTCTTCTCACTGCTCAGCCTCCCTTCCCCACTATGTCCGGGTTAAGCAACAAATCTCTTTCGTCATTTCTACATAGATCCAACCCTTTCATCTTTTTACTCATACTAGCTCTCTCTCTCTCATCCTATCAATTTTCTTATGCTAAAAAAAATAATGAAAAACGTCCAAACACAATGAAACAACAATTCCGTCACCGAGCAAATGGAGTGGGTGAATGTGAGATGAACATAGTCTCTATCGCTGGTCTAGTGAAGACTGCAGAGGAGAGCAGGTTGAGAAGCAACATGCATATGGCTATTAAACTGACTTCACTCCAAGAAACTCATAGAAAGCAAAACCACAACTATCTCTCTCAGAGGTTGGGGATCAAATCTTCCTATTAAGGTGCACAAATATAGTTTTAGAAGTAAAGCTACTTCTGAAAATTAGGGCTTTGTGGTTGGTTAGAGCTCCATTGGAGCAATGGGGGTTTTACAAATTATTTCGTGATATAAACCCAATTTTTACTGCAGATCTGAGAAAAATATAGAGAGAGAGAGAGAGTACCTTTAGAGATGGGGTGAGCTGCAGAGAGGCACAGGGGTGAGCCTTCTTGGAGTGAGGGGCAAAAGAGAGACATGGAGCGAGGGTTTTTTCTCAGCGAGTAGGGGCAAGAGAGTGGCAGGGAGAGAAGCGGCGAGTAGGGGCAAACCTAGGAGATAAGGAAGAAAACTAAGAGAGAGAGAGGGCGTTTTGTTTTGGAAGAGAGAGAGAGAGGGCGTTTTGTTTTGGAAGAGAGAGAGAGACGCCCTTCATTTTGTTTTGGAAGTGAGAGAAAGAGGGAAGCCCTTCATTTTATTTTGAAAGAGAGAAAATCGTGCTTTTTTTTTAAACTCGAAGAGAGAAAGAGAAGCCATTCGTTTTGTTTTGGAAGAAAGAGAGAGAATCATGCTTTGTTTATTACGCCTGTCAATACTCATGCACTGCAGTGTCAACCCCCCATTAAAAAGCTATATTTTTCCATAAAAAATGCTGACCTTTCCTACGGCCACATTGACCGTCCATTTATCGACTTTTCATCTTGACCCTTGGGCGTAGCTGAGGCATATGGGCGAGCGGGCTAATCTCATCCTTTTCCATATATATATATATATATATATATATATATATATATATATATATGAAAATCACTATGCAATGCCTATAGGAAAAAATGAACAATGATTTCGCCTACCCCCATCACGGTCTAAAGTTCATTGCGCGGTCACACACATACACACACACACACATATGTATATATATATATATATATATATATATATATATATATATATATATATATATATATATATATATATATATATATATATATATATATATATATATATATATACATATGTGTGTGTGTGTGTGTGTATGTCAGCTCGCTAGCTGATAGTTACAATAAACTCCCAATAGATTAGATTGAATATGTGCATTCAATGGTCACGATTGCATTACGTATATGAATTTTTTTTTTTTTCCAATTTAATGGGAATTTTAAGCGTTACTATTGAAAAATAAGCAAATCCAATTTATTTTTTGTGAATAAATTTTTTAATATTTTTTATTAGGTGCACCTTGATGAGAAGAGTAGACGCACCAAATTTCAAGTGATTTTGTATTTATAGAGAAAAGATTAAAAACTTCAAATACAAAATATAATTGTGATGCGAAAAGATTCAAGAAAATTATTTTTTGCCTTCTACTGATCTTAAAGTAAGCAAAATTCGGCTATGAATAAACAAACAATAGTTGTAGATGAAGCCAAGAGAAAAAAAAATTCTCTTTGCTTCATTCATAAAGCTTTCTACATAAAAATATCAAAGGATCTCTCAACATGGCATCCCCGGTCTTTTAATACAAGAAATAAAAAATAAAAGATAAAATAAAATAAAATCCAAAAGATACACAACTTTTGATGCACACGACAAAATTTTTAAAAATATTTCTCCTCTCTAATTACGTACCATCTATTCGCTCAATCTCTAACTCTTCTATTTTCTCTTTCCTTATATCAACTTTTCTAGGATTTTCTCCCAACCTCATCGCTCTCTCTCGCTCATGTGAGCCCTTGATGAAATATTTATCTAAATCTTTTGAAGTTCATGAAAATAGGACTTCCCTCCTTTAACTCATGTTAACCTCAAAAATCCCTCTTTTGAAGTCTATGAAAATATGACTTCCCTCCTTTAACTCATGTTAACCTCAAAACTCTCCTTCCGTAAGGATTATCACTAATCAATAATATAAGGTCACTCCTAACCAACTAATGGTAAAGGGCCACGTTGATTCCTGAGCATGGGAGACCTCCATCCTACCCCAACACATTACATCAAATTTCGTTTTTGCCCCTCACATCATAAACCACTGAATATTAACCTTAATAATTATAAAAATTTAAATAAACAAGTCCAATTATATCCCTATAAAAATAAAATAAAAAAATAAAAAAATAAAATTCCAGTTAACCCTATTCCTGAACATCGATGATACGATTTGCATCATATTTCCCATGATGGAAAAGAACTTGCCCTCGAGTTTTCACTATTGCATCATCATCCTGTCTTAGCTGATGGTGAATCCCTATTTCCCATGCAATTATTCTTTGTGAAACATAAGGTCAAACCTTAAACGTTATGGGGAGTGTCACAAGCATAAAAAACTATGTAGATACCAAATCCAAGTGACACAGCATACAATTTTTCTTGATTTTAATACAACATAATTCAATTACATCAAATTTACATCATCAAATATAATTCTATCCACTATACTTGGCCTTTAATACACTTTTAAAACAAAATAAGATTCTAATTAGTCCATTGCCTTACTCCATGACACAATATACATCAAGAAGATTGACTGAGCACTTGATCATACATGTGATCTAAAAAATACAGCAATATACAAATACATTGCCAAATTATATATAACCCTGGAATTACATCATACACTTTAAATTCAAACTCCTTTCTCCACAAAAAATAAGTATTGTGTGTGTGTATAAAATTTGATTATTGGAAGGCAATTATATAGTTTGTTTTGTCCAGTTTACGGCTTTGGATCTTAGCTGTATGCCATGGGAGGACTTTTGATGGCATAATTACATATGCCAATAGCAACATCAAATAGGGAAACACATTCTAACATATGAGAGAACTTAATGATATGGATTCCAAACCATAAGAAAAAGTGGGAGAAAAAGGAAACATAAATTACTCTCAATTTGATAAAGAAATCAATATCATGAGCATAGAGATTAAGATGTAAGTCTTTCTTTTAAAATCTCACCAAAATAATCAATTAGAGAGTAAATCAATATAATGATATACATTTGAAACGTGGAAGAATTTACAAAGATCAAATGATTAAAAGAAGTGGGAAAACTATAGGGGAAATCGTGGCCATTAAAAAACAAAAGAGTTCATAAATCGAGCCACATAATTCGGCATAATATCCTCTTATGAAAACAGTAATTTAAGTCATTAAAATGAAAATCTAATTGACTGATTTGATTGAAAAAATATCAGAGAAATATTAGTAAAATATTTCAAAAACAAATGGAAAAGCTCATGGAAATTAGATCAATTTGTGCATGGATGATGCCTTCAACTAAATGAATCAAATGGAATCAAAGTAGATGAAAGTAGATCAAAGAAATAAATGATCTAACATCAAATGGATGAAGGAAACTTGTTGTAATTAGTAATTTACAGCAAGGTGAATTAACTAAAATAAAAGAATATTGATAATAGCTTACTCAATTGATGACGACTTTAATATTAGTTCATCCATGGCTTGAATTTCAACTTTGAATCACGATTAATAGAACATGGAGTTTCAAAGGAGCTTTCTCTCACATAACGTTCATACACTTTGGAAGAGAGAGAAAGGGAGAGGCGATAGCCTAGGGCATGCCATACCTGATGGCTTAGAGGGAGAGAGAAAGTAGTGTACCACTCTAGTGAGAGAGTACATGTAATGAAGTGTTAAAGATTTAAAGGGGTATTTGTAGTGTTGAGTGTAGAGATGCTTAAGATATAATTTAATCTTTGCCATTGGAAAAGAATTGCATTTCAGAGTCTCCAAATTTTTTTGGTTTATGAAATCTAAAATATATTTCAATATTAAAATTTTAAATTTTAAAAATAAAATTACAAAGAGAAAAATGAACGTCCCAATAGTTTTATTTAGCCCCAAAGAGGGAAGTGTCGCAACCAATGGTTTAAAAAACGGATCGGTGACCCGGATCGGGCTTTCAAAAAACCGATCCGGATCGACGAATCGGCGATCCGGATCGGGAATCGGGTGAATCGGTCAGAATAAAGCTTAAAAAAAATTCAAAAAAATTATTAAAATTCATTATAAATATTGGTTTTTAGGAATTCAATAAAAAATGAGGGTACTCCATTAAGAATTTTCATGTTTTTGAATGAATATGCGAATATTGATATGTTCTTTCCCTGCATGAACCGCCATTCAGCATTTAATTTACAGTATTTCGTGCTCATCCCTACACTATTGCTGTTGGGACTCGATATGTGAATAATATGGCTGGGATAGGGTGGCCTCAGAATCATCATCTCTCTCGTTTTCTCTTTGAATAATATGGATTAAAAAAAAAAAAAAACAAATTTTCAAAAAAATCGATCATGGATTAAAAAAAAAATCACAAATTTTCAAAAAATTCTATCATGGATTACAAAAAAAAATTCGATCATGGATTAAACAAAAAAAATCACAAATTTTCAAAAAATTCAATCATGGATTACATAAAATTCGATCATGGATTACATAAAATTCGATCATGGATTACAAAAAAAAACAAACAAAAAAAACAAAAAATTCAATCGTGGATTACAAAAAAAGAAAAAAATAGTTCGATCATGGATTACAAAAAATTCAATCATGGATTACAAAAAACTCTATCATGGGTTACAAAAAAAGCAAAAAACAAAAAATTCAATCATGGATTAAAAAAAAACAAACAAACATTTCGATCATGGATTACAAAAAAAAAACAAACATTTCGATCATGTATTACAAAACATTCGATCATGGATTACAAAAAATTCTATCATGGGTTACAAAAAAAAAAAAAAATCGATCATGGATTACAAGAAAAGAAAACAAACATTTCAATCATGGATTACAAAAAATTCTATTATGGGTTACAAAAAACCAAAAAATTCGATCATGGATTACAAAAAAACAAAAACAATTCGATCATGGATTACAAAAAAATCGATCAAGTATTACAAAAAAATCGATCAAGTATTACAAAAAAATCTATCATGGATTACAAAAAAAAAAAAAAAAAAAAATTCCATACGGAATCGCCGATTCACTGTTCGGACTCGCCGATTCGGTACAGTGAATCGGCGATTCACTGTACAGAATCGTCCGGTTCTCTCTAGAACCAGACGATTTCCGATTTTTGGGCGATCCGGTTCCTTTTTCACTATTTCCGAGTCGAACCGGGCGAGTCCGGTTCGACTCGGCGTTTTTTAAAACGCTGGTCGCAACACTTTCGCCTAAACTTATTTGAAAATTGATATGGTATATTTAAAATTTTAAAATTGTGTTAGCCTCCCAAAAATTTTGGAATATGGAAATCTGAAACTTACTTGAAAATTGAATGAAAATTGTATGTATGAATATTTCTGGATTTAAAAAATCCAATATTTGCTTTAAAATTAAAATTTTGGATTTTCAACAATAGAAATTGAATATTGAAAATCTGAAAATTTTTGTTAAAATTGAATATTGAAAATCTGAAAATTTTTGTGAGGCCAAAAAAAAAAAAAAAGAAGAAAAAAAGAGAGCCCTAGCTATTCTTCAAGATCTTAAAATATGCAATTTTGGATCTTGAAGGTCCAAATTTTTTTTGTTGATTTTTTGATCTTTGAAGATCCAAAATATAGCCAATTTTTGAACCACCCAAAAGCCGGCTCTAGATGTCATCACGATAAACTACAAGTAAAATTTTAACAATGTTAAATAAAATATATATTAGCATATTTTTTCTATTGTAGTTACCTCCATGTTAGAAAATGGATCAATTTCATGTTCCTTTCTTCTAAATTTGAAATTACTCTACAAAAATAACTTTAAGCAAGAGATTATTTAAATTCGGATTAAATCAATATTAATTGTTGTATACTAATTAGATATAATTATATACATTTTTAACGTTATTTAAAATTGAAAAAATTACGTAAATATCTATTTTAGTTCCTGTTATCACCAAAATATCAAATACTTTCCGTTATTACTGATATGTCCATTTTTTGGAGTTCATAACAATTTTTTTTTAAAAAAGACAAAACTAAAAAACCCGAAATCGTGCTAATTTTGGTTTTTAAAAAATACAAATTTTAAATTTTCGGTTTTTCAAGAGCCGAAATCTTTTAATTTTCTATTTTTCAATAATCGAAATTTTTTAATTTTCTATTTTTCAAAAAAACGGATAAAAAATATCGAAAAAGAAAGAAGCCCATCATTCAAATTCAGAGATGATAACGCTAAAGTTCTAATAGAGAACTAACACATTTCTACAGATTGGAGTGAGGGTTATGATCAACCCAAGAATTACATGATCAAAGAAAAGATCCGAAGAGAATGAAAACTCAGCTCACAAGAACACCTACTTAATTTTCAAAGAAGCAACAGAAACCCTAGAAAAAAAAAGAAGCTTTCAATCGATACCCAAGGATCCAAATAAAGATCAAGGAGAGGCATAAAGAATGCAGAAAACCAAGCATAACTCACATAGAAAATGGTAGCACATAAAAAATAAAAACCATGTAAGAAAGAGATATAGAGAGAGGGAGAGAGAAGAGAGAGATATAATACCTGGAGGAGGTTTCCTGTAGGTTGGCCTAGGGCTTTTCTTGAAGGCTTCATGAGTACCGATGCCCTATGATGCTCTCTAGTCAGCCATGTCCTAAGAAGAGAGAGAGGAGAGAGAGAGGAGCAGAAAAGAATACTCTCCAACAATAGGAATTTCAAGGGAAAAATGAGCAAGTAGAGAAAGAGAGAGAGAGAGGTAGAGAGAATACGCAGAGGACCACAAGCCAGAGAAAAACTTTCGGTCCGAAAATTTAAAATTTTTGTTTTTTAAAACCTGAAAATTTAAAATTTTTAATTTTTCAAAAATCGAAATTAGCATGATTTTGGTTTTTGAAAAAACAAAAAAAAGGGTAGTTTCATCTTTTTATTTTAAAAAATTGTTGTGAGGTACAAAAAAACAGACATATTAGTAATGACGGAAAATTTTCAGTAATTTATTAATAACGGAAACTTGAATAAATATTTACGTAATTTTCCCTATAAATTTTTATGGTTAAAATTTATGTTATTACATTAGTACAGTTTGCTACCTATTATTCCAATAATACTTCCCATTTTTTAAATAACGGAATTGACCTTTTTCGATTTTCAAAATCTTTGCAACCTTAATGCCCAGTTTGGATGTCGGAAAAAAATATTCACATTGAAAAAAAAAATGCAATTTTTTTCTTAATTGAGAAACATTATCATTTTATTTTATTATGTTGGTCCGAAGTATTGAAAAATTTTCTGCAAAAGAGAGTAATGGAAAACATGATTACAACCAATTATATCTATATGCCATATTATGTTCAATAGTGAGCACAATCGTCATCCCAAAGTGCTTTAGCAACAAGATCTCGTAGTTCATCACCATCATTTTTATCAACTTGGGGGTTTACATCGTTATGTTGAATATTTGTTCCTTTAAGTGATCCACGTGTAAGATCCCTATCATACTCCTCACAGAGCCAATCATCACCATCTATTATAGTTCGGATATGACTAAGTAAAGTGCAAGCAACAACGACTATCTTAACTTGTGTTTCATAAGGATATATTGTTGCCACTTTCAAGAGAGGGAATCTTTTATTCAACAAGCCAAATGCACGTTCAATAACATTCTAAAGAGATGAATGCCGAAGATTGAAGAGCTCCTTTGCATTTTATTGGGCTAAAATTCCCCAACCATAAGCCTTCAAACGATACCTCACCCCCCTAAATGGAGCTATGAAGTTTTGTGTGTTTGCATAACCCACATCAACGAGATAATATTTATCTGAATGCATATAAATAACAAAAGTTATAGCTATATATATATATTCTAAAAATAACAATACTTTTGTAGGACGTGGATGAGAACTATGACATTTATTAGCAACCTTGAAATAAAATTTAAATATTCCACCAAATATAAAATTTTTGAAGGTAAGAAAACTAACCGTGACCTCTGGGAACCTTGAAATTAGATTTTAGTACAGCTTTTAACACAGAAGAATTTGATGATGATCTCTCCCACCCAACAAGTACATATTCAAAGCGAAGTTCAAAAGAACAAGCTACTATTACATTTTGTAATAAAAAGCCTTTCCTATTCCATTGTGGAGCTTGCTCTTCAACACCAATACTCACATGAATATGGGTACCATCTATTGCCCCAATACAATTCTTCAAAAAGTAAAGCAAGAAAACTTCAATTAAAATCAATCATCAGTTTTCCAAAATTATCGATGGATACCTAAATTTAAAATAAATACCTTGAAAAAGAGATAATAAATGCTTTTCTTGCGAATTTCTGAAGGAGAGCTACTTAAAGGTAGATGAACATAATCGAATGATAATTTATATATTACATTGAGAACTCTCTCAAAATGGCGACTAACGGTTTCACCTGAGTGTTTGAACCGGTCTTGGACTGTGTGATTGCTTGAGCTCTTCCCCATGATGTATAAGAACATTTCCAACTTATCTTCAACCTTTACACCTCGAGTATGACTCAGAAGATATCTACTTCAAAGAATCTCAAAAAGCTTTGAAATACATTTAACTCCATACGACAAACTTTGGAGCAATTACAACATGGGCATGGTCATTCCAACTGAAACCACTTTGGTTAATAAAGTTCTTCGCAATAAAATATTACTTCTTAAGTGTAGCCCATCGAGTTTTAAATTATTGTACGGTATTTTGAACATCAAAATTTTTATTAAATGCATCCAAGACAGACCTCCAATCCTTTTTCTTCTATCCAATATCAGACCGCTTCCTAACAAAATGTAATTTTTTCAATTGCTCAACCATGAATTCATCGCGAGTTGCACTCCAATTTGTCTTGATTGGATCTTTAGAGGTAGGGGGGTTGCTCTGACATCTCTAGGCTGAATAATACCCTCTAACACTTGTCAAATTATTGCACAATCATGACTTTATGTAAAATGGATGTTATAGAAGCTTACATATATCATAACTCACATACAGAAGCATCGCATGTAAACTAGATTTTGTGTAGCTATCTCATATTATACACTTACACCTTCATGATAAAAAGATTGTGAACAAATGTATGGGTTTATGCTACTATTTATCGGTGCAGAATATTATTATATAACATTACTGGAAATTCAACATCAAATGTACATTAATGCATGTTGAAGTACAACAAATGAGGGGGAAACCGGTTGGTGTAATCAGCAATGATTAGCCTAAAATTTTTTTTCAAAAAATTAATCAAACACTTCTAATACATCATAATTTTCCATACAAAGAAAACAACACAAAATAAAAAACATGCTCACAAATTATAATAAGTGATAAGTTCATTTTTCTTAGAGAGAGAGAGATTTAAATCAATTGGTTTTTCTTGGAGGGAGAAAGATTTAAATCATTTGGTTTTTCTTCGAGAGAGAGATAAAAAAGCAAGCAACATAGTACCAAATAAATGAGATAATATCCATGGAGATAGAAATTAAAGTTTCAGAAAACTGACTACTTCACCAAAGTAGATTTCACAAACTTTTGACATGACGAAGATTGTGCCTATTTTTTGTTGATGGTCGGCCACTGATTTTACAGACAGAGTGTGTAGCAGCAGGGTGTCTAATGATTTTACAGACAGAGTGTGTAGCAGCAGGGTGTCTAAAATGAGAGTTTGTAAGAGGGTTCTTACCACCCATAATGAATAGTGATGTACCATTGCCTGTGTTGAGCTGAATCATAAACTCTCATTTTATATAAATCCCCATTTATTTTTAAAAAACCTCAAAAAATCAACAATCTATATTGGTTTCAATCTTCGAGGTAAAGTCCCCAACATCATAAAATGCTTATTTCTATAGAGAGTACCTTGATGGACCAAAGATGTTAGACGTCCTTTATAAACTTTCGTTTGCCAATGTTTTGATGTAGTAAATTATCATTTACAAACCTACCCCTAAAAACTTTTTGAGTGATTTGATGAGAGAGAGAAAGAGTTCTGAGACCTGCTTGAGAGTAGCAGAAAGGTTTTTGTAAGTGCAACGAGTAGCAGAGAGGTTTTTGTAAGTACAACGCAGAGTGGGAAGGTTGGGTGGGAAGGCGCGATGCAAGAAGCGAAAAAAATTTGAGTTGAACTCAAATATTTTTCACTTACGGTTAGAGGTAAATTTGGCTTAGCATCATAATTTGTTTTGATGGGGAATAAAATCTAATGGGGTTATCCAAACGCTTCTAAGTTGCTATCTCAATTCTTTTAAGAAATTTAAAAATATTCTATTTTTTAAATTTTTTTTAAAAATATTCCAATTTTGGATACATCCAAACTATTCCTAAACTATCCAATTAAGGCGCACCACTAAATTTTATCATAAACATAATTTTGACAAAAAAAACTTAGGATGGCTTGAGAATATATAAATTTTAGGGAAAATTACAAAAACCCCTCTCAAGTATATTATCTATGCAACTGACCCCCAGCTAATATTTCCTCTCTCTTTTTTCCCCATAACCATGTTTCCTTGCAAAAACCCCCAATCCAAAACAAAAAAAAGAGAGACTAAACTACCCTCCTCTCTCTCCTCATGGCTTTTACCCATGAATCTCTCCCCATGTGATCCGGCAGTCCATTTAAACGCTCTGGCAATGAAGACACGTGCTCCTGCAATACAAGAACTCGCTTCGGCAGTACACCTTCTAGAGCCATAGTGGTCCGACAGTTAAATAGGTCACTCCGCAATGAGGACACACGCTCCGGCAATACAAAGACGCGCTACTGCAGTACATCTTCTGGTGCCACATCACTCTGGCGGTTGAATAGGTCTCTCCGGCAATAAAGACAAGTGCTCCGGCAGTACAAATACGTGCTCCGATAGTACACCTTCTGGAGCCACATCGCTCCGGCTGTTGAATTGGTCGCTCTGGCAATACGCTACTTGGGATTGTCAATTGACTTTTGTTTGTAAGGAAAGGCATTTCTGTCCAAAAAATAATAACTTTTTACCTTGGGGGTTTTTGGGAGGAAAAGTGATTGTGGGGAAAAAAAATGAGATGACAGGTTAGCTGGGGGGTAAGTTGCATAGATAGTATACTTGAGGGGGGTTTTTGTAATTTTCCCTTTTCTTAAACTCTAAAAATAGTTCAAATAAGATAATGGGTTGCAAGATACACTATTTTACGGATTTAAAATCTTTTTTCTTTTCATATCCATACATCTCGATGTCGAGATGATCAATTAGAGGGTTTTCCAACATCCGAACGACCTTTTATGATAGATTTTTTAGGTGTATCTTTAATTATACATTTTAAAGTTGCAACCTTGTATAAACTTTTTCCTTAAAACTTTGGGATGCTCAACATGTGAAAAATTGCATTTTAGAGTCCCCTTACATTTTTCAGATTTTGAAAATATGAAATTCATTTGAAAATTTAATTTTTTTTTAATTTAAAAATGGCTCTGATTTTAAAATTCCAAAAACGGGCAAAAAATAATAACATCTTAACAATTTGACTTACCCCAATAAAGTGCCCCAACAATTTTGGATTTTGAAAATGTGAAATTTATTTGTAAATTGAGATTTTGGATTTTAAAAATCCAAAAATTGCATTTTAGCGTCCCAACAATTTCGGATTTTGAAAATTTAAAATTATTTGAAAATTGAATATGGAATTTCAACATTTGAAAATTGCATTTTCCCACATGATCATTTATTTTTGTTAAATTTAGATATTGAAAATCTAAAAATTTGTGTGACACAGTATAAAATTATCGGCAAATAATACCAGTAAAAATAACTACGTTTAAGAAAAAAATAAAAATCGTGAAGGAAATCACATGAAGAAAGAATATAATGTGCGGATACGAGTATTCTGACATGGGTCCATAAGCACAAGAGAAGAAACACACCCACAAAGGGGCATCTTTCTCCAAGAAAGCATTTTATTTATCAATCAAAATTTAATCTCCATTTACATGGTGCATGCCTCCTTTTATGTATTTAAATCACCTTCTCATGTCACCAAGATACCCCTGAAACTTTCGGGGCCATTTTAGTCATTTTATTTTACTGGAAATATTTATTTTATATTTTTTATATTTGAGAGTTCAAGAGAGGATTCGACACTCATATTTTGGTGTCAAATTTTTTTGTATAAAAAATATTAAAAATAAAATGGTATAGAGGGTGAGATTGTGATGTAATTGGGGCCATCTAAGCTGTCCATTTAAAATGGACGGTTGGATAGAGAGAAGTATAGAAGTTTTATGCTATAGGAAAGCATAGAAAGTTTGCCTAATACAAAATTCAATAGCATAATTTTAATCATGTTAAAATAACTGATATGTTTGTCATTTACTCTAACTAAAACATAGGACATTATTTCTTTTATTAGTAAGAACTACACGACCACTCAAAGAATTGAAAAGCTAATTTTTTCCAAATAGTTTAATTTACTTTGAATATAGAATTTATTTTCTCTTGAAAATTGTTTATTGATTTTCCTTCTCAAATATCATGCCGGCAAAAAGAAAAACAAAAAATAATCAAAAGAAAATAGAAAATTGAGAAAAAGACATAATCAAGAGCATGGAGCGACCACAAACGTAAGAGAAGAACGGCAAAATTCAGACACGATTTCGGACAAAATTGAGATTCATTCACCAAGGGTGGGTTCATGAGTCCCAGTAAAAGAATAAAAGAACAACAAAACCTTGAAAAAAAGGTGCAGTTGGCATACAGATGCATCTGTAGCTGTAGAGATAAGGTGCGTCTTCAAATTTTATCATCGTATATAATTTTGATATAAAATATTTTTAGGATTATCTCAAAATCTATTTTTTTATTTAATTATAAAATTTTAAAATTAAAAAATGATTAAAATCAAGTAGATTTATAAACATATGAAAATCTTGAAAATGAACAGTGTAGATAATACGTCGTAAAATACACTATTTTTGGAAGGTCATCCATCCTGATGTCGAGATGATCAAACAATTCCATCCATCACTAACATTCAATCCGCGGCTTCTATTCCTGTAAAGAGCCATGTGCCCACCCGATTCATCAAACATTTCAAAGATCAAGTGGCAATACTTGCAGTCTCTCTCTACCTTCATAATCTTCTTCAATGGGTGGATCATCTCAGCTCTCTATGCGTGGTCATGTGACCACCGAGGGCTTGGGCAGAGGAGAATACCTATCCGGTCATGTGACCATCGGATAGGCAATGTTGTTGATAGGCTAGGCAATGTTGTTGATAAGATTACCTTTTTTTTATGGAGATTTAAGTTGTTGATGGAGGATTTCCATTTATTTGGAATCTTTTTAGTTATTTGAAAATGATTGATTCTAAGATTTGTATATTTTCCATTAAAAGGAGTTTCTCAATTAAAAAAAACTAAATTTTACAATTTAATTTAATTTTTTTACAATAATAATTAGAGAAAATTACTCTAATATTTGTTTTATTTGGCGTTTACCATTATTACACCTATACACATTTTCTAGGTAGTTCTGAATTTGCTTATGTTTGTACTGTTCAAGATTAAAAAAAAAAAAAATCCAAGACCTTCAAGGTCCAAAATATCAAATTCTCGGATTGGGGCTTTGTTTTTTTTTCTCTTCACAAACTGACGTAGATAAAAAATGGGTTGATTCAAAATCTAATTTTATTTTTTAGAGATGAGGGTAGACTTTTATTTTTATTAGGGTTAATTTTTTAAAAATAAGATTAGTAGGGTTTTTTTAGTTTAGTTTAATAAGTCTATATTTTAGGAATTATTTTTTTTATAGAAAAGATAATATTTTAGGGCCAGTTTGGTTGTCAAAGGAAAAAATATTCACAGAAAAAAAAAATGCAACTTTTTTCCACCACAATTGAAAAACATTCTCGTCTTATTTTATTATGTTGGTAAACCGTTTGGATGTCTAATTTCATTTGTCAAAAAAAAAAGACCCTCTACCCCATCTTTTGAACATCTTCGATGCCGAGCTTCTGAAATCCTAATCTGAGAATGCTTTCTTCGAGGAATTCCCTTCTCAAGCTACTAAAAGCATGGCAACACTCGTTACGATAGCTGGAAGAGACCATCCTATTTGCAATTTCATGGAGCTTTAAGACCACTGGACCAAACATTAATGATAAAATTATAACCAGTGAAGCTCATATTGAGCCTCGCTCTCTCCCCCTCTCAAGCTCATTCTCAATCTCTCTCTGTAACCCATGGAAACCATCTCTCTCTCTAACCCATCTTGACACACTCTCTCTCTCTAATAGGGACACCAAGATATAACCTATTGAAGCCACGTCTCTCTCTCAACTTGTGCAGGTGACAATGGTGGCCATGATTGTTTCCAGATGACAACAACCTAGACGATGCAGAGCTATAGGCTGTCATAGACTCAGCAGTTGTTTCTCACTCCGCCTTTAAATCGAGCCAGAGCAAAACCCTGGTTCTGATGGGCAATCCCACCAATTACCATAATCTTACTCCCAAAACCCGTACTATACCTACAATCCCATATCAATACCAAACGCCTGTGGCCAAAGGCTCAAGGAAATCTAGATTCAACTACACATTGGAAGAAGATCGGAGAGAAGGTGAGGTGCTGCAGGAGCAATCGATTCCTTATCGGCCTCACAAGATGATGAGATCTGATTCTTATGGAGGGTTTCAGAGCCCTAGGTCATTCAATGGAGGAACCCAAGCAATTTCACGGTGGCAAAGGCTCTGTGATCTGCGTTTCTAGAGAGCTTAGGGTTACAGGGAAGGGGAGGAGATTGAAAGGGTGGGCAAAAGGCTCGCGTTTTAAACGGATGAGAGAAGGTCGCACTTTCATCCAAAAAAATAAAAAAAAATTCAAGTATGACTTTCAATTTTTTTTATCGTAAATTTTGTTTAGATATTAAAATTTTTTTTATTTCAATTTAAAAATATTGTAATTTTAAGTGGTTGTCCATACGGGTCAAATATATTTTATAAGATTTTTGGATTGCAATCCAAAAATATTGTAATTTTGGGTATATCCAAACTGGCCCTTAGTTGTATTTTAGTGTCTATATTTTCTAAGTGGGCTTTTATTTAGAAAAGTTAGAGTATTTCTTTTGAATCCTCTTTTGAAATAAAAAGGTAAGTACAATGGAGTTAGCTTGGGAGGACGGTAATTTTTTAGTTCCTTTAGGAAAGTTTATCTCTTGTACTGGTCGGGGGTACAAGGTGTTTATCTTTAACTTTTAGGAAATATATTTTGTTTTCTATTTTAAAGGGAGTGTTATCTTTTTGCATTAGGTTGAAAGGAAAGTAATGAGTTATATTAGGGGTTACTTTTGAGGTCAAGCTTTCTATGCTTCCTCTACAGCATAAAACTTCTATTCTTCCCTCTATCCAACTATCCATTCTAAATGGATAGCGTAGATAGCCCCAATCACATCACAATGTCACCCTCTATACCATTTTATTTTGAAAAAATTTCGTAGACATCCGTTATACTTTGCGTTATTACGGATCTACCAAATACTTTCCGTTATTATACTTGTGTCCATTTTTTATCTTCTATAATGCTATTTTTAAAAAAGACAACTGTAACCCTTTTTGGATGTTTGACATCCGAATATCTGCGTTTTTCGGATGTTCAACATCCAAAATTAGCCGCAGTTGAAGACGTGAAATTTCGTAATTTCGGATGTTCAACATCTGAATTTTTGATATTTTTAGATGTTGAACATTCGAAAATAACTGATAGTCTGAGCAAAAAAAAAAACAGCGGCGACTCCTTCTCAAAACCTCCCTACTCTCTCTCACCCCCTTAAACCCCTCCTCTCCATTGACTCTGCTCTTCCCTCTTCCCTATTATTGTGCTCTCTCTCAAACGAGAATCACTTTCGAAGTCTCATAAACTTCAACCTCTTCATCTGATTCAACAAGGAAAGGTTTTTTATTTTTTTGCTGGTTTTTCCTTCTTTTTTTATCGGAAACAACTCATTATGCTCTACTCTGCATCTAATGGTCCTTTATTTTCTCTGCATCATTTAGCTAGTTTTGTTTTTACTATTGGTTTTTTTTATTTTTTATTAGGTTTTCCTTTAGTTTTTTTGTTGGGTTTATGATGCATCCCTAAAAATACATTAGTATAGAAGTTACATTTGCTATGTAGAAAGGGTACGGTTTTTTTTTTTTTTGTACTTTCTAGTTTGTTTTTGTATGTTTAGAAGCTTTTTCTTTTAATTTGTCTGCTTCTTTTTTATTTTTTGTTGGGTACAAAAGCTCTATTTTAATATGTAAAAAACTTGGGTATGGGTTTTTCTATTTTATTTTTCTTGGTTTTTTTTCCTAGTAATCCATTGAATACCCAATTTGTATTTTTTTTATTTTTTGGATTGGTCAATGAATAATGATCAAGTGGAGCTGCCCTGGAATCTTTGGAAAGCTCTATTTTTCGTGTTCTATGGAGGCTCATAGCTAATTCAAAGAGTGGCCTGATTTTGGGGGTGAATTTCTTTATTGTTTATTCACTTTTTTTATATAATATTGGTCTCTTTTAGTTGCATTTGATCAATTTATCAATTATATCAATTTTATGATGTAATTGGTTGCCCAATTAGTGAAGATTTGTGTTGGTGTGATTTGTCTTTGTTTGAATGCTTATAGCTTTTCTATAGCTCTATTATATGATTTTCTTAAGTCCTGTCCTTAGATTTTCTTTTGAATGCTTATTGCTCTTCTTTTGAATGCTTATTGCTCGTAATTTGTATGTATGGATTACAGTTTAATTATTCATCGAGTTTGTGTTGCCTCAAAATGTGATTTGTAATGGTAATACTATAGCAAATTTGAAATTGATGAAAAGGAGAAACTTCTTAAGAGAAAAGCAAGGTTAGAGTAGGATACCTAACACCCCTAAAGATTGGAGAATTGAAGTGAAATGGTTAACCTGATATATGCATTGAACGGCTAAAAATATGTATTAATCCAAATTCTGGGAGATTGCTTTCCAATGGATTACCAAACATTAGAAACTAGGTCCATAGGAATTCCAGACATGTGAAACAAAACGTGGGAAAAAGCAGGATTGGAAAACTCTTGCACAACGAACTGATTACATATAAAAATTATTTTGTATATGCAAACTGTTCCTCTACATTGCTCTTCCCCCCCTCCCCCCCCCCCCCCCCCCAAATCTTCATTGCAGAATGGATCTGTACACAGAAACGTTTCACACCAAATCTAATTTGATCATTGTATGTGATTTATGTGAATTATATTTTGGATAGAATAATTCATGACTAGAGCAGTATTTGATAGAGCAGTATTAGGTTATGGTGAATAATTTGATCATTGTATTTAATTCCATTGTATTATCATGTTCTTTTGATAGAGTAGTATTAGGTTATGGTCTATAACACTATGTTTATATCATGTCATTATTATTTGTTTGTTATCTAGTTAATTTTTGTATATGTAACGTTATGATTAACATGGTGACCATATGGGATTTCAGTGAATATGAATCGTTTACATCCCTATGGAGGATATCCAGGAGGTCCTCAAGACCCTAGTTTGGTGCAACTTCATCCTGAACATGCATCATATTTTGTATGGGAAAGACATGTATATGTATATATTCATCTGCCCTTTCTATTAATTTGTTATTTTTCAATAAATTGTAGTCAGATTCAAACATTCTATGAGAAGTACATGTATATGTATTGGGACTAATATGTTGTATATTGGGACTAATATATTGTCTATTCGTTGTATTTCAGGAGAAACAAGGAATTATAATTGATGAGAAGACTTATCGATTAAATGAATGGAATCTATCAAAAGAACAAGTTCAATTAATAAACGCGGTTGGGTTGGATCTGCTATTTATTATTCGGCCAGGCCGGATTGATCATCCTTGGTCTCAGCTAATGTAGAGAGGTGGCATTCTGAGACCAGTACATTTCATTTCAACATTCATGTTGGTGAGATGACACCAACGCTATTTGATGTATATGAGATTTTAAGACTGGTTGTAGATGGTGAGCTAGTTACATTCGTCCTATCAGTGATATGCGACAGTATATAGAAGACAATTTGGGTATAGTCCCTGATGGCAACCTGACAGTCCTAAGGTAGACATAATTGAAAGCGAATTTTAGAGAGTTGCTACCTGATGCAACTGTTGGTGAAGTTTATAGATATACTCAAGCATATCTGCTCTTCCTCATTAGTGTCACCATATTCGCTGATGCATTAGTTTCAACAGTGCCAACAAGGTACTTGCAATTTTTTGAATATATTGAGGGAGCCAACAGATATACTTGGGGTGCTGCAGCCCTTGCATTCCTCTATCGCTCGCTTGGAAAAGCTTGTACTTTCATGTAATAATCCTAAAATTTCAAAAAAAAAAAGGAAAAAAGAAAAGAAACTTTTAATAAGTGATGGTCCCTATGAGCATGATGGTCCTTAGGGACCATCACTACTTTCAAAAGCTTTTACCTGGTTTAAGCTTTTGCTCTTGCCATGTCTTTTAGTGGACGTGAGCTTTAAGCGTTTAAGATGTAATTTAACTGTTACACCTCATTTGTGAGGTATAACTTAATAAAAGATTATAATAAGGTGTCGTAAGAATTTAGGACTCCCACCTTAGAAAATTTTGAGATCTCTCTCTCTAGTCGAAACGCAGTGAGCTTTTTCTCTCTCTAGCCGAATTTTTATCGGAAGCTCCCTCTCAAATATTTTAGGTAAGTGACTTCATTATCTTGAAAAATAATCCATCATTTTTTTTTAAAAAAAAAAATGAAAATGAAATGAAATAATTATTTATGCTTATTATCATGAATTTTAGGCGCGATAAATTT
Source organism: Amborella trichopoda (assembly GCF_054954075.1). Lineage (NCBI taxonomy): Eukaryota > Viridiplantae > Streptophyta > Magnoliopsida > Amborellales > Amborellaceae > Amborella > Amborella trichopoda. The sequence goes on along the minus strand of NC_142348.1, from coordinate 14,556,926 downwards.
TATGCGCAAGTGACCTCGTTATTTCGAAAAATAATCTTTTTTTAATAAAATTGTGATATTTTATCTATGTTTGAAATTTTAAATGCTATAAATTCTTAGAAAAATAAATTTATTTATTTTTCTTGTCTATTGTTAGAAAATGTTAGATACTGTAAAATTATTAGAAATAAATGTGATATTTCTGCTTTTAGTAAAATTGTGAGATTTCTTTCTACTGTTTTTGAATATTTAGACATTGTAAATTTCATGTGCAAATGACTGCCTTATTATTTGAAAACTGATATTTTTACAATTGATTATAGCATTGTCTGTAAAATGTTTATTTGTGAATTGACATCCCATAAATTGTGATAATTTTCATGAATTTCTATAAGAGTTTTTCTATACATATTAGATTGGTAATTATGCTAGAATGTTTTTACGAACGACTACCTTTCTAAATTTGATCCCAAATATTTGACTGGTTATTTTTGAAGTGTTATTGAAAGTGATTGTTATTAATGGTTTCAGTGAAATTTATGTTAATAATTTCAGTGATATGTTGAGTACATGATATTGCTGCTTTCAAATGTTTAAAGAGATATACTTTAAGTATGCAAGTGGACTCATCCGGTTCGCCGGTGACGTATAAGTGGACCTATCCGGTACGCCGGTAGGGATTAAGTAGACTCATCCGGTACGTCGGTGAGGTATAAGTGGACCTGCAGGGATTAAGTGGACCTATCTGGGACGCCGATAGGGATTAAGTGGACCCATCAGGACGCTGATGGGGTGTATAGGTGACCTACTTGGGACGCCAGTAGGGTAAATTGTGAAATCGTTTGAATTATGAACTGCTGTAAAAATGTTATATCCATTTCTATTATTTGGATTATACTTAATTATGCATTTTTGAAAGTGAAACTGTTAATGCATTTCTGTTAATAGATCTCCTTTTTGAAATGTTGATAACTTTCAACCATGATTATTTTTAGGATTATGATGATCACTTACGGAGTAGCTAAACTCATCAAATTATGGTAAACATTTTTTTCAAGATAACTGCAGTTTCATTTTGAGTGCTCGTCAGGATCAACTCTAGCAGATATTGTAGTTGTGCTTAAACTCTCTTTTGTTACTTTGTAAGAATTCGCCACTGTAAATTTGTCCTATCAAGAGATGTATATATGTTTTGACTGTCACATCTCAGAAATATCAGTATTGTAAATTCATGGGGTGTGACATTTCAAGTGAAGATATTTGAGTGGTTCATCCACTCTCATGCAGGTAACCTTTTTTTTTGGTATATAACATAAACGTAATAGTTTAGACTGTTTTTCTAAAATATTGAATATTTATCATCACTTAATTCATTGCAGTGCTGGTCGTATGAGCATATTATATATATGAGGCCCATACCGCATAATATCTCTCCAAATATGCCTAGGGCCAAAAGATGGGAGCCATCAAAGATTTATCATGGCAATCCACATAACCTAATGCCTTGCATCAGACAAGAATTTGATAACCTCCAACCTAATGAGGTTAGTGTGTAATTTGATATTGATTACTTTTAAATGTATTTAAGTATTTGTAATTATTTTTATTGACTGGTTGCATATCATATAACAGGTAATATGAAATCCATATTTTAAGCCTGATGAAGTAATTTCAGATGACAGGCAGGAGGCATATCAAACTGCAATGTGCATAACGACTCTTATATTTGATGATATTGTCGAACCGTACATGCCAAATCTTATACGTCGGCAATTTAGAGCTAAACAACACATTCCTAGAAATTCCTTGGCTGTTAATAAGAGGTCTAGCAGACAAGATGGACAGCGAGATAGACAAAATATGAATACAGACAAAATCATGCACTGGTTGACTCGCCATGAACGCATGATGCCTGATATTGAAGAAGATACTGACAATAGGTTTGCCCTCAGAGGAGTATAAGGCATGGTACAACTTAGTGTCCCATTCTATAATCCATAATGTCACTAACCCACCCAAAGACATATTGCAACCTCATAACAAGGAAGAAGAATATATGGTTCCTGCTCATGAACCACGGTATATAATGAGACCTCGAGGTTATGAGGACCAGTTGATATATTTATATTGACCTACAAATTCTTATAGTCTTGTACTTAGCTATTCGTTCCATGAAATTGTTTAAATATATTAATTACCTATCTTGTTTTTGCAGGTTAGTGCAGTTCAGACATCTACAATCATGTTAGCAGAGGTAATTACACTTAGACAGAAGTTGTATCTTGAAGTTTATAATCGCGTTAGCAACACGTTTGAAACGTTGTCTAAGTTTGCGCCTGTGGATATGGATGACGTAGAAGCCAGGATGGAAAATTTACTACGTGAATATAATGACAAAGGTATACCTGACGAGGCTAGACATGATGATGTGGGTGAAAGTAATCAGGCTGTAGAAGACCTAGCTCTATCTACACACTGTAGTTGAAGAACCTAGAAGATACAACACACGAAATAAACAATATCAGCCTAAGAGAATGCGACCAATGTAATGGAGTTTTGACCCTTGTAATGTATTGGAACATTTGGTCATTTTGACCACTGTAATGTATTCAATTTGTTGAATGAATTTTGTTATGTAGAATTTGGTTTAGTCTGTCTACTTTTTTTAAGTCTTTCTACTTTTGTTTAAGCCTTTACAGATTAATCGAGTTAATCTAAGCTCTTGACTTCTTTGCACTTCTCGCACAAAACAAGCAGCATGACTTCACAATTTGCGAAAGGTTGAATTTTAAAGTAACTCTCTCTTCTTAATTCTATCTCACCAGAAAATGATAATTCTTACTCTAATCTACTACTAAGCCAGGCTACTACTGGAGGCAGTGTTTCAATAACAAGTCCAGATCAGACATTTCTCAACCCAAATTAAACTCTATTCAACAAATAAGTTCATATATAATAATATTGGATTAGAATTTATGATAGAGATGCACATTTACCCCACTGATGCATGTTAGTTTCCATTGTTTTTAGATGGAACACCTACTTGCATCCATCTTTAAGAGGATTGCTTTACACTTCCTTACTAATATGGTAGCTACAATTTCTTAGTGTCATTAGATAGCGGATTGTATAATACGAGACCATTTATCTTTGTCACAAGGAGGTCACATGAATGTCATAGTAGATAGTACAGAGCATTTGTCATGAAGTTTGAGAAAGCTTTTTTTGAACATTGAGTGTATGTAATGACATTGAGTGATTTCGGATGTTGGACATCTGAAAAAGTGATATTTTCGAAAATATAAAATTTTCGGATGTTCAATATCCAAAAATATAAAATTTTCGGATGTTGGACATCTGAAATAATTTTCGGATGTTGGACATCCGAAATAATTTTTGGATGTTCAACATCTAAAAATATCAAATTTTCGGATGTGGAACATTCGAAAACACGATATTTTCGAATGTGGAACATCAAAAAATATAACTGACAAAATCCAGGAAGTTCTTGGATTTTAGCAGTAATATTTTCGGATGTTCAACATCCGAAAATGTGACATTGGACATCCAAAATCCTGGATTTTAGCAGTGATATTTTTCGAATGTTTAACATCCAAAAATATCACATTTTCGGATGTTGAACATCCGAAAATATCACTACTAAAATCCAAGAACTTCATGGATTTGTCAGTCATATTTTCGGATGTTCCACATCTGAAAATATCATGTTTTCAGATGTTGGATATCCGAAATCATTTTCGAATGTTCCACAATCTAAAATTTGATATTTTTGGATGTTGAACATCCAAAAATTTCACTTTTTCGAATGTTCAACATCCGAAATCACTTAGTGTCATTACATACACTCAAAGTTCAAAAAGATATTTCTCAAACTTTATGACAAATGCTCTATACCATCTAATATGACATTTAATGACTAGGAGTGCAAGTGACCTCCTTGTGACAAAGATAAATGGTCTCGTAGTTTACATTCCGCTATCTAATGCCACTAAGAAATTGTATTTACCATATTAGTAAGGAAGTGTAAAGCAACCATCTTAAAGATGGATGCGAGTAAGTGTTCTATCTAAAATGTGATTATAAGAAGGTAATCAAATTAGATCCTACCTTAAATATCAAATTAGAGCCTACCTTAGAGCCTACATTAGAGCCTTGGCTCTAAAAAAATCAAATTAGAGCCTACCTTAAGGCTATCACAAATATTTTTTAGGCCTTAAATTTTATAAGTGAAGATGAAAATTTATTTTAAGGCTATCACAAATATTTCCAAAATTGAAATCATCTTTCGTGACACAAAGAGTGGCAACAAATGCTCTGTATTTCTCATCTATATGCAACTTTTTCATTTTTGAATGAAGCCTTTACAAATTCACATAGCCTATTTGCAATATAAAAAACACAATATTGACAACAAGTAATTCACTCTATCGGTTCTCTGCATGTCCTCCTATTATGACCCCACTGCGCCGCATCGTTTGTACTTCAAAGGCCTGGTGATTGGCTGTTCAGTTTCGGATAATCTTCGTTGCTTCTTTGGCCTTTCGGGAATGCGTGTAATCCTTGGTGGCTACACTATCCAGTTGAACATACATGTCAACTCAATATCATCCGGGACAGGCCCAAAGGGAGTTTGAAAGACGCTTTTAAAGCATTCCACTGTGAAATACTTAAGGCAGTAGTGGAATCCAAATGCATATGGTTAATAACCGCAATGACATGAGCACACGGAATACCACTGAGTTGCCATTTTCTACAACTGCACATCAAATGCGTGTCCATGGAAGATATAACTGTGTGTAAAATCGAGCCTTCATCTTTTGCAAGTCGAGTAATTATTGAACCGTCGATACTGGCATGCCGCTCTAAGTATTACCTAACTCACTCTTCTCTTCAAACCTGATCATCAACTGTACCCTTATTTCTTCACACATTATAATGATTGGCTTCTCTCGAGCAGATAAAATCCAAGCGTTAAAAGACTCGGTCATGTTAGAGATAAGATGACTATATCTAGACCTTGGAAAATAGGCATCTGCCCAAAATTTGGAAGGGATATTCTTAATCCACTTATATGTATATGGGTCATCACACTGTATATCAAACATTACTTTTTCAAACCCACTAATGGTCGCTTTATGGACAGCCTTCTAAAACAACATCCATAATATTTCAGTATTTGCTGACTTCTTCATAAAGCCCTTCAAGTTCTCTCCCATAAGTCGCATGCAGAATGATAGAAAACATGTGGGAAAACATTTATCTATTGCTTCTAGTAGGCTTTTCTTTCGATCTGATATAATTGTTAAGGCAGTTAGATTAGGATACTCATTAAATAGCTCACTTAATATACTTAAGAATCAATACCAGCTCTGGTAGTTCTCTTTCTCAACCACTGCAAATGCCAATGAGAAGAGCCCATTATTTGCATCTAACGCGATGACACACAATAATATGCCTTGATACTTTCCTTTTAAGAACGTCTCATCAATACCAATTAGTGGCCTGCATCCATTAACAAAACCCATAATGTATGGACGATAAACAATAAATAGTAGTTTGAACCTGCCTTCATTTGTGTGGATGCGAACTTCGATTCCCCGCTAAGCTTGCATGTAGGAAAGCCCGACCCCGTGATCACATTGGACATCCTTTACGATGTCTTTTGCTTTTATTTTTGGTTGGTCAATAAGGCGGCCTTTAATCTTTTTTGCTACCCAATCACTACGAGCTAGTGGCTGATGGACGCTTCCCATTAGGCCACTACATGTGTGCTCCTTAACCATAGACTGCACGTTAAAGTATGCGGTACTGCTAACTCGTAAGCACCGCCCTTCTCATGTGCTTCTCTTTGCCTTACAACTTGCCCACACCCGTCTTAAATCACTTTTGTCAAACTTTAGAACAAAATTGTTATGGATTGCAAAATCAACTAGATGATGTCAGCATTCATTAACATTTTCAAAACATTGCCCAATATTCAATTGAACCTCTTTACCAACTCCTCTACATAGACTCTCTAGTGGTTCAATATCCTCCATATCACGCTCTGGTACAAGCTCAGGGTTGGGTACCACTAGAATGTTTTGATCTTGATCAGGTAAAGCGTTACGCCAACTATTGACAAAAGATAGAGTGCAAGATGAAATAACAATTTCTGCATGTATAAGATTAAAATAAAGTAGTTTACAAATGAAAAAATAAATTGTAGATATACATATTCCTTGAAGATGAGCCATCAACAACAGATTCATGTTATGGCTCCATTGCAGCGGCAATATATACTACAATTCTTGAAGATTCCCCTCCCAACATAAAAGGTAAGCAAGCCCACTAGATAGACTTGTGTTGTGGTACATAATAGTTAATTTGTTTGGATCACACTTGGTTAAATTACCAAAATGACTTTTTAGTTCCTCCAAAGAACTATTTCCATTATACTTGGTGACCTTCAATTTTCCATCTTTATAAGTAACACATCCATCATTTGCATTCATCTCAAATGACCCCCATACTGGAATACTAGTTATACTCCCTCGGTAGCCATCGTCAATGCTACTATATTAAACGAATAGCAAAATTTGTGTTACAAAAATTCAATACAATAAGGAACACCAAAAATTGGGATATTTCTAACTAAAAATCTGAGTATTACATAATAGATTGAAATAGTGTACTGCTAAAAATGTGACTAGTAAACCATAAACAAAAGAAAACAACAAATACTCACATAAAACAAAAAAAACAACAAATTTTAATACAAACAAACAAGTTGAACAATATTTAGCCAAAACATGGAATATAAAAAATTGGGATATTTCTAACTACTTTAGGGTTCTACAATCGGAGTATTACATAATCGATTGAAATAGTATACTACTAAAATGTGACTAGTAAACAATAATATTAAAAAAACAATAAATACTCACATAAACACAAAATAAACAACAAATTTAAATACAAACAAAAAATAATTATATAAAACAAATAACTTCATCAATATTAATAATTTTTTTTTATTAATCAACAATACACAACAAATATTAATAATAAAATATACTATGATATAAAATAACCAAAAATAAATATAAATTAATCAATGCAAGTGTAAGAATTGTACCAATCACATCCAAATAGCGAGTCAATCGCTTCAACTTTGTGGGTTACTATATTAGGGGATAGTAATGGGGGTATGATGCACCAAAGATACTGTATCTTGTCCTGAATAGTTTCGTTATACCTAAGAAGCATGCAGTTAAGAAGTTCTTCCCTGCGGTTTGAAAACTTGTGGATATTTGCCATTCAAAGAATTGCATTTTAGAGTCTCTCAGCATTTTTGGTCTTTGAAAATCCAAAATTTATCTTTTAATTTTAAAAATAAAAAATTGCAAAAAAAAATAATTTAGTGTCCAACTATGTTATTTAGCCCCAAAAATAAAAGTGTCCCAACAATCTCAGATTTTGGAAAATCCTCAACTTATTTGAAAATTGAAATTTCATATTTTAAAATCCTAAAATTGTATTTTGGCCTCACTATAATTTTGGAATATCCGAAACTTATTGAAAATTGTATTTATGAACTTTTTTAAATTTCAAAAATCCAAAATTTACTTTAAAATTAAACTTTTTTTTTTTTTTTTTCAGCATTAGCAAATTACGTTGTCTCGCAAGATCATGTATTTTAGTTAAAATCGAATTGAAAATATGAACATTTTGGTTAGGGTAAAAAAGAAGAAGCCCTGACTACTCTTCAAGATCTAAAAGTCCGCAATTTTGGATCTTGAATGTCCAAATTTTTTTATTGATTTTTGGATCTTGAAGATCCGAAATATAAGCAAAGAACCACTGCGTATTAGTGTAACAACGTTAAATTTCAGGCAAAATTTTAACAACGTTAAATAAAATAAATATTAATGTAAATCTCTCTTTTAATAACTTCTATATTAGCAAATGGCCCAATTTAATGTTATTTTATTCAATTTCGATAGTACTCCGCAAAAATAACTTAAACCAAGATATTATACTAATCCAGATTAAATCAATATTAATTATCTTATACTTGTTGGAGACAATTATATGCATATACGATTTTTTAACACTATTTAAAATTTGGGATTGTATACAAAGAGACCATTTACCTTTCGACAGAGAGGTCACAATTATTTGAACATTATTTAAAATTTGGGATTTTATACAATGAGACCATTTGCCTTTCGACAGGGAGGTCACAATTATTTACAACCATTCGATGTGAAATCGAATAGCTTGGGTTTGTCACAAAGTTCGAGAAATTTCTTTTGAACTTTGAGCTTGATCAATGAAATAAATGCAGCCACTCAATTTTACATCCAATGGTCAAAATTAATTGCAATCACCTTGTAGAAAAGGTAAATGGCCATATACTTTCCTTTAAAAATTTTACGGTTAAATTTAGGAAAAATTGTATAAAACCCCTAAAATGGATTTTTAATCAATTTACCCACCCAACTTTTCCTAACAACTTCCCCTTAAAAACCATGTTTCCTAGCAAATACCCCCAAATACAAAAAATTCATTTTTTTTTTTTTTTGTGAAAATACCTTCCCTGTACATAACAAATCATTTTTGGATCCCAATAAAAGCAAACGCCCGACCGCACTTGTACAACACTTGATTGCTCATTTCAAAATCCCGGACATTTAGCCGGTCTGCCCCTTCAAAATGCCGTACCGCCGCTTCAAAACGTCGAAACGCCGGACTGCCCATTTCTCCAATAGCATAATCTCCAGACCGCCACAATGAAATGTCGGACTGCCATTCCATCAAAATAATCGCCAGACAGTCCTCTCCTGCGAAAATAATTTGTTACGTAAAAAAAGGGTATTTTGGTAAAAAAATAAACTTTTGTATTGTGTATTGGCTAGAAAATAAAGTTTTTTGGGGAAGTTGCTAAGAAATGTTAGATCGGGGGTAAATTGATTAGAAAATCTATTTTGGAGGGTTTTTTGCAGTTTTTCCTAGATTTTATGTTATTAAGAATTAATCTCATCCAAAAGAATACCCAAATCTCAATCAAGAAAACATTAATTATCCTTTTCTTGAATAAAAATTATAACTACCTTACACAAAAGGTAAATGGTCTCATTATGTACTTTCTTTTAAAATTTTATGTTATTAAAAACTTAATCTCATCGAAAATAATACCCAGCCGTCAATCAAAAGAAAAACGTTAATTATCATTTTCTGAACGAAACCTCTGCAGTCTCTAAGCTCTTTACTACTCGCCATCTCTCTCCTAATCTTATCTCTTTTCCAATCAGAGTTCCGCTCTCTCCTAATCCAATACTTTCTCTCCTAATCTTATCTATTTCCCAATCGGAGTTCGGCTCTCTCCTAATCCGATAAGGACTCCAAGCATTCTCTTACTTGCCATCTCTCCTCCTAATCTTATTTAAAGATTACTCTCTCTATCGCCTAATCTTATAAGGACACAGGCTCTCTCAATTGGCTATATTTAATCTTCCTTTGCCGTATCCAAGCCTGAACTGTTTCACGATCTCTCTCTCTCTCTCTCAATCATACTATCTTGTGTCCAAGAATCATTATCTCTTTTCCAATCGGAGTTCCGCTCTCTCCTAATCTTATCTATTTCCCAATCGGAGTTCGGCTTTCTTCTAATCCGATAAGGACTCCAAGCATTCTCTTACTTGCCATCTCTCCTCCTAATCTTATTTAAAGATTACTCTCTCTATCGCCTAATCTTATAAGGACACAGGCTCTCTCAATTGGCTATATTTAATCTTCCTTTGCCGTATCCAAGCCTGAACTGTTTCACGATCTCTCTCTCTCTCTCTCAATCATACTATCTTGTGTCCAAGCATCATTATCTCTTTTCCAATCGGAGTTCCGCTCTCTCCTAATCTTATCTATTTCCCAATCGGAGTTCCGCTTTCTTCTAATCCGATAAGGACTCCAAGCATTCTCTTACTTGCCATCTCTCCTCCTAATCTTATTTAAAGATTACTCTCTCTATCTCCTAATCTTATAAGAACACAGGCTCTCTCAATTGGCTATATTTAATCTTCCTTTGCCGTCTCCAAGCCTGAACTGTTTCACGATCTCTCTCTCTCAATCATACTATCATCATCTCTCTCTAACTCCGGAATCGCTCTCTCTCTCTCTAAGCGGTGGTCGGAGTGTCTGGCATCTCAGACAAGCATGACTCCCCCACACTCTCCCCCTTATCATCCTCACTTTCGTTGCAAAGTGTTCTACAAGATCTTCAGGATCACCGGTAAACAACTCTCTGCTCCCATGACTGTGGACCACAAGGAGAAGAACACCACATCATCATTATTTTCACCTTCAAGGGAGAACTTAAAGAAGTTGAATGTCTGCAAGCCATGCTACAAGGTCTTCCCCTCTTGCGAAGCCCTCAGTGGTCACATGACCACGCATGGTGAGCAGGTAGGATCCATCATGATCCAAGAAAAAGTAAAAGATAATGAAGCAGCCATTGAAGAAGAGGAAGGAAACAAGACCACGCATAGTGATCTGGGAGGATCCATCATGAACCAAGAAAAAGGAAAAGATAATGAAGCAGCCATTGAAGAAGAAGGAAAAGATGGTGGAGAGAGAGAGTGCAAGTATTGCCACTTGGTTTTTGAAACTTTTCATGAATTGGATGGGCACATGGCTCTTCACAGGAATTGAATCTTGAGGATGCTGCCAAGTTCTGGATGAAAGTGTTTGAATGAGAGAGAAAATTTGGATATCGAATTTTTTATGCTTTGGGTTGGATCTCTTTTCATTTTCTTTTCTTGTTCTTTTATTCTTTAATAATGCGTGGGGACTTATGCCCCCACCTCCTGATCAATGAATCTCAGTTTTGTTCTGAAATCGTATCTGAATTTTGACGACCTTCTCTTACGTTTATGTGGTCGCTCCATGTTCTTGATTGTTTATTTTTCTCGTATATTATGTATCTTAAAACTGTTACTGCAAATTAAAGCCAATAGAGGAATAAGTTGCATTGACAAAACGGGTGAGAGATGAACCACCACGAGAGCCATATCATGGTCTAGTGGGTCTCAAACTCCCTCAATTAGTTCTAATCGATTGAGTCCATGATTCAAACGTTGTGGTCATTTCTTTCCTACGATCGTATGGACCATAGAATACTTGTGCCCGTGTACGCCAGAGAGAAAGATTGTGTGCATTTTTATATGAAAAATTGTTTCCTGTGGGCTAGATCGCACTTCTACATATGCGGTCTAGAAAGTGTAAAGCATCCAACTTAAAGACGGATGCATGTAGGTGTTCTATCTAAAAACAATGAAAACTAACGGTCCAAATGTTTCCTTACTAGAATTATTTTTTTTAGTTTTTAAAATTTATTTTTTCATATTTATGATCTCCATGTTAGAGATTACATGTCATTAAAAATTAAATCTTAAAATCCCTCTCAAAAATAGATTTATTAAGAGGTTCACATTTCTACATATGCAGGCCTGGCTGTATAGAAATTGGGTCTTTTTTATATATCGCATGAATGTCTACATGTATACGATCGAGGACCCATATAAATGTAGAGGATAAAAACCAAGGTTTAACAAAAATAAGAGAAAGATAAATAATACAGAAACATAAAAAGACACAAACACAAAGATTTACATGGTTTGACAAGTTGCCTACATCCACATGGCAACAAAGTTTTTTTCCACTAATTAGAAAAACGCCATGCAAACATGAAGAATACAAGGGATTACAAGCTCTCTCTCAAGCCCTAAAACATGCTCTTTCTCTCTCAAAACACCTGCCTAAAAGGACCAAAGAAGTAACTCTTTTCTCTCTATTTTTACCTTGCATAATTCTTCAATATATTCTCTCTATCTACAAAACTTAACTTTATAGAGAGGAACCCCAAGAGACTCATGTGAGCCTCTCTCTTTATTTTATTCCTAATTCCCATAGATTTAGAAAAAGAGCCTCACTTAATTGGTTATCACTTGATGGTTTGCAATGCTACATCCTAGGCTCAATTCCTAAGGGCCTTTCCCCACTGATTCACCAAAACAAAATCCATAAGAAAGTGCTTATCATCCTATATAATATGATATGAAAACTAGATCATCCCATAGATTTCCTACCTCATTAGATCATCCCATAGATTTCCTACCTCCGCTAGAATTCCTACTAATAGGACTTATTTTGACACCAAAACTAGATCACTATAGATTTCCTACCTCTGCTAGAATTCCTGCCAATAGGACTTATTTTGACACCAAAACTAGATCACGTGGAATCCATGGGCTAATGCTTCTCATTCTATATATAATATGATATAAAAACTAGATCACGTGGAATCCATGGGAAAATGCTTATCATCCTATATAATATGATATAATCTCTCCTACAAAATAGGGGATATGATATAATCTCTCCTACAAAATAGGAGATAGTAAAGTTTCGAGGGAATATATTATACATGATTGCCTTTAGGGTCGTTTGGATACAAGGAAATATATTCTCTGAAATATATGGTGTAATACATTACATACAAATAGGTTGTTACTATTGGGGTAGTATTAAATATATGGTGTAATACATTACATACAAATAGATTAAATATATGGTGTAATACATTACATAGAAATAGGTTGCTATTATTTGGGTAGTGTTAAATATATGGTGTAATACATTACATACAAATGGATTATTACTATTTGGGTAGTATTAAATATATGGTGTAATATATTACATATAAATGGATTGTTACTATTTGGGTAGTATTTAGCTGCAACTTAGGAAATACATTGCTCTTACTTACACGATTTACACGGTTTAATATGAGATTGTCTGCCTTGCCTCTTAAATTTGCTCTTATATTGCTCTTACTGGATATAGCGATTTAATATGGAATTGTGAGATTATTTATTTATCTTTTGTACACATAATCATTCTTATACTTTAAATTTCATTGGACATAGCAATTTAATATGGAATTGTGAGACTATTTATTTATCTTTTGTACGCATAATCATTTTTATCCTTTAAATTTCAAAATGGGTGGTTGTATTAGAGTCATTGAATAAATATAAAATTTTAAAAAAAAATTCACTTCATGACTTACCTCAAGCCATCCAATTTGACATCTAATATTTGAGAATGATTATGATCTCCATTCACAAAAGATAAATGGTGTCTTCGTATACATTCCTATTTAATATTAAAATGCATATGTATAGATAGCATGACTATACCATGCTTGTCATGCCTAAGAAAATAATAATTTAATAGTGTGAATTAATATTGGTCATAAACATTGAGTGAACTATTTTAGTCACAACCTTTAAATATCGTTAATTTGTAGTTTAAATAGTAAATGGTCATGTATTTTTAAAAAAATTATTGTGAAATGGTAAAGTATTTTAAAAATTAGATTGAGATAAGTGGAGGAGGCCAATGTAAATATATATATATATATATATATATATATATATAACTAATATATTGTAAGTAATTTATCACTACTTTATCTGTATCTAAATCCTAATCCTAAATTTTTTTTTTTCCAAAAACAGTAATTATTATAATTTAAATAAAATATAATTTATCATTTTTTTTATCGATCTAAACTCTAATCCCAAAAAAATATTTTTTTTTCAAACGATTAAATAATTATTATAATTTATCAAATATAATTTCTTAAAAAATCATTATAAAATATAATTATAAAATATAATTTATTAAAAACTATGTGTAGGATGTGAAAACACTTGTAAAGGAGTTTAGAGAAAAAGTAAAAATGGAAGTGGATGTGTGCAAGAGAGAGAATGGCGAGAGAATGGAGGTGCAAGAAAGAGAATGGCGGGGGGTTTTCTTTTACTTAATGAATTTCCTAGTACGAACAGCACCACCGTGCGCAGAACTGATTTCACATATTTTGATAAATCTTGTGTAATTTATTTTCATTGTAATTTATTTTCATTTTTGTTATGATTGAAGTGTACCAAACATGATAAATCTCATAATATTTCCTTGTAATATGTTTCTCTGTAATAGATTTTCTGGTCCCTAAACAGTGACTTTGTAAACATGGCTTCACTTCAACATTAACGTCATAAGGTCATCAGTATAGTTTGACAACTCCGGGTGTATCAACTTTGTTAAGGCCGATTACGGCATATATTTGTACATATTTTAATTTGTTTTATGTGGGTTCATAGGTATCTACCGATTGGGTCTGAAGGACCTCGTTTATACACGTGTCAGTAATTTTCTTAAATGAAAACCAACATGAATTAAGAAAAAAATTTCTAACGTTAAATGAAGACAACATCCAGGAAACAAATTTGACAAACTAAGGGTCTCTTTGAATGAGAATTACACTAGATAATATTAATTTATGTCATTTAAGAAAGGAAAAGTTTTATTTAAGGTTTTCGCTTTAAATTATAAAGTTAAGGTGAACCTAAAACATACATTGAAAAATGTTGTTTCTTATGTTGGAAAACTATGTAATTGATCATTCTAAATTGATTATCTAAACATTGAGATGTTTGGATATGAAATAAAATAAAATAAAGATTTAAAGTCCCCAAAATTGTACATCTTGTGATACATTGTCTAGACCACTTATTTTCAAGATTTTCATGCATTTATAGAGTTGTTTGATTTGAAACATTTTTGGAGTTTAAATTTTTTTTAATTAGAGCTGAAAATAGATTATCAGGTCATCCTAAGAATTTTCGACACCAAAATTGCATCTTATGTCAAAGTTTGGAGATATATTTTGATTGTTTAAAGTTTTTCCTGTGTCTAGAAAAAGCAAGCCTGTTAGGAAGACAAATTTTGGGCTACCTACCCTATACACACCTTCTAGGAACTAAGTTTTCTTAAATGAAATTTACAAGGAAATAAACAGACTATGTTCATAAACTTCCAAGAACATCTCAGAATTTGCTCGCTATTTATAGTCACTCTCTCTCTGTAAAGTGAAGTTGAGATTCTTTCCATTTATTGCAAGGTAAAGTTGAAATTTTTGTGGTATTTTTATTCTGCTTCTTTTAATTTTTTTCATTTCATGTTTTTTTATTTTGGTTTTTCCTCTGTCTTTGATGTTAATAAGTTGATTAGTGCTCCTGAAATTGTAATCACATCTATCACTTTATAACCATTGAGATCGCTATGGCTTATTCATAAGTTTCCTTCTTTCTTTTTCGTCGTTTTATTTTATTCTTTATTTGAAATGATTCCCTGTGATGGGGAGCACACTGCCCATTGCTCTCTCAGGTAAAGCTAACCTAAGGACATTCGTAGGACTAAATTTTACAAATATGTCCTCTTTAACAGCAACTTTTTTTGAGAAAAAAAAGAAAAAGAAAAAGTAAAGAAAAGAAAAATTCAAATGAGCTCCCTTTTGAGCATGAATAATTAACAACCCAAAATTGAACATAAACCGCAAATTTTGGGTAGGCCAGTCTAAGTGCCAAAGAACTCAAAATCTATTATTGTGTTTTCATGTAGTGATTCTTAAGTGGATCTGAAAATTTCAGATCCAGAAAAATTACCTTAAGTAACCCCGAGGACGGAAGTGGATATATGATTATGTGAGTGCATAGTATGCATGATTATTCTTTTATGATGTATTACTTTGAGGAAAAAGTTTATATGAGGATACAACCTCATAATGTAGAACTACGGATGTACCTAAAAAATCAATCGGAAAAGGTCCTTTGATTGATCATCTCGACATCAAGATGTATGACCATGAAAAATAAAAAGATTTTAACTCTCAAAAATAGTGCAGTTTATAACATATTATCTACATCGTTCATTTTCAATATTTTCATATGTCTATAGATCAACTTGATTTTAACTATTTTTTAAATTCAAAATTTTATAATTGGATATAAAAATAGATTTTGAGATAATCCTAGAACATTTTACGTCAAAATTATATACCATGATAAAAATTGAAGGTGCACCTTACCTCTACAGCTACGGATAGATCGGTATGCCAACTGCACCCTTACTTTATTATGGCTACTTAATGAAGGACACCATTTTTATGAGTTGGCCGCTCATATACATATATATGTGTCCCCTCTCAACATATCTCTAACATAGAGATAATTCATATATAAAAAAATAAAAATACAAATAAATTTTTTTCTACTTCGTTAGTTTGTGTAATTATCGCGGCTATTAAGATATTAAACAGGTAAGTATGGCAAGCAAAATGCTAATGTTTTCATATTGCATGTTGTAGAGTGTTTAGTGAGGGAAAGGAGGGATCTTACTTGTCTTAGATGGAGAATGGTTACCATTAGGGGTGGGAAACATGTCGGGTGGACCCGTGGACCTGGTCGGTCGACCGATCGGGTTTTAATATGGGCACAGATAATGGATTCGAGGGGGTCAGGTCTAGGTCTGGGTCTAGGTTTGGGTCCATTTTATCTTAATTTAACGTAGATCGGGTATGGGTTTGGGTTTGGGTCCAATTTGAACCCTTCACTGATAATCAATTGAACTATTAGGACAAAATTAGCTTTTCCAATTCTTTTAACGCCTCGTGGATCTTAGAACAAAGAAATAATCCATTTTTTAATTAAGGACAATTACAAAACATAATTGTTCTTTTAATACGTTTCAAATTTTACTGCTTATTTTTTTGTTATTACATCTATGCCGGTTTTCCGGCATTAGAATAATATCTCACAAATTTTTCTAATGATGACCAAATTGCCCTTGCTTGGATTTTCATAATCATTATGAATACTCTCGAGATTTGCCATCCAAAAAATTTGCATTTCAGAGTCTCCCAATATTTTTGGCTTTTGAAAATCTAAAATTTATTTTAATATACTTTTTTTTATAGATTTTAAAAATTAAAAATTGTAAAAAGAAAAATTAATATCCCAACAATTTTATTTAGCCCCAAAAAGAAAAGTGTCTCACCCAATGGTTTAAAAAACGGATCGGTGACCCGGATCTGGCTCCCAAAAAACCGATCCGGATCGACGAATCGGCGATCCGGATCGGGAATCGGATGAATCGGTCAGAATAAAGCTTAAAAAAAATCCGAAAAAATTATTAAAATTCATTATAAATATTGTTTTTTAGGAATTCAATAAGAAATGAGGGTATTCCATTAAGAATTTTCATGTTTTTGAATGAATATGCGAATATTGATATGTTCTTTCCTTGCATGAACCGCCATTCAGCATTTAATTTACAGCACACAAAAGGATAAACATAGAATTATCATGGAATAAGTATATCAACATACATGGACTACAATAAAGCATAAAATTAGTAACATATGATCTAAAAATAAAATGATAGATGACGTTATTGTTCTTCTTGGTCACGCTGGTGCCATTGATTGAATTCGTTTAACAATTCATTGATTCGATCTAAAAACGAATCATCGATATTAGCAAGCGTCTGACTATTCCCAAATCCCTGAGTGTTAGTGTTTTGTTGTGTTCCCAATCTAAAATCCCCGAAGATTGTCCATCCTTCATGCTCACCTGCACTGTCGTGCTCATCCCTACACTGTTGCTGTTGGGAGGTGTCGTGCCCATCCCTACACTGTTGCTGTTGGGAGGTGTCGTGCTCATCCCTACACTGATGCTGTTGGGACTCGATATGTGAATAATATGGCTGGGATAGGGTAGCCTCAGAATCATCATCTCTCTCATTTTCTCTTTGAATAATATGGATTAAAAAAAAAAAATGACAAATTTTCAAAAAAAATCGATCATGGATTAAAAAAAAAAAAATCACAAATTTTCAAAAAATTCTATCTTGGATTACAAAAAAGAATTCGATCATGGATTAAAAAAAAAAATCACAAATTTTCAAAAAATTCTATCATGGATTACAAAAAAAAATTCGATCATAGATTAAAAAAAAAAAATCACAAATTTTCAAAAAATTCTATCATGGATTACAAAAAAAAATTCGATCATGGATTAAAAAAAAAAAATCACAAATTTTCAAAAAATTCAATCATGGATTACAAAAAATTTGATCATGGATTACATAAAATTCGATCATGAATTACATAAAATTCGATCATGGATTACAAAAAAAACAAACAAAAAAAAACAAAAAATTCAATCGTGGATTACAAAAAAAGAAAAAAACAATTCGATCATGGATTACAAAAAATTCAATCATGGATTACAAAAAAACTCTATCATGGGTTACAAATAAAACAAAAAACAAAAATTTGATCATGGATTACAAAAAAAAAATAAACATTTCGATCATGGATTACAAAAAAAAAACAAACATTTCGATCATGGATTACAAAAAAAAAACAAACATTTCGATCATGGATTACAAAACATTCGATCATGGATTACAAAAAATTCTATCATGGGTTACAAAAAAAAACAAAAAAACAAAAAATTTGATCATGGATTACAAGAAAAAAAAACAAACATTTCGATCATGGATTACAAAAAATTCGATCATGGATTACAAAAAATTCTATCATGGGTTACAAAAAACAAAAAAAAACAAAAAATTCGATCATGGATTACAAAAAAAAAAAAAAAACAATTCGATCATGGATTACAAAAAAATAGATCAAGTATTACAAAACAATCTATCATGGATTACAAAAAAATTGATCAAGTATTACAAAAAAATCTATCATGGATTACAAAAAAATAAATAAATAAATAAATAAAAATAAAAATAAAAAAAATTCCATACGGGACTTGCCGATTCCGTACAGTGAATCGGCGAGTCACTGTGCAGAATCGTCCAATTCTCTCTAGAACTGGACGATTCCCATTTTTTTCGCCTATTCGATCCGTCCATGGCGATTCCCGAGTTGAACCGGGGCGTTTTGTTAAACATTGGTCTCACCAATTGTGGATTTTCAAATTCATAAATAAAAATTTAAATGTCATATCTTAAAGGGTGCGGTTTTTATATGGTTGCAACCTTAGACAATCCAATTAAAATGCAGCTCCAAATCTTATTATAACATATAATTTTGATGTAAAAAATTCTTAGGATTATATCTAAAAATCTATTTTTATATTTAATTATAAAATTTTAAATTTAAAAAATAGTTAAAATCAAGGAGATCTACAAACACATGAAAATCTGAAAAGTGGACAGTCTAGACTATTTATTTGACTGAAAATCTTTTTTTTTTTTTTCCTTATTCATACATCTTGATATTGAGATGATCAATTAGAGGGTTTTTCAACATTAAAAAAACATTTTCCGGTAAATTTTAAGGTGTGTCTTTATTTCTACATTTTAAGGTTGAACCTTATATAAACTTTTTCTTATTTTAAATCCTAATATTGCATTTTAGCCTCCCAAAAATTTTGGAATTTGGAAATCTGAAATTTGGTTGAAAATTGAATGAAAATTGTATCTCTAAGTATTTTGGGATTTAAAAAATACAAAATTTATTTTAAAATTAAACTTTTGGATTTTCATGATTAGAAAATTGTATTGTCCCGTAGGATTATGTGTTTTTGTTAAATTAGGATATTAAAAATCTGGAAATTTTTGTGAGAGAAAAAACAATAAACCCAAACACCCTTCAATATCTAAAACTCCACAATTTTGGATCTTGAAGTTTCGAATTTTTTTATTGATTTTCAAATCTTGAAGATCTGAAAAATCGGAAATTTAAGAACCACCGAAAAACTAGGTATAGATAAAATTACGCAGATTGCAGACAAATTTTTAACAACATTAAATAAAATATATATTAACGAAATTTTCTCTATATATTTTAAGACTATCACAAAGATTATTGAAACATTATTTCTCGATACTATTTGAAGTTGGGCTCTAGTTTGAAAGTTTAGAGTCTCGGCCCTATACAAACCACGCCTTTAAATTTTTACTGTTAAATTATATGTTATTACATTTGTACCATTTTCTACTTGTTATTTCAATCATACCACCCAATTCTTAAATGTCTAAATTTTCTTCTTTGATTTTCAAAATCCGTTTTAAAACTTCTATATGCTGAACATCTAAAAAGTTGCATTTTGGAGTCCCCCAACATTTTCTGATTTGCAAAATAAGAAATTTAGTAGAAAAATAATTTTCTTTTATTTTAAAAATTGATCCAGTTTTAATAATAAAAAAACTACCCAAAAAAAAATTAAATTCCTAAGAATTTCATTTACCAGAAAAAATGTCCCAACAATTTTTTATTTTGAAACTTTAAAATTTATTTGAAAATTGAGATTTGTAAATTCAAAAATTCCAAAATTACATTTAGTGTCCCAAGAATTTTGGATTTTGAAAATACAAATTTATTTGAAAATTCAAATTTATTTGAAAATTAAATATGGATTTTCAACATCCATTTAGCATCCCTGAAGATTTTCAGATTTCAAGCATCTGAAATTGACTTTAAATGCTAATTTTGTATTTTTAACATAAAAAAATTGCATTTTCCACCGGATCATGTAATTTTGTTAAATTTAGATTTTGAAAATCTAAAAAAAGTGCAAGGGAAAAAAAAAAAAAGTCATGACCCTCATGAATTGAACATTTGCTATTTTGGATATTGAAGGTTTGAAATATTTTATTAATTTTTCGATCTTGAAAACCTGAAACATTAGCAATTTTGAAACTACAAAAAACATTGTTATAGATGTAATAATAGTAAATTACAAAATACGTCTAACATAACAAATATTATCCTAATTTTCTCTATCGATTATTACAACTTTGACAAATTTTCCAGGGTAAACTCCACAAAAGTTGGGGTTTTTTTTTCAATTTCTTGAAAATATGAATATATTAACGATAATTTTCCCTTTGAAAGCTAAAAAATAATAATTCTATTAGGAAAACTTCTACCCATTTTGAAAACTAAAATATAATAATTCCATTATTATATTTTATTATATAATAATAAAAATGTATCGAGTTTTGTATGATTGATTGACATGAGCCTCACATGAACACTTATTACGGTATATGTCCTTTTTTAATGGAGAATTGTTTCATGCGGACTAAACCTCATTTCTACATATACAGACTAAAAGTGTAAAGCATTCATCTTAAAGATGGATGCAAGTAGGTTGTCCATCTAAAAACAACGGAACTAACGGTTCAAAGTTTTTTTAATAGAATTATTAGTTTTAGTTTTTAAAATTTATTTAATTAAATATGTTCTACAAATATGCTATATTCTATCAATTAAAAACTTTTGCACTAATAGGTTCTACAAATAATAATTCTATTAAAATAATAATAATTATTTTTTAAAAATAATTAAATATGTTCTACAAATAATATTATGTTTTTAAAATTTTAAATTTTAAAAACTAAAAATAATAATTCTATTAAAAAAACTTTGGACCGTTAGTTTCCGTTGTTTTTAGATGGATCACCTAATTGCATCCATCTTTAAGATGGATGCTTTACTCTTCTGGTCCACATATGTAGAAATACGGTCTAGTCCGCATGAAACAATTCTCTATTAAAAAAGGACATATACTGTAATAAGTGTTCACGTGAGGCTCATGTCAATCAATACACGAAGCTCGATAAATTTTTATTATTATATAATAAAAAGGAAATGACTTTGTGAGACCTTTCCACACTCATGTGTGTATGACCCCAAAGGATCATCATTAGATTTGGCACAAATCTCTAGAACAGACAAGTCTCACATCCATGTGATAACTTTTCTAGAGATCTATGTCAAATTTAATGATGATCATTTAGGGTCGTACATACATGGGTGTCGGAGGGTCTCATAAAATCATTACTCATAATAAAATATAAATGTCATAGAACACAACGTTGTAAGCATCATTGATAACGTAATACACATCGATCTATACATCATAGATGGCAATAATAAACATCGAAATATGCATCACGCTAATAAAATGTAATATATTATACATACAATACCATATTCGGTGTGATTTGTATGAGTTGCAACCTTAAAGGATTCAATTAATTTTGACATCAAAAATTCTTGTCATGGCTTGAAAATATTTTCATCTTTAGTTATAAAATTTTAAATTCTAAAAGTGGTTCAAATCAAGTAGATATGTAAACACATGAAAATCTTGAAAATAAAAGGTCTAGATAAAGAAAAATGTTCATGCAGGCTGGACCGTTTTTCTACACATGCAATCCAAAAGTATAGAGCATCCATCTTAAAAATAAATGCAAATAGGTGATCCATCTAAAAACAATTGAAACTAACGGTCCAAATATTTTTTTTAATTAGAATTATTATTTCTAGTTTTTAAAAATTTATTTATTTATTCATATTTATGATCTCCATGTTAGAGATTACATATCCTTAAAAATTAAGTAAAAAAAAACCATCTCAAAAATAAATTTATTAAGGGGCCGCATTTCTGCAAGTGCGGACTTGTCCCACATGCTAACCGCTTCTTTTAGATAATGTGTTGCCAGATACACTAATTAATAGACTCGAAGTCATTCTCTTTTCATATTCATACATCCTATACTCGAAGTCATTCTCTTTTCATATTCATACATCCTAATGTCGAGATGATCAATCAGATTTTTGAGATTAAGCTTTAATTCTACATTTTAAGGTTGCACCATTATATAAACTCTTTCCATCATATAATATACCTGTTGATGTCTAACATTGCATGTCATGTCATAACACATATAATACAGCATAATATCAACGAATATTATAATATTAATAACAAACTAAATCAATAACAGAACCAGCCGCTACTCCAACCGTGCACCTATCGAAGTTGCATTTTATTAAATTTTGTTTTTCTTTTATAGAAAAAATTTAATATAAGGTTGCAACTTTAAAATGTAGAATTACAAATCCATAAGATAATGATGTTTTAATGTTGGAAAACCCTCTAATTGATCATCTCGACATTGAGATGTATAACAAAGAGAAAAAATGAAGATTTTGAATCTTAGAAATAGTGCATCTTGCAACACATTATCTAGACCGTCTATTTTCAAGGTTTTTATATTTTATAGATCTATTTGATTTTAATAATTTTTGAAATTTAAAATTTTATAATTAGATATGAAAATAGATTTTAAGATAATCCTAATAATTTTTACACCAAATTACTTGTTATGATAAAATTTAGAGGTGCGCCTTAATTGGCTTGTTTAAAGTTGCAACCTTATAGAAACCACACGTTTGAGCACAAATCCGATCCTGCTAACATTGGTGAGCATGCATCAATGCGTTGGAATACTGTCTATTTAAGGTGTCCCCAATACCGATGCAGTGCCATCTTTTATTCATGGCAAGAAACTTGCAAGCGACAACACTCGAACCTGTATAAACTTGGGTCATTGTAGTTAGCGACCATGAGGACCACGTCTTGCTTGGGAAAGCGGCTATGAGGATTAGAATGGTGCAAAGGTACTGATCCACTTAAAATCAGTCCTACCCATTAGACTTCTTTTGTACATATGAAATAAAAGAAGTAATGATCTTATGTGACTATCCCACATCTATGTGTGTAGGGCTTTAAATGATCACCATTAAATTTGGCATAGATCTCTAGAAAAGTCATGACCCACATCTATGTGATGATTTTTTTAGAGATCTATATAAAATTTAATGGTGATCTTTTGAGGTCCTACACGCATGGGTGTGGGAGGGTCTCATAGGATTATTACTCATAAAATAATTTAAAAATTAAATTTTTTTATACATATAAAATAATTTAAAAAATTGATGAGGCTTTTATAAGGCATAAACTTTATAAAAACAAAATAAAGTCACCCCATAAATCCGCGTAACCAAAAGTACTTTTGGCCACGAAAATCTCCATGGAAAATCAAATCATGACGCATTCTATAATTAAAAATCAACTCTCCCACCATCCTTTTACATTGATTGTTGGAAAAGGAAAAAAAATACTCCCCTCTCTCTACCTCATCCTGCCGACCCATCTCTCTCTCCCCCTGCCATCCGTCTTTGTTCTCTCTCTATTATTATTTGGCTAGCCTTCAATCCCCAGAGCAAGTTCCACAATGAAAATGAAATGGCATGAGAGTTATGGGCTAACAGTCAAACAAACACAAGAAAATCTATATCAAGATAATAACCAATTCAAAAAAAATCTGAGAAGCCAACAATGCTTAAAACCAAGTTCACTTCGAGGTCAAGAATGAGGTCGTCAATCTTCACCTTCTTATACCGCCGGCATTCACATACTACAAAGTCGGAAGCTATGTGGGTTTTGACGACTCGGGCCATCTTCAAAGACCTCAATGACCCTGCACTATTCTTTCCCCTACACTTCGGACTTCGTCACTGACTGCAACGGGTAGAAGGGGTTGTCCTTTAGAAGGTCCACGAGTTTAGGTGTTAAAAACTGTATTTATGTATATTTGAGTCTTACGCCCCCATGGAAGATTGTTTATGATGAAAATCTGACGGGCTTTTTGATAAAGATCTCTCAAATTTTAACACATTAAATTAATTAAAAAGATGTAAATAAAGTGGCAGAGAGAGTGAGACGGATCGAATTCATAATTGAGACCAGATTTGCTGGAAAACGAGCGTATCTACTCTCAGATCTGTAGCAGAGCCAACATGATCCAGAGCATTAAAATACGATTTTTAAGACAAGTTAACATATAAAAAATAAATAAAATAAGCAAAATAGTAAAAAAAAGAAGAAAGAGAGAGGAATAAATAATACCAAACCGGGCCGAATGGTCAGAGATTCCCGAGCCTTCGAGGGCTCGCCCGTATCAGAACCGGTCCTCTTTGCCTTTCTGATTCGGATGTTGACCAGCAGATCTCTGATGTAAATAGGTAGATCTAGGGTTGTTGTGCCCTAATTATCTTTTTGATATAGGGTTTTTGTGTCCTAGGTCTAGGTTTTCTCAAGCTTGGGGGTTAGGACTTCAGGAGGCTAGGGTTTCTATCTTCACTAGGGTTTTCAATCTAAACATTTTTCTAAAGCTGTCGGTCTTTCTTGGGGTCTAGAGGAGAATTTCTTTAGTTTTATAAGGGTTTTGTGATCTCCAGAGGTTGAATATGAATTATGAGATTTTCTCTAATTTTTTAGGATTTTTGGGGATATTTTCTAAATCTTTAGAAATTTTCTAAGGTTTTAGAAATTTTCGAAGGGTTTTTCCTATTTTTGATATTTTTAGGTAATTTTCCTGATTTCGAGAATTTGTAAGGTTGTTTTGGTCTCTCTTTCTCTCTCTTTTTGGGTTAGGGAGAGGGGGTATTTATAAGATTCAATTGATGATTTTTTCTAAATTTTTTGGAGTATTTTTTCATAATTTTTTGGGTTTATCTTGAAGTTTTAGCCTCATCTAATTAAAGAAAACACGTTTACTACATCATCAGATGCATTGACTGCATCATCAGCTTGCTTCTGGGCCTGCTACAACCCGGCCCGCAGCCCGACGGTTGGGTCTCACAGGGACTAAATTGTTATTTGTTATATCTCTTTATCCGTATGTTCGATTCAGGTGATTCTTAGACCGTTGGAAAGCTCTTGGGGTCAACTTCAAATTGGGATAGGACTTGTGTAGTTTTGGGATAATTAAATTGGGTCTACTAGGATAATGTGGTCCTAAGGGTTAAGAAAACCATAGAATTTGCCAGATTTAAAATGGGGCGTCTATAATTGCCCTTCTTTGACACTCTCTGTCCTTCGAGGGACAGGTGAGTGGCAAAGAAGTAGACATTTTGGCATTCCTTGTCCTTCAAATGACAAGTGAACTTCAAAGATAAAGCAGATATTTTAAATTTTTTCTTGAGGTCACGTGGTCAAGGGGCACACCAACTATCCCTCAAAGTCATTGGGCTCACCGAGCTCACCCACCTAAGGCATTTTTCTCCTAGGGTTTTCGGCATGGGATGTCGGTGAGTTACACAAGCTTGAAACTCAAGTTGGATTTTCTAGCCATGCCACTTAACTTCAGGGTTTGTAGTTTGAATTTATAACCCTGTCATTTTCTTTAATCTCCTTAGGGTTTCCTAGGGCTGTCTATAGGAAAAGGCTTTCTATAGCAAGAGACTTGTTTGGCCGAATCTGAAGTGAGAGACGAGGCAGCAATACGACAATCTCGGCAACGTGGTAATCATCATATATGGGTGTCCAAGCTCCATTTTTTTAAGAATTTTTTAGAATTTTTGAAAGTAGGGGGAGATTTGAAATAGAACCTGGAGTAAGGACAAGTTACGATTTTAACAAAGAAATTAAATTTTTTAGAAAACAAGGGGGAGATTTGAAATAGAACCTGGAGCAAGGACAAGTTACGATTTTAACAAAGAAATTAAATTTTTTAGAAAACAAGGGGGAGATTTGAAATAGAACCTGGAGCAAGGACAAGTTACGATTTTAACAAAGAAATTAAATTTTTTAGAAAACACAAGACATATAGTGAAAATTTTGAAAAGAGAGATATTTCAAAAAACAAGGTTGGTTAGCAGTTTTAACTCCTATAACCATAAAGCCCTTTAAGCAGTTTAGCGTCATGCAGCGACGGACCATACAACTAACCCTTTTATGTTAATACGTTGTACCCTAGATACACCCGACCTTTTTGCATTATACGGGGCAAGACGGTACCTGCCTCGACTCTTTTACGTCGCATGAGTTTGACGTTTTTCCATCGAACATGTTGGTTGTTCCTTGGATACACTTGACTTTTCACATCATACGGGGGGGATAGACGGTACCTGCCTCGACTCTTTTACGTCCAACGAGTTTGACGTTTTTCCTGTGAAATAGGGTGGTTGTGCCCTGGATACACTTGACCTTTCACGTCATACAGGGCTAGACGATACCTGTCTCGGCTCTTTTGCATCGCACGAGTTTGACATTTTTCCATTGAACAAGGTGGTTATGCCTTAGATACACCCGACCTTTCACGTCATAAGGGGCTGAATGGTCCCTGTCTCGGCTCTTTTACATTCAACGAGTTTGACGTTTTTCCATTGAATAAGGTGGTTGTGCCCTGGATAAACCCAACCTTTCACGTCATACAGGGCTGGATGGTCCCTGTCTCTGCTCTTTTACATCGCATAAGTTTGATGTTTTTCTATTGAACATGATGGTTGCGCCCTGGATACACCCGACCTTTTACATCATACGGGGCTAGACGGTCCTTGTCTCGGCTCTTTTACGTCGCACGAGTTTGACTTTTTTCATTCTTGGCTCTTTAACGTCGTACGAGTTTGACGTTTTTTCCAGTTTTAGCTCATTAATATCGCATGAGTTTGACGTTTTTCCTGTCTCAGCTCTTTAACGTCGTACGCGATTGACGTTTTTTTCTTGTCTCAGCTCTTTTAATGTCACACAAGTTTGACCTTTTTTCTTCATGTCGCGGCTCTTTAACGTTGCACGAGTTTGACGCTTATCCCATCACGGTTCTTGTACGTCGCACGAGTTTGACGTTTATCTTGTCTTAGCTCTTTTACATCGCACGAGTTTGATGTTTTTCTGAATTAGACTTTGGAACATCATACACACATACGGGGATGAGCTTGCCTCATTTTGCCTCAGGGGATCCAATCGAGAGAAAAACGCTCCTAGACTATCCAATATCTTCATTGGCGAGGTTCACCAATCTTCAATATGTGGTAGTTGGTAGGTAACTCATACAGCTATGGAGTGCCTGACTAGTTTCAAGCCTTCATAGCAGGCGTATGAAGTTGGCTTCGAGAACGAGGCCATATCGACTAACAGTTTAACCTCTTGTAGTAATGGAGGAAGTCATTTTTAAAAGGGTTTTGAAAATGGAGGATTTTAACAATCCAATTAAAAAAGCGCTTTTAAAAGGGACGAGCCTTACAGTTTTGCTACCTGTGGCCCCTTTGGTGGTCATTTTCTTTATTATATTTTACCCAAAGATGATGAAAGGATTTCCTTGTGGGATCATGATAACTCAAAAGTCTCGAAGTTGTCTTTTTGCCTTTGGAGCTTTCATGTTGTGCTTCGCCGGTCCATGAAGAGTTCTTTGGATTCTTGCTGAGCTTCTATCTTGGAGAGGTCCTGATGTTCTTCCAGAATTCGTCGAAGTCACTTCTGTTTTCCATTCATATCACGCTCCCGCATCTTTTTGAGGTGGTTCTATTGGGAACCTGCAGGGTTTAGGAGGAGTCTTCGGCCTCAAGGTCTGCTCGTGCCGTATTGTTGAAACTTACATGTACTTGTTTGTACTCGAGTGTTTTTTAATCACAAGCTTCTTCTTGGAGATGTTTTCTTTTTCTTTTTTTTACCCGTGATGCCCTTTCAAGTTTTCACCACGTCCTTCTTTTTTTTTATGCCTTTTCAAGATTTCACCACTATTTTGAGCCCATTACAGGTAGTATTTTCTAAGATACATCGCATTGATGGGGTCATTGAGCTTGCACCCCTCTTCATTCTTGATCTTGTAAGAATTGCCTGCGTGCACTCGAGTGACCACCCCCTTCCAATTAGGTTTGAACTTGCATAAAGGGTGTGGATTTGAAGGAGTGTGGAAGATTTTCTTGAGTACCTTGTCCCCTTCCCTGAACTGTCGAGGAACAACTTTACTTTGGTATGCCATCTCGATTCTACGCTGGTAAGCAACAATGTTTTGTGTTGATCGTAGTCGTCTTTCATCCAAATTAACGAGGGCAGCAATTCATGCTTCGATCTTTTGTTCCTCATTTGAATCTTTATGAATAAGTGCTCGGAGAGGCGGTATCTCAACTTCAATGGGTAACATTGCTTCCATACCATACACCAATGAGTAAGGGGTCATGCCAGTAGGAGTCTTCTCAGTTGTCCGGCAGGCCCATAGCATGTCATTTTGCATTTCGTGTCAATCTTTGCCACCTTCTATTATTCTGTCTATAATTTTGAGAAGTCTTTTGTTTGTAACCTCTGCTTGTCCATTTCCTTGAGGGTCTTAAGGTGTGGAGAATTTCTGCGTTATCCCAAACTTTTTGCACACCTTAGAGACCTTTTCATTTTTGAGATTGGATCCATTGTCAGTAATGATTAACTCAAGAACACCGAACCTGAATACAATATTGTTCTTTATGAAACGGGCAACATGTTGTCCCTCAATTTTGACAAATGATGCGGTATCTACCCATTTGGTGAAGTGCTTTGTAGCCGTTAATATAAAACGGTGGCCGTTTGAAGCTTTCGGTGAGATCATTCTGATGATATCAAGACCCCCATAGCAAAGGGCCATACAAGCGGTGTTGAGTTGAGTGGTACGGACAGTCCATGGATGCGGTCTCCATAAAGCTGACATTTGGGACACCTCTTTACAAACTTCCAACAATCTTCAGCCATGGTGGTCCAATAATAGCCTTGGCACCTAATTTTTCGAGCTAAGGCGGCTGCGCCAGAATGACCTCATTCATTGTGTAACTCTGTTTGTACTTGGTCAATTTCTGATTGATCAAGACACCGTAGAATGATGCCGTCGAAGGACTTTTTGAACAGGAGATCACCTCTTATTAAGAATCCCATTGAAAACCTTCGAAGGGCTTCTTTATCCTTTTTAGTGGCTCCTTCAAGGTATAACCCATCTTTCAATAAGGATAGAACATGATGGAACCATGGTTTTTCCTTAACTAGCGCATCTGAAGCCACGAGAGACATTTCCCCATCTTTCTTATTTTCTTGCTCTATTTCTTCTTCGATCCTTGGTAGGGAAGGATCATGTTTGTTCTTGATATAGAATGGTAGCATGGTGATTTTTGGAGGAATATCAACCATTGAAGCAAGGGTCGCAACGGTGTTGATAAACATATTATTTTCCCTAGTTACATGCTGAAAGGTGATTTTCTTGAAATATGATATCATCTTTTCCACCTTTTCTTGATAGGGCTTGAACGTTTCTTCATTCATCTTCCAAATCCCTTGAACTTGGTTTCTGAAGAGCAAGGGGTCACCAATCACTCGTGTTTGTTGGATTTTCATTCCCATGGCATTCTCGAGCCGGGCTATCAAGGTTTCATATTTAGCAATGTTATTGGTAGATGGGAAATTCAATCTGTTGGCTATTGGCAATAAAATCTTCTCGAGTGAGCATTGTATGACTCCTATACCTGACCCGTATTCATTCCTTGCATCATCGAAGTATAGCTCCCAAATCGATTCCTCAATTGCGAAGAGGTTTTCATCAGGGAGATCTGTGTTGATGGGAGTGTTATCTGGCAGTGCGTGTTCAGCTAAGTGGTCAGCAATGGCTTGTCTTTTGATCGATTTTTGAGTAATATATTTGATCTCGAACTCGTTTAACAACATTCTCCACTTCTCCAAACATCCGTTCAGGACTAGTCTATCTAATAGGTACTTGAGTGAGTCTATTTTTTAGATGAGCTTGACTGAATGAGATAAGACATAATGCCTTAACTTCTGCATGGCCCACACAAGCATCAAGGAATGCTTCTCCACATCCGTGTATCTTGTCTCATAGTCCACCATAGTCTTGTTGATGTAGTATATCATTTGTTCTTTTTCATGGTCATCGTATTGTCCGAACATTGCCCCCATGGTCTTGTCTCTCACTGATATGTATAGGAACATGGGTTTGTTTGGACGAGGAGGACTAAGGATGGGAGGTTTGGTGATATACTCCTTGATTTGATCAAACACTTCTTGGCACTCATTATTCTATATGAATGGGGTATCTTTCTTGAGTAGTCTATTAAACAGCGCGCACTGGTCTGCTAGTTGTGAGATGAAACGCCATGGCTTGTATGCGATCTTGCAGCCCATGAATTTCTCTAATGTTCCAGGGAGAGGGCATTTCAGTGATGGCTCGTATTTTAGACGGATCAACCTCAATACCTCTTTGACTTACTATAAAGCCTAGTAATTTGCCAAATTCAACCCCAAAGGCACATTTTTACGGATTGAGTTTGAGTTGATGTTTCTGGCGTCTTTCGAAAATGGTTCTCAGGTTTGTGAGATGATCAGGCCTGGTCTTCGACTTGACTAGAATGTCGTCGACATAGTTTTCCATGATGGTGTGTATTAAGTAGTGGAAGATGCTAGTCATTGCCCCGTTGATAAGTTGCCCCTGCATTTTTTAGGCCAAAGGGCATGACTTTGTAGTAGTAAGTTCCCCATTATGTTATGAACAAAGTCTTGGTCTGGTCTTCTTCTGCCATGAAGATCTGGTTGTAACCTGAGAAGTCATCCATGAATGACAACATCTCATGCCCCACAGTGTTGTCGACCAAGGCATCTATGTTTGGTAATATAAAATTTTCCTTTAAGCATGCCTTGTTGAGGTCTATGTAGTCAACACACACTCGAATCCTTCCATCTTTCTTTGGTACGACTACTATGTTGGCCAACCATTTTGAGTAATCGAAGGGGGTAATGAACTTCGCTTTGAGCAGCTTGTCGATTTCTTCATTAATTTTGAGCTCAAGGTGGGTCTCTTGATGTCGGAAGTTCTGCCTTACAAGCTCGGCCCCTTCATTGAATATCAGGTGATGTTGCACCAATGTGGGATCTAGCCTTGACATATCGTCGTATGACCAGGTGAAGACATCGCGATATTCATTGAAAAAGGAAATCATATTTTCTCCCTCCTCAGGAGATAAGAAGGTTCCAATCTTGGTTAACCTTGGGTCCTTCTCAGTTCCTAGGTTTTTGTCGATCGTCTCTTCGATGATAGCCGTTGGGTCACCGTCGAACCTCTTCTTGAATTGCTCAACATGAAAGTGAGTTCCTTAGGTTGAGGGGTATCTTCAGACTCTTGGCTCTCTTGATCTTCATCTTGGTCACCCAATTTGTCATCTTGGGTATTCTGCAACGTTATCAGGCTGTCTTGAGTGTTTGTCGTTTTTTAAAATTCTTTTTCATTATTATCAGTTTTATCATGTTTTGATTTTTCAACGGTTTTTGAAATAACACAAGAGGTGTCCCTTATGGGACTCGGGAGAGAAATATTGGGGACGAGATGCAGGGTGGTTTGATTGCCACCCTGTGCCTATCCTTTTTTTGGCACTTGGACTTGAAGGTGCCACTGGTATGCTTCCAGCGATTCTCGAGATAGGAGAGTGATCGACCAATTCCGCTCTTGGGTTTGAATCAGTGGATGAGCACGCTTGGCTGTGTTAGAGCCGATTGTGCATACCTTCAAATCCAGATCAACAAAAAGGTCTTCAATTCCCAGTTCTTGTATGTGTAGAGATGTGGAAGAAGAGTTATTCCCCGTTGGGGTTCAAGGATCACCTTAAGCCATTTTGAAGGACAAACATCGAGAGGATTGAGGCTTTGAAATCCTCCAGATACAAAGCCCAAATAGCTTGAAGGCTTCATTCGGCTTTGCAATAAGGTGAGAGAATACCCGAGACCTCTTCGATCTCCGTTTTTAGTTTTGGCTTCGAATGAATCAGAAATTGCCTCCGTTACACCTTTCCCTAGACTACCTAAGCCTTAGCGTGGTTGGAAGCCTTGGGAGAAGAGCATGTGCCAAGCTTCGAGGGACCCGAAACTGTATCGATGTTGACATTGGATAAGGTCATCCATCGATGCCGAAGTTTGCAAAATTTGAGGAACAGGGTCACAGACCTCTAGGCGTAAGGTGACACAATTGGCTAGCTTGAAGGAAGCAAGCGGGATTTGTCCAAGCTTGACTCTTACAACTAGCTTCCCATTATGTATACTAGGATTGAGAAAAGCAGGGGGTTTAACACAACACCATTTTTAGTTGGAAATTTGAAGCATTGATGGAATGTAGAGGCGACCACAAGGTTTTCAAGCAGCCACGGTCTTCTTAATAGCATGTTGAAAGAAGGTTTTATGTCCAAGACATAAAAATTTATCACTTAGACAGTGGGGCCGATCTTGAGAGTGAGAAGTAGTGTGCCTTCAGCTTGTATTTTGGTTTTATCGTATGCAACGATAGTTAGTTGACATGGCTCGAAGTCATCCGGGCTTTTGCCTATCTGCCTCATTGTTTTCATAGGGCATATGTTTAAGGATGCCCCATTATCAACAAGCACTCTTCGTATCTCATATCCTTGCATGAAGACGGTGATGCGCAGAGGTTGAGCATGAAATCGGTTCACGCTGGCTGGGATGTCATCGTCTGTGAACACGATTGGTGTTAGTGCCATCAGCTGGTTGATCATTTTACACAACTCATCCAGCTGTGTGTTGCTCAGGATGTGTGTCTTGGCAA
Source organism: Amborella trichopoda (assembly GCF_054954075.1). Taxonomy (NCBI): domain Eukaryota; kingdom Viridiplantae; phylum Streptophyta; class Magnoliopsida; order Amborellales; family Amborellaceae; genus Amborella; species Amborella trichopoda. The sequence continues at coordinate 14,523,803 of NC_142348.1, read as the reverse complement.
TGACCTTCTCGATCTGGGCTCTATGTGCTGGTGAATTGGCGAGTAGCTCCAAGATGGAGATTTGAGCCTGGATCTTCTCGAGATGAGCTGGTAGATCGTAGCTGGTTGCAGATCCTTGAATTTTCATGTTCGGGTCCCCTCACTAGTTGTTTGGTTTTTGAGGTATTTCTCATTCTTTCATCTAGAGTATTAACCATCAATTGAATGGGTTTGAACACTCGGCCTCTTCGGTTTAAGGAGTCGACCTCGCTTGCCTGAAGCTCGATAGCGTCAGCCCTAGCAAGAGTAATGAGAGACTTTGGGGTGTTGGCCCCTTGTTTGGAATATGACTCATTTTCATTGGTCCTAACCATATCAATCTCTAGTGTATCATCTTCGTCATATCGGTCCCATTTGGGAAGGTTATCGAGGTTTGGAGATGAAGGGCTTCCTCTCAGGAGGGTCAAAAGATCTTCTTCGGGTTCTTAAAAGTGATGATCACAAGCTAATATGAACTGATTGGGATCCTCTTCATCATCTCCACACTCAATCATGTGAATGACAACGTTCTCTTTCGAGTTGTCTTGAGCTCCCGACATGTTAATCGGAAGCATTCCTCATATTTTTGTTCTTATTTTGGGGAGCTGTTATCGGCTTGTTGTCGGGCATGGTGTTGAGGGGTGTCTCTCTAGCCCTTTCATGTCACACCACCCGCTCGATCATGGAGTCAAAAGAGTGGGGGAAGACTTTGGCTGAAGAAGGTCATGTATTGGGGAGTAGCATTCTCTAAGACTATAGAGATCTTAGTTGGGTCTATAAGTGGACATTCTATGACCCGCATTGCTGCCTCGCAGAATCGACCGATGAAATCCTCGAAGGATTCTCCTAAGTTTTGTTTTATTGCACTGAGTTTGCCCAGGGAGAGAGGTCTTGGTGTCGACCCGTAAGCTGGGGTATGAACAGTGTAACCTAGGTCAACTAGACTTTTGAGTGCAGCTTGAACGCCTATCTCTCCTAAGGGTTGGTTTGAGTCGACACCTCTACTTCGTGCAGTGTTTAGGACATCATGAGTTAAGAACTATGGTGGCTCAAGGTTGGGTTAGATCCCCTAGACCTATGTGGGTCTTGGTTTTGAGATCGTTGCACCTCAGCGTTAACTTGGTTCGAGTTACGGGAATTGGCTTTAGAAGATGTGTGAATTTCTTCCCTCACTCGACTTCTACTTTGGTTGCCTAAAATCCCTTGTAGGATGACGCCTAGTCGGACTCCCTGACTATTCAAGGTTTTTCAGGCGGAGTCGGCTTACACAGATCTCAGGATTAGGAGTGGATGCTTGGGACTCTGCCTCTAATTGAAGACTTGGGCGTTGGATAATGGATTGTCTTGAGGTCTGTCGATAACTCCAAGGGATTGCACCATACTGGTCCCTAGGTTTGGGCAGGTTAGGCTTAGAGTCGACTGTGGAGCAGTCATCATGGTCACCTTGAGTGACTGATATGGTGATTGCTTTTGGCTGGGTTCTAAAATCTAGACTTAGGTAAGATCTAAACTCGACAACTTAAGGCAAGCCTAGCCTGACACTAGGGGCAAAAACGTTAGCTAAGACTAGACTGGAACCTAGACTTATTAGACTCAATGGATTTTGGTTAAGAAACTGAACTAGGGTAAGCCTAATCTAGCTCTAGAGGAAACTCTTAAGCATAGACCTATGATAGAACCTAGACTAATATCTAGACTAGAAGGTGCATGAGTCTCGGCTCGAACCAAGAGAAGGTTTAGGTTTGGAGGGGTAAACAACCCTAATGTATTTTTTTTTATTTTTTTATCTTTTAAATTTTGATGAAACACAGTTAAACTAAGAATGGTGAAAGCAGAGAAAATATGATTTCAATCAAAATTAACAAACTAAAATAAAATCAAAAGGGCAGAAACAAAATAGATCTATCTGAAGCAAAATATTTTTTTTATATTTTTATTTTAGGTCAAAAATTGATCAACAAGGAGCCAAAAGTCCCTGGAATGTTCCTGTGAGGGTCCCAAAATGTTTTTGGGACACTTGCAGTTGGGCGACACGGGTGGTGTCGCCCTTGCAGGGTGGGCGACACGGCTGATGTCGCCCAAAAAATTATTATTTTTATTATTTTTATATTTTTATCTTGTTAATCTTGATGAAATAAGACTACTTTAAACTTGGAAGAAGCAGAAAATAAAATTATTTATGATGAAATAAATTAAAATAATGTAAAAAAGAAAAGCCTAGATTGAACTAAAAAATATTGTTTTTGTATTTTTAAAAATTTTATTTTGACCCAAATGTTTTTTTTCAGTCACAAAAGAGTCCGTAGAACATATCCACAAATTTTCAAAAGTTTCTGAGACCTTTAAATTTGGGCAACAGTGGGAGTGTCGCCTAGAAAAAGCAGGGTTACGAAGTACCGAAACCCTTGATTCCGGTCACAGCCGACTTTTGGGACATTTTGTGACAAAAAATAGTGAAAAAAAGTGAATAAAAATCGTATTTTAAAGCTTGGATCAAGCTCGAAATAGCCCCACGGTGGGTGCCAAACTATTTACGATGAAAATCTAACAGATCTTCCGATGAAGATCTCTCGAATTTTAACAGCTTAAACTAATTAAAAAGATGTAAATAAAGTGGTAGAGAAGTGGGACAGATCAAATTCATATATGAGGCCAGATTTTCCCGGCAAGGTGTAGATCTACTCTCAGATCTGCGACAGAGCCAGCATGATCCAGAGCATTAAAATACGATTTATAAGACAAGTTAACATATCAAATATAAATAAAAGAAGAAAATCGGTAAAAAGATGAAGAAAGAGAGAAAAAAAAAAAAAATCAAATCGGGCTGGATGGCCCGGGATTCTCGAGTCTTTGAGGGCTCGCCCGTATCAGAACTAGTCTTCTTTGCCTCTCTGATTCGGATGTTGACCAACAAATCGCTAGTGTAAAGGGTTAGATCTAGGGTTGTTGTGCCCTAATTCTAGTTTTGATCTAGGGTTTTTGTGCCTTAGGTCAATGTTTTCTCGGTCTTGGGGGTTAGGACTTCAAGAGGCTAGGGTTTCTATCTTCTCAAGGGTATTCAATCTAGAGATTTTTCTAAAGCTGTTGGTCTTTCTCGAGGTATGGAGGAGAATTTCCTTAGTTTTTTAAAGTTTTTGTGATCTTCAGAGGTTGAATATGAATTCTGATATTTTCTCTAATTTTTGGGGATTTTTTTTAAATTGTTTAAGAATTTTCTAAGGATTCTTCTTATTTTTGGTATTTTTAGATAATTTTCCTAATTTTGAGAATTTCTACGGTTTTTTTGGTCTCTTTTTCTCTCTCCTTTTGGGTTAGGGAGAGGGGGTATTTATAAGATTCCATTGGTGATTTTTCCTAAATTCTTTGGAGTTTTTTAGGAATTTTTTGGATTTATCTTGAAGTTTTAGCCTTATCTAATTAAAGAAAACATGTTTACTGCATCATCAGATGCGTTGATTGCATCATCAGCTCACATCTGGGCCTGTCGCGCCCACTACAGCCTGGCCCGCGGCCCGACAGTTGGGTCTCATAGAGACTAAATTGTCATTTGTTATATATTTTTATCCGTAGGTCCGATTCAAACGATTCTTGGACCGTTGGAAAGCTCTTGGGCTCAACTTCAATTTGGGATAGGATTTGGATAGTTTTGGGATAATTAAATTGGATCTACTAAGATAATGTAGTCCTAAGGGTTTAGAAAACTATAAAATTTGCCATATTTAAAATTGAGTGTCTACAAAGATTATTTCAGAATACCGCAGAGAACTCTATTTTTATTAATTAATCAAGAATATACAAGACTCCATATAAATATACAACCAGTAACAATTAAAGATAAATGTCAATGGTTACGGATAGACACCACCTAATCTTATTAGGAGATATGTGTCCATACAAATGCATATCCATATTGATATATATCAGTATGATACATATCCTAATCTTATCAAGATATATGTATCTCTACAGATGCATATCCATATTGATATGTAACCATAATGATGTATGTCAATACTAACATGAGATATTCACATCCTAACACTCCCCCTCAAATCAAGATGCTTTGACACAAAGCTGCTGAAGGTTGAACAACTAAGTTGCTAAAAATGATACAAGACTTTGTATAAATATATGGCCGCGACAGTTAAAGATAAATACCAATGGTTATGGATAGACACTACCTAATCTTATCAAGAGGTATGTATCCATACAGATATATATCCATACTGATATGTATCAGTATGATACGTATCCTAATCTTATCAAGAGATTTGTATCTCTACAGATGCATATCCATACTGATTTGTAACCATAATGATATATATCAATACTAACACGAGATATCAATATCTTACATCAGGTGCCACTGGTGTCTCCGACTTCTTCTTCTGAGAGATCTGCGCATCTTTCCTGTGCTTGATCCTCAAATTCCAATAGACTTTCTCCTAAACTAGAATTGGGAGCGGGATTGTAGGCGGTTGGCATTTCTCAAGCAAGCTAGGGCCACCTCCATCAGTCAAGGCAGAGAATGAAGGCCTGAAGGAGTTGCCTCTACAACTCTCTTGGGTGGTCTTTGCTTGACTGGAATGGATGGGGGTGCCTGACTTTCTTAATCATCGGGCCTTTGCCTCGAGCTCGTCATTGGGAACCCGTGGGTACATGGGATTGCTGACGGGAGAAGATGAGAGTACTCAACAGAAATGTCATGGAGTACCATGTTGTCAGTGGTTTTGGTGGAACAAGTGGATTGAAGGGGGGAGAAGGTGTGCACCACTAGCCTTTATGCTTAGAGCTCAGGGCAATCAGGGAATGGGGTGCGTGTGAACGGTTTGCGAAGGGATCTCAGGTGACTTGGGGGTCGACCCGAGCTCGGCTTCAGAAATGCATGTCTTACGAGCCAGTGTGACAAAGTGGCCTTATGACCACTACTCACAGGCTGTGCAGGCATGTACAAGTGGGGTTGACGAGAGGGTCGTCGCCTGTGTGCTTGTCAGGGTGTGGCTTTTGAGCCACCCGGAGCAGATGATGAAGATGCACCATGCTTGGTGGAGCGACCTTCGGGTTTTCCTCGTGTGTGGGGCCAGTTCTTAGGAGACCTAGCATGTGATGGTGAACTGGGGTAACCTTGGGGCTACCCATAGATGTTGACCCAGCAAATGAACCACTAGTCTTAGTAAGTGGGTGATAGGGAGTGGCTTTAAAGCCCCCTCTTTGTGTCGAACTCTCAGAAAGACTGGCTGTTCGGAGTGATTGAGAGTGGGGGGTAGCCATATGGCGACCCGCGGCGGCAACGATAGGTAGTTTGCCAATTGCAGAAGAGAGAGAGGTAGCCTTTCGGCTGCCCCGAGTAGTAAGACCGGAGTGACTTGTCGGTAACTGGGTGAATGCAGTGAGTGGTGGTTGTCATGGCACCGATGCAAGTGACGCCAGCAGCTGGGCCATTGATGCCGGTAGATGGGGAGTCAAGGACTTGGGAATCCCTTCTCGCCTCAAGTCGGGTCAAAACCCGAGAGCGTGAAGCATGGTCTACGCTCAAGAGGAAGATAGGGAGCAAGGTTCATGAAACCCTATCCCTAGAGGACAAGCTCGCGAGTGTGGGGATCATGAAATCCCCAACTTGGACATAGGGATTGAACAATCCCGAAGACATGTGTGTGTAGTGGGCAGAATGCTTAGCAAGCAAACCACGCCGACGATGGGGTAGCGATGTCCCCAATGGAGTTGCCAAGTCAGTTAGGCCTCGATCTCATCAGCTCTGAGGACCATGAGTAGGAACTCGGATGTGGGGTCTGGCCTGCGATCGCTATCTCGAAAACTGCATTGCATGTGGTGCGCGTAATGGTAGGTACCAACTAGTGAGAGAGAATTATAGGGTGTGAGGTGGGACCGACCTCACGGTAGGTTCATGACACACTCGAGCATGCATTGACGCCCTCTTAAATCACGATGGAAAGCTCTCTTAGCATGAGGTTGGTTCGGCTCTAGCTCCCTTGCTGCACTCTGTGCCTTATGAACACACATGTGTAAGATGGCCAAACAAGTGACTTGTCGTTAGATGGGTAATTTATCGAGAGAGTAATGGGGGGAGGTAAAAGGGATGATGCAAGGAAAGTGAAAGACCATTTATTAATTTGGCAGCCTTTCGGCATCATCTTAACAAACAACCTTATAGTAACAATATTATTAATAATAATAAATAAAATATCTCATAGAAGAAGTAAGGAGAGAGAAGATGATGATGTGTGTGAATAAAAGAAAAACAATGCAATGATAAAGGGGAAGAGGGTAGGACGTATCGAAAGAGAGAGAGAAGGCGAGAGAGAGCAAGGCCAAGAAAGAGAGATAGAGTAGATAGATTTAGATAGAGAGAGCTTGAGAAAGAATGGGGTAGAGGAGAGAGAGGGAGGATGAGGTTCAAGAAAGATTAAGAGAAAATCAAGATAGAGGAAGAGAGAGATATAGACATTAAGTGAGAAAGAGAGGGTAGACGAAGGGAGTTTGAGAGAGAGGGAGATCGGGAGTGCGAGTGAAGATGAGAGAGAGAGAGAAAGTTTTAGAGAGAGGAGTAAATCTGAGAGAGAGAGAGAGAAAGAGCATGAGGAGCGTGAAGATGAGAGAGAATAAAGATGAGACAGAGAAAGTGAGAGAGGGAGCGAGAGAGAGTAAAGACGAGAGAGAAAGGGAGAGAGAGTGAAAGAGAAAGAACGAGAGAGTGAAGGTAAGAGAGAGTAAAGATGAGAGAGTGTAAAGGCGGGAGAGAGAGAGAGAGAGTGAAGGCGAGAGAGTGAAAGAGAGGGAGAGAGCAGAAGGAGGGGCTTAGCCGCTGGTTTGAGTCAAGAGAGATAGAGAGAGAAAGAAGGAGGAGGGTACTGACGGCTTACTTGTCGATCTGAGCTGAAGGGGAGAGAGAGAGAGAGAGAGAGAGAGAGAGAGAGGGAGAGAAAGGGAAAGGAGGAGGGGTCCGAGAGAGAGAGAGAGAAAGAGAGATAGAGAGAGAGGGGGGAGAGAAAGGGAAAGAAGGAGGAGGGGTCCGAGAGAGAGAGAGAGAGGAGAGAAGAATAAGAAGAAGGAGGGGACCGGTGGCTGAGTCATTGGTTCGAGCCGAGAGAGAGAAACAAGGAGAAGGAGCCGGTCCGAGCTGAGAGAGACAAAGAAGAAGGAGGGGTCGAGTCGAGAGAGAGAGAGAGAGAGAGAGAGAGAGAGAGAGAGAGAGAGAGAGAGAAAGAAGAAGGAGGGGACCGATAACTTAGTTACTAGTCTGAGCAGAGAGAAGGAGAGAGAGGGAGAGAGAGAGAAAAAAGAAGAAGAAGAAGGTCATCAGTTCGAGTCGAGAGAGAGAGAGGAAGAGAGAGAGAGAGAGAAAGAAGAAGAACAAGGGGAAGCCACCGGTCTGAGCTGAGAGGGAGAAAGGGAGAGGGAGAGAAAGAAGCAGAATGAGGGTTAGCCGTCGGTTCGAGCAGAGAGAGAGAGAGAGAGAGAGAAAGAGAGAGGGAAAGAAGAAGAACGAGGGGACCGGCTTAGCTTCAGGTCTGAGCTGAGAGAGGGAGGGAGGGAGGGAGGGAGGGAGAGAGAGCAAGAAGAAGGAGGCTCCAACAGTTAACCAAGAGAGAGAGAGAAAGAAGAAGAAGGAGGGGATCGGTAGCTTAGTCGACAGTTCGAGCTAAGAGAGAGAGAGAGGGGAGAAGAGAGGGGATTGGCAGTTTTACCGTTGGTTCGAGTCAAGGTGAGAGAGAGAGACAGTGGAGAAGGGAGGGGACTGACAGCTTAGTCATCGCTCTGAGCCGAGGTGAGAGAGAAAGAAAGAGACAGAGAGAGAGAAGAGATGAGAAGGGAGGGGATTGATGGCTTAGCCGTCGGTCTGAGCCAAAGTGAGAGAGAAAGAAAGGGGGATAAGAGGGAGAGAAAGGGAGAAGGAAAGGAGAAGTCGTCGATCTGAATGAGGGCGAAAGTGAGAAAGAGAAAGAGGGAAAGCATAAGAAAGAGAGAGAGGGAGCAAAGAGAGGAAGAGAGAGAGAGAGCCAAGAGAGATAGAGAGAGAAAGAGAGAGGGGATCGATAGCTACTGAGAGAGAGGGAGAGAGCTAAGAGGGGAAGATAGATGGGACAAGTGGTTTAGCCATCGATCCGACCTGAAGGTGAGAGAGAGAGAGAGAGAAAGAAGGAGGAGGAGGGGACCGACAGCTTAGCCGTCGGTCTGAGTCGAGAGAGAGAAAGAGAGGACAGGGAAGAAAGCCACTGATTCGAGCCGAGGTGAGAGAGAAGAAAGAGAGAGAGAAAGAGAGGAGAAGGGAGGACATTTGAGGCTTAGCCATTGGTCCGAGCCGAGGTGAGAGAGAAAGAAAGAGAGAGAGAGAGGGAGAGAGAGGAGAAGGGAGGGAACTGATGGCTTAGCTGTCGGTCCTAGCCGAGGTGAGAAAAAAAGAAAGGGGGAGAGAGAGAGAGAGAGAGAGAAATAGACGGAGAGAGAGAAGGAGAGGAGAAGTTGTTGGTCCAAACGAGGATAAGAGAGAGAAAGAAAGAGGGAACGAGGGAGAGAATAAGAAAGAGAGAGAGAGGGAGCAAAGAGAAAGAGAGAGACGGGGTGAGAGAGTCAAGAGAGACACAAAGAGAGAGGGAGAGAGCTAAGAGGGAAAGAGAGAGGGGACCAGCGGCTTAGCCGTCGATCCGACCCAAAGGTGAGAGAGAGAAAGAAAGATATGAGAGGAGAGAGGGTGTAAGTGGTTATCTAGTGTGACCCTTGAGTCCAGACCGGCGGCTAGGTTGGGAGTGGAAAGTTCTAAGTTAGAAGTGAGGAGTTCTAGGTTTAAGTTGGAAGTAAGAAGTTATCGAGGTAGTCCCCTATGAGTGAAAGTTTTCTCTCCTCTCTTTGGGGTGGAGAAGGTAGAGTAAAAAATAACAAACAAAGGGGAAGCTCAATGTAATTTTTCCAACAATTTTAAAGTTAGCAAGCTTAGGGATACAAATGAGTATAAGGTGCTTATATAACATCCCCTTGAAACACGGGTGGATGATCAAAAGCAAGCTAAATTGTCAAAATTACATTTTTTGTGAATTAAAATTAAATCCCGTTTTTGGGGCAAAATGATCATTTTGCTCCTACCTAGAATCTTGAAAATGATGAGATGGTCCCTAAAAAGGTACCATGGGCTATGGTGATCATTCGGGGCCTATTTCAAGCCCTTTTGAAAACCTCCTAGCAAAAATAATATCGTAAAAGTGATGGTCTTGGCAGGACGATTGTTTTGATATATGATTTGATCATTGAATCGATGTTTCGATCCCCTCTTGAAATCCGATGAAAGATGAGAAGCTTGCAATCTTAAATGTTAGATCTTGTTTGTTTCTTGATGTTTTGGTTCGATATTTTCATCATAAAATGATGGGGAAGCCACTACGATCGTTTTGCGATAAAAATGGCTCGATTTGGTGGCTGGATCATCACTTTCCAAATTGGGTAAGTTGTCAGAATATGGATTCCGTTCGCCGAAAAATGTCCCTTGTTGCCACCTCAAAATATAGTATCTTTGGTCTTTCATCATATGTGATGTTTACCTCAAATCGAAGACCTCAACGTTACGAGCGCAACATACCTGTTTTCAAGACGATCTCGAGGCTGGGGCTTCATGATGTGACCATTTGATCGAGGGGGTCTCCATATTGCAAAACTCTACAACACATGAGTTTTCCTATGCAACTTCTCTCTAGGATTTCTTCCGTCTCAGGCGGTATCACGGGTCATACCATATATCAAAACGTCCGTGTTGACGAAACGAAGAACCTCCTAAAATTTAGGCTTGATTGGGTTTAAGACGAAGAAGTTATGGCCTTTGAAAAATGATCCTGAGTTCAGAAGGCACAATTTCCAGAAATGGAAACTTGTTCACCGATGGTGCACAAGAATAGTGTAAAACCTACCCTTTTTTGGTAAGTTTTACCTATAATGGTCTAGAAGTGCATGAATGAGCTGAAATTTGATATCTGGGGGTTTTCGGACTTTTTGAATCCAATAGAAGTAATCAGGTACTCATCTAAGACCCTGGTTGTGGTTATGAGGTAGTTTTTCAGCATGCTAGGAGCTGAATTTTAAAATTGATTTTCTGTCTAATCTGCTTTAACTTTGTCAGATCACGACAAAACTTGGTGGGTGTTCTTAGGGAGTCAAATTCTACCCCCACAAGATTTTTTAGACCAATCCGAGACCTTTCAAAATTCACTCAAAATCAGGGTTTTATTCTATCAGTGCTTCCGTAGGCCATAGGTATTTTGATACCTATAGAGCTAAGTCGCAACTAACTTCCTCCTTATTCGCATCAGGGATATTAGTGTCAAAAAATATCCTACAATAATCCCTAGGTTCTTAGTACTAATATATCCAATTGTACTTCATTGGAATTGCGCTCGGAAGATCTGAAGTACATAAAAAAACTTATGAAAAATTCAAAAGAAATCAAGAAGTTGACTTGATATGAATCTTAACATATGTGATTGTCTTTTTTTAGCTCTAAAAGATATACAATCTATAGAGATTCATTGTAGCTTTCTCTGAGCTCGTAGCTTGCAGCAATGGGGGTGATGAGGGGAATAGAGCTGAGGCGAAGACGACAGGAGTTGCTGGAGTGTTGAGCTTTGTTGGGGTCAACGACAAAGGATGAATGAGTTTCTTCTCTTTGTCAGATCAGAGGGGTGATGACTTTTCCTTCGTGTTGTAGGACAATTTGTTCATGCAGGCAGTTTGGACCGCATTAATGTGGAAGATTCTTGGATTTTAACCATATAGTACATATCTGGCACAATTATGTCCTCATGACTGTTTATGTGTGTGTGTGTGTATGAGTGTGTGTGTATATTAAAATTTTGAGAAAATTACGTAACCCTATTGGGGCATAACCTCCCACACCTGCCCCGGTCCCCCCCACCCCCTCCCACGGCGGCATTTTTTTCTCCCCAAGTTACTCCATGTCCGGTAATGCAAATACTAGACATGGGGGTTTAATATCTTTCAAAGAAAAAAGTTGTCTTGTGTTTGTATTACCAGACCTCTGTTGTGTTTTTTTAAGCTATGTTTGTTGTTTAGTGTTCGAAATACCGAACAACTGTTTGGCTACTCTTAAACATTGTGAGCCTCATTTTGCTGCTCTTCTCTCTTCTCTCGCTCTCTCTTTGGGCAAGCCCAAGCCCAGGCCCAAGTCCAGCACTTCTCTGGCTTTGTCTTTCCTGAAGCCCTGCAATCTCTGTGACTTTCGAGCAAGCTTCTCAAACCACAACGGAATCATGTATGTTTCAATGTGTGTTTTTTTTTTTTAGGAAAATGAGATTTGGGGGATTAGGGTTTTCTAGAAAATAGCTGAGCAAGCTTCTGAAGCCACATCCTAGGCTCAATGCAATTGAATATTCTAGAAGACCTAATAGTGCCTATTTTCAATCACAATCAAATAGGAAAAATGAACATTTATAAGTGAACAAAAAACCCTAAGTCTCCATTTACACATTTTGGGGTTATTTTTTATTAGATGCCTCAATCTCACCCTCCGGGTCGGGATGACCTGACGGCACGTGTCTTAGGTTTCGAGGAAAACCTGGGACTTGAGATCGCTCTCTCAGGAACCTTGTTAAGGAACAATGATGTACACTAATCGGTGAGAGAGGAATTTGACATGAGGTAGGACACACCTCACCTAGGTTCGGGACTTACTCGAGCTGAATCGCGTGGGCGCCCTCTTAGATCACCAAGAAAGCCCCCAAGTTCTACAACTAGTTTGAAATCGCCTCCCTTGACCTGTACTCTCTTGTTTCTACAATTAGACACATATGGTTAATTTTACATGACAAGTGGGCTAAGGGACCCTACCTTGTCTTTGGGTGAATGTACACAGGTTTGTACATCCAAAAGGGAAGAATAAGAGGATAAAGATTAGGGGTGAGGGAAAGGAAAGAAAGAGATAGAATAAAAGAAAGGGGACAGAATAATTTGACAAAGCGGCTAGACTGACACAGTAGCTAGATCAATAGGTGATTGACCCGGCGTAGTAGCCAGATGGGCACGGTAACTCAGACCGGCATGACGACAATGCTACTAGACGACATAACCAACACTGACCAGCCTGACATGATGGCTAGCTTGTCGTGACAATAAGACGGACACAGTAACTTAGACAGGCACGACAGCATTACTTCTAGACGACAAGACAAACATGACAGTGCTAATCTTAACTTCCCATGGTCAAACAAGAAAGGAAGAAGAAAGAAGAGAGAAAACAAAGACAGGGAAAAGGGAAAATAGAAGAAGATAGAAGGAGAAGAAAAGAGAAGGAAGAGTAAGGAGAGAGAAGAAAAGAAAGTGAGTGAAAAGAGAAGAAGAAGAAGAGAAGAATAGAGTGGAAGAAGGGAGAAGAGAGAAGAAAACAAGAAAAAGATGAAGAAGAAAGAAGAGAGAGAGGAAAAAGAAGAGGGAAAGAAAGAAGAAAGAAAAGAGGATGGGAAGAAGGGATAGAAAGAAGGAAGAAGAGAGAGAAAGATAGAGAGAAGAGAAAGAAGAGAGAGAAGGAAGAAAGAAGGGAAACATGGAAGAAGAGAGTGGAAGTAGAAGAAAGAAAAAGAGCATGGACGGCGATGGGATTTCGCTGTCCATGACAGAGGAGAGAGAAGAAAGAAGAGAGCATGGATGGTGATGAGCTTCCGCCGTCCATGACAAAAGAGAGAAGAGAGAAGAAAACATACGGCGATGGGCTTCCACCATTTATGTCAGAGGAGAGAGAAGAGAGACGAAAGAATGGACGGCAATGAGCTTCTGCCATCCATGACAGAAGAAAGAGAAGAGAAAAGAAAACACAGACGGCGATAAGCTTCCGCCGTCCGTGACAGAAGAGAGAGAAGAGAAAAGAAAACACATACGACGATAAGCTTCGGCCATCCATGACATAAGAGAGAGAAGAGAAAAGAAAACACAGACGGCGATAAGCTTCTGCCGACCATGACAAGAAGGAAAGAGGGAAAGAGAACATGGACGACAATGAGCTTCGGTCATCCATGACAGGAGAGGGAGAAGAGAGAGAGAGAAACATGGACGACAATGGACTTTCGTTGTCCATGATAGGAGAGAGAGGAAAGAGGGAAAAACATGAACGACGATGGACTTCCACCGTCCATGACAAGAGGGAGAAAAGAGGGAGAAACATGAACGGTGATGGATTTCTGCCGTCCATGATAGGAGAGGGAGAAGAGAGAGAGAAGCATGGATGGCGATGAACTTTCGCCGTCCATGACAAGAGGGAAGGAGACCTGGACAGTGACCCGGCCTGCCACTCGGGTTAAGGTCCGGCTCACTGTTCATGTTCCAAGAGACAAGAAAGGAAATAGATGTCATGCGTCGCGATGGGTACTATCGTACATGACTGAGGAGGAGAGAGAAAGGAAAGATTAGATAGAGGACAGGAAAAACAGAGAAAAGAGAGAGAAAGAAAGAGAACAGAGAAAGAAAGAAGGGAGATAGAAAGAAACATGGAAGAAAGAGAAAGGAAAGATAAAAAGAGAAGAGGAGAGAGAATGAAAGAGAGGAGAGGAGGAGAGAAAAAGAGAGGGAAGAGACGAGAGAGAAAGAGAGAGAAGAGAGGAGGATAGAGAAAGAGACGGAAGCGAGGAGGAGAGAAGGAGAGAGAAGAGAGGAGGAGAGAAAGAGAGAGAAGAGAGGAGGAGAGAGAAAGAGAAAGAAGAGAGGAGTATCCGACTTTTTATTCTCTCTCCTCTCTCTCTCTCTCTCCAAGACGTGCCCACAATCTCCATACAAAACTCTCAAATTTTATTCATCAACCTGGAACCTTTTACAATTAAGTTTAGCATGTATTTATAGAATTGAGCCCAAACATAGGTGGATGCCCAAAAACTAGCCTAATTGATGATAATTACAATTTGTTTGTATTAAAGAAAAATCTAAAAATAGGTACAAAATGACATTTTTGCCCCTGCCCAACAATACATGTAGTTTCAAAACAGTCCCAGCTGCTGCCCTAGAATGTGCGTGATATTCCACGGATGATTCGAGGTTGCTCTGGCATCCATTTGGTCGAAAGATGATTGCTTTCTTGTCAGGCTCGGCATGACGATCGATTTAATACTAACTTCAAACTATGGATCATGTTTTTAGGCCACGATCACACAACTCGAAATTTGGATGAATCTTGAAAATTTCTAATCGATTGTGTGCTTGATTCTTGATGTTTTTCTTTAGTTTCTTTGTTGAATTGCAACGAGCATGCCATCACGATCGCGTTGCAATAAACACAGTTCTATTTCGTACCCGGACGAAGATTTTACAATCTTTGAGTTTTTATCGAATTTGAAATCAGGCGGCCAGAATTTGCATCAACTTTATCGGCTTTGTGTGTGAAATCCGACCGTTTATCACATGCGGGGAGGCGATGGGGTTCCGCTGTCCATGGCAGAGGAAAGAGAAGAAAGAAGAGAGCATGGACAACGATGAGCTTCCGCCATCCATGACAGAAGAGAGAGAAGAGAGAAGAAAACATGAACGGTAATGGGCTTCCACCATCCATGTCAGAGGAGAGAGAAGAGAGAGGAAAGCATGGACGGTGATGACCTTCCGCGTCCATGACAGAAGAGAGAGAAGAGAAAAGAAAACACAGACATCGATAAGTTTTCGTCATCCGTAACAAAAGAGAGAGAAGAGAAAAGAAAACACAAACAGTGATAAGCTTCTGTCGTCCATGACAGAAGAGAGAAGAGAAAAGAAAACACAGACGGCGATAAGCTTCCACCGTCCATGACAGGAAGGGAAGAGGGAAAGAGAACATGAATGATGATGAGCTTTTGTCATCAATGACAAGCAAGGGAGAAGAGATAGAAAAACATAGATGTCGATGGACTTTCGCTGTCCATGACAGGAGAGGGAGAAGAGAGGGAAGAACATGGATGGCGATGGACTTCTGCTATCCATGAAAGGAGGGAGAAACATGAACGACAATGGACTTCCACAGTCCATGACAGGAGAGGTAGAAGAGAGAGAGAAACATGGATGGCGATGGACTTTCGCCATCATTGACAAGAGGGAAAGAGACCTGGACAGTGACTCTACCTGCCACTCAGGTTAAGGCCCAGCTCACTGTTCATGTTCCAAGAGACAAGAAAAGAAAGAGAATGTCATAAGCGGCAATGGGTACCGCCGTGCATGACTAAGGAGAAGAGAGAAAGGAAAGATTAAAGAGAGAAAAGGAAACATAGAAAAGAGAGAGAAAGAAAGATAACAGAGAAAGAAAGAAAGGGAGATAGAAAGAAACATGGAGGAAAGAGAAAGGAAAGATAATGAAGATAGGATGAGAGAGAAAGAAAGAGAAGAGAGGGAGGAGAGAGAAAGAGAGGGAAGGGAGGAGAGAGAAAGAGAGGGAAGAGAGGAGGAGAGAGAATGAGAGAGAAGAGAGGAGGAGAGAGAAAGAGAGAGAAGAGAGGAGTAGAGAGAAAGCTACCTTCACTGAAGGGTACCATACTTAGCTACTTTCACCGAAGGTACCATACTTTTTCTGCTCTCTCCTCTCTCTCTCTCCAAGACTTGCCCACAATCTCAATACAAAACTCTCAAATTTTATTCATCAGCATGAAACCCTTTACAATTAGGTTTAGCATGTATTTATATAATTAGGCTCAAACATGGGTGGATGCTTGAAATCTAGCCTAATTGATGATAATTACAATTTATTTGAATTAAAAAAAAATCTGAAAATGAGTACAAAATGATGTTTTGCCCCCTGCCCAACAATACGTGGAATTCCAAAACAATCCATGTTGCTGCCCTAGAATGTGCGTGATCTTCCACCGATGATTCGGGGTTGCTCCGGCATCCGTTTGGTCGAAAGATGATTGCTTTCTTGTCAGGTTCGTCATGAAGATTGATTTGATACCAACTTCGAATTACGAATCGTGTTTTTAGGCCTTGATTACATAACTCGAAATTTGGATGAATCTTGAAAATTTTCAATCGATTGTGTGCTTGTTTCTTGATGTCTTTCTTTGGTTTCTTGTTGAATTGCATCGAGCATGACGTCACGATCGTGTTACAACAAATGCAACTCAATTTCGTGCTCAGAGAAAGATTTTACAATCTTTGAGTTTTGACCAGAATATGAAATCTGGCGGCCAGAATTTGAAGCAAATTAATTGGCTTCGTGTGTGAAATCCAATTGTTCATCAGTTGCGGCGGTCGAACCAGACAAAGCCCTATACCTTACGCACGCGATGGAACTGGTTTCGCGTTGATAGGGTGGGCGTGCACCGTGATATGGCCACTCGAACAAGGCATATCGATGTTGAATTTTCTGCAACTTTTACCACGAATTGTAAACTTCTCTCTAGTTTTTCTTGCTCCGACATCGTCATGGGGCATACCATATATCAAAACGCTCGTCTTGACGAGACGAACACGCTCCAAAAAGTTTGGAGGCGATTTAACTCAAAACGAGTGAGATAAAAGTCTCCAAAGTTGCTGCTTGTGACTACACACCAGTCTCCTTTAATGGAGAATGGTGCGGGGAGGCTGCACGGGAATAGCGTGCGGCTTACCCATTTTCATGTTTCACCCATAACTTTAACATGTCCGTTTAAGCCAAAACTTGACCCCTGGAGGTTTTCTACCATGCCAAATCCAATGACGGTGGTCCCACAACTATTTGACTCACCGAAAATAGAGTTCTAGTTACGGGGTCCGTTTAAGGGTGCTAAAGGTTGATTTTTTCAAAATTGTTTCTTTCTCTATACTGCCTTAGCCATCTCGGATTGCGACAAAACTTGGTAGGTGGCCTTTTGAAGTCCTTAAGAACATTTCTACCCAATCTGGAGAAATTTCGAGACTGTAAAAAATTCCATTGTAAACTAGGGCTTTATTGACCGACTTCCTCTTTTATTCATCATCGGGGACGAAAAGTGCTGAAAAATGTGTTCAAATAGCTTGCGCCGTCGAATTTTGTGCTTCAAAAGAAGCTAGAAGGATAATATTTGAAAATTTTCCTCGACTTCATTACTTTTTTCTTCCTAACCATAGGACTACGTGAATGCCGAGGAGATATCCACGCAATGCTATAATTAAGATGCTCAGATGTTTGGATGCAATGTCAGGTCCATTCGTTGATACTTCGAGGAAGAAGAGACTTGTTGAGGGATCCTTTCGAAGTCCTCACCCTCAAGGGACTGTTTGTGATTTTCATAGCTGAGGATTTTGTACGGACCTCGTTGGTCAAAATTAGACATGTTTAGCGGCCAAGTGCCATGCTTAAGGGCACTTCTTCCCATTTAGTCTGGGTTTCTTCATTTTGTTGTTTGTTCTGAATGGTCTGCTAAAGGGCCTTCTGTTTGCGGTCGTCAGCTTTGTGCACCAGAATGTCCTTGGCAGGCAGGGTACCTCATTTTCAAGGTGGCTGGCTTTGGGCTCAACCTGGCTTTCTGCAAAGCAGTTTCAACTAGCAGGATACCTCTCTTCTTCGTTTGAGGAGACCTGTGAGGACTCAATCCTGGTTGCTGCATAACAGGTCCAAGGTATGGCTAACTTAGTCTTCTTAAGGCATCTTCAACATCTTGGAGTGCGTTAGTTTCCTCTTGGGAATGGTGCTCTTCTTCATGAGACTTGTCTTGCCTTCCTGACGAGTCTTCTGTCTTTCGAGTCATTTTGCGAATAGACTCAGGTTGTTGAAGTCTTTTCTTGATGCTTGTCTTTTTGGGTCCTAGTATCAAGGTATTTTGATACCAGAGATTTTTCTTTTGAATGCGGACTGAAGCTTCGTATAGAGGCAAACGCTGCATCAACCTGCTTATTGGTCTAAGCGCCCTTTGTGGTTTTCACTTAGACCTTTTTTTCATTTTTCTTTTTTTTTGTAAGGCGTGTTTAGGGTCATGCCTTCGGGACCTGTGCGAAGCTTTTTAACGTCATGCGAAAAGGACGTGTATTATAGTTTTAAGGTCATACAGCTGGACCATGGTGGAGATGGATGGCAGTTTGTGGAGGCCACAGAGTGAGTATAGTGGTAGTTTGACTCACTTTGGGGAGATGGCACAAGGCTGCCTATAAAAGATAGATGATGTATGGATGGAAGGTGAAAAGTGGGGACCCACTAGTTGACGGCAAGAATGGATTGTGGGATGGCTTGCCTGTTTGTGAGCACTGGTGAAACTCACTTGATTTGTGATAGATGATGGTAATGTAGATAGATGGATTTAATGGGGGTTTGATGAAGATGGTGCACACACACGATCGGATCTGTTAGGGAAGGTGTGCATGGAGACGCATGTAGAGGGCATGTGCGCGTGTGTTGGGGCGTGTTGAAGGTTATGCCTTCGGGACTTGTGCAAAGCAGTTTATAATCATGCGATCATGATATGCACTATAGTTTAAGGTCATATAGCTTGGACCGTGGCTGTGCAGTTTAAAGTCATGCAGCTAGAATCATGCAATTTTAGGTCGTGTAACTAGACATCTGCTACAGTTTAAGGTCGTATAGTTTAGACCATGGCTGTGTAGTTTAACGTCACACAGCTGGACGATGCATCTTAAGGTTGTGAAACTAGACCTCCGCTACAGTTTAAGGTCGTATAATTTGGACCTGGCTGTGCAGTTTAAGGTCATATAATTAGGACCATGCAGTTTAAGGTCATGCAACTAGACCTTCATTATAGTTTAAGGTTGTATAGTTTGGATCGTGGCTGTATAGTTTAAGGTCATATAGCTAAGACCATGCAGTTTAAGGTCATGCAACTAGACATCCGCTATAGTTTACGGTCATATAGTTTGGATCATGCAGTTCAGGGTCGTGCACCTAGACCATTGTGTGGATTGCCATGTAGGTGAAGCTCCATAAGGAATGGGTCTGTGAATGACAATCCAACTCCCTGGGGATAAAATGGTTAAGGCCATACACAAGAGAGGGCTTAGATGGAGATTGCAAACGAAAGCGGACTTCACCGAGGACTAGGGGGCAAGTATGACTCTCTGAGGATAAGATAGCAAAGGGATAACGACTTGGTGTGAAACATACCCACTGGGGATGGCAGAGGTAAGAATGACCCTAACTCCACTGAGGATAAGGAGCTGCAATACGGGTGTGACTCCTACTGGGGATGAGGGACAGTGGCTTGCTCCTGACTCCATTGGGGATGACAGGTCACGGCTTGGGTGCAACTTCACTGGGGATAGTGGTAGGACACACATGGCGGTAACCAGGTATTGGCATGTGCATGGTGTTAGCATGGGGAGTGTAACACACACATCGATGGTCATGGGCGGCAGTAGGCACCAGTCACACAGGTGACGCACGCGCGGTGCTAGGCACAAATTACACAGACAACGCTGGTTTTGAATGGTGCTAGGCACAAATTACAAAAATGACGCTAGTCACAAGTTTCACAGACAGCGTCAGTGATAAGTTACATAGATGGAGTTGGTGACAAGTTACACATATGGCATTGGTGACAAGTTACACAGATGGCGTTGGTGACAAGTTACACAAACGGCGCTGGTGACAAGTTACATAGACAGCGCTGGTCACAAGTTACACAGATGGTGTCGGTCTCAATTTACACAGACGGCGCTGGTCACAAGTTACACAGAAGGCGCTGGTCTCAAGTTACATAGACGGCACTGGTCACAAGTTACACAGACGATGGTGACCTATGCTCGGGCCTTGGGTCTGAGCACAACCTTGTCCTTGTCCTTGATGTATGAGGTTTCACGGGCAGCAGTAAACCTTTGTTCAGGCCTCGGGTCTGAGCCCGACGCAGTCCGTCCTATCGTCGTTTGATCTTCAGGGACCTGACTGGTATTTTCCAATTTGTGAGGGGTATTTGAGGGAAGCATCACCTATATAAGGGGACCCCCATTTCACCATTTTACCGAAAGTAAAAATGGCTAAGGCATTTTAGCGGTGAGAGTGAGATATTTCTTAACAAATATTCAGTCAAATAGCACAAAGAACTCGAGTGAGGTCTGCAAGGTCCTATTGGCAAAGACCTCTGGTAAAAAAGAAAAACTCTAGCTAGGAAGAGAGGGCACGGGGAGCACAAGGTAGTTGCAGTCATCTCTTCGCTCAGGGAAGTTTCTAGTGTCCCATTTAGCAAAGCCAATGAAGTTCCGGCAAGAGTCCTGAGACACCAGGGTAGGGATTGAGGGTGTAGCTGAGGCTTGCCGCAAGCTCTCAGTGGTTTTCTGGTGGTTTAGAGGAGAGAGGAAAAATCTGCCAGTGAGCTTTCGGCGTGTGAAAAGGGTTTCCCAATGGGAAACCAAGAGTCACAGGGAGGCGAACAGTCACTGGAAGCAAACGATCACCGAGAAGTGAACTGTCATGGGGAGACGAAAGGCCACATGCAGCGAACGGTCACCGGAAGGTGAACATTCGTGGGGAATCGAAGGGTCTTGAAGAGTTGAAAGGTCACCTGCAGCCGAAGGGACACGGACCGAAGGGTCACATGGAGACAAAGGGTCTTGAGGAAGCTAGATAGTCATTGTCATTGGCAATCAAAGTGTCGTGAGCAAACACGCGTGGCGATAGAAAACACAGTCGGCGTTAGCTCTTTGTCAGACACAGCTAGCGCTAGTCCTTGAAGAAACAGCTGGTGTTAGCCCTCAGGAAACACAGCCGATGCTGGGCCTTAGAAACACAGTTGGCGTTAGTCTTTTGAAGATGCAGCCGACTGACGCTGGGCCTTAGAAACATAGCCCGGCGATGATCTTGCACGACGATGACTTGGGTAGGCAAAGGGTGATGACCAATGGTAAGGCGTGGCTTATAGAACCTGTTGAAGGCCAAGTCCTCAAGCACAATTGTGAACTCCATGTTGTTCTGTGGAAGAGCCTTCACTATGAACAAGGTATGCTCTCCATCATAGGTCAATTCCTTACTAGAGAAGCCTACTTTGTATGTTTGATATACTCGATCAAAGCGCTTCCACCTTCTTCTAATGTGAGAGCGACTTTTGGCATGTAACCGTCTTCTCCTTAGATGCAAGAGCAACACTGAGGTCAGTCGTTCTCTTTTCTTTTGATGCGACGTCAATTTTTGGCATTTCTTTCTTAATTTAAGATCGAGCTTGCAGTCTTTCTTTATTCCAAACAGGTTGGCGAGCGCTTATTTTACTGCTGCTACCATGATCATTGCTGTACCTACGGGGATTCAAGTCTTTTCTTCTATCTGACCTTGCCCAATACCGAACGACTGGATCGACCCCATTCACACCCGCACGTTCCGACCTGCTAGCTGGCAACATGATCATCATAGCCTAAGCGGCTTTCGCGCTAGCGCTAATGTGCTCGCTTTTTATCGGCCAATTTTTGTATCTCCAGATTTCACCTGGGGGGTTAGCTTAAATAGAAAGCGCAGGAAAGTTGATTGACGAACCGTCCTCTTTTCCTTCGATGTAAGAGCAATGATGGGGTCAACCATTCTCTTTTCCTCAGATGCAAGAGCAACGTCGGGGTCAGCCGTTCTCTTTTCCTTAGCAGCAAGAGCAATACTGCATAATAGATTTGTAACCTCCCTAATAATGGGCTTTTTGGCTTGTAACCTCTTCTAACGCAATAAAAGAGTTTAAGTTTCATTCAAACTGTCTTGCTCCTTTTCTTTCCCTCTTTTTTTTTTCTTCTTTTTATTCTTATTTCCTTCTTGCCATATATTAAGCCTTTTGAGAGTGTATCAAGGATAATACTTCTTTAGGTATGGCCCATTGATAGGGGGCATCACCTCCTCTCCATTAGGGTACGCCAATATGTAAGCCCCATTTGGGAGACTTTTTTTACTATAAAGGGGCCTTCCCATTTAGGTTCAAACTTCCCTTTACGCTGCTCATGCGTAACAATCGGCCTCTTGACAGCTAAAACCAGATCTCCACGAGCAAATGAGCAGACCTTGACTGACTTGTCAAAGGCCCTCTTCATTCTTTCCTGGTTGAGTTCGAGATTTTGCTGAGCTTCGAGCCTTTTTTCATCAAGTGCATCTAAAGCTTGATATCGAAGCTTAACTCTCTCATCTTCAGTCAACCCTTGATGTATGATGACCCATAGTGAGGGCATTTGAATCTCGAGGGGTAAGACTGCTTTACCCCCATAGACCAAGGAATAAGGAGTAGAATCTGTGGCATTTCATGTGGTGGTGCAATAGACCCACAACGCTTCAGGAAACTTTTCATTCCAGTTCTTTTTCGACTTTGATACTGACTTCCTTAAAATGCTGCATAGGGTTTTATCGAAAGCCTCGACTAAGCCATTCTCCCTAGGGTGGTACATATTTGAGTACTTTCACTTGAAACCGAACTGGTTAACTAAGCGATCAATGTGATGACTTTTGAATTGAGGGCCGTTGTCAGATATAAATCGGTCAGGCACCCTAAATTGGTACATGATATGATGCAGCACAAAATTAGCAATGGTGGCCCTCAGGACTTGCTTAAGGGGAACCACTTCAGCCCACTAGGAAAAATAATCTTTAGCCGTTAGAATGAAGACATGGCCCATTGTAGAAGGAGGATCTATAGGTCCTACAATGTCCATTCCCCATTGTTGAAAAGGGCCACAATGCCACTATAGGATGTAGAGGCTCCGGAGGCTGATGAATAAGGCTCGAGTGCATTTAATACACCTGACACCTCTTGGCATAGTTCATGGAGTCGGCAACCATTGAAGGCCAATAATTCACCAATCTATGTATCCGTTCATATAGCGTAGGGCCAGACTAATGCAATCCACATATGCCTGAGTGTACTTCTTTCAACACCTTATTTGCTTCTTGCACATCTACACATCTGAGAAGAATTCCGTCAAAAGATCGACGAACGAGAGCATCCCCTTTGAGAAGGGTGTACTTGGTAGACATTCGACGCACATTATTGCGCAAAGTACGATCTTCAGGCAGTCTACCATGCTTTATGAAATTGATGATTGGCTCTCTCCAATCTTCCACCTGCTCAATTTTTACACACATTGAATCGAAGAACTCTGGTTCCTGTTTTTGAATATCAGCTCCCTGACTTTGAGCCATTTCTTGCTCAGCTTTAATGACATCTTTGGCTACCAGAAGTGCCCCAAATGGGTAAGGCGGGCACTCGAGAAAGAGGACTCTTTCATCATCCGCATCAACCTCAGTTCTCAATTCAATGTGTCTCCATTCTTCCACCCAAATGGGTGTGGGCCCTAATTAAGACAGTTGAATGGTAGCTTCAAGCTTTGCGAGTGCATCAGCCTGTGAATTCAACCTCTTGGGGATGTGACTTAAAGAAACATCTACAAATTGAGCCATATAAGATTTTGCAATATCATGATAAGGCTTGAGGGTATCTTTTCTCACGTAATAGATCCCCTTAAGCTACCAAATAACCAACTCATAATCACCATAGATATTGAGCTGCTCCAAGTCTAAATCAAAGGCTATTTCCAACCCAATTATAAGGGCATGATATTCTGCCTTGCTATGGGAACTGGCTTCTGTGAGAGAGAAGGACAGAGGAAGTACCCCTCCTTTCGGAGTCATGAATACCACTCTGGTGCCTCCTCGATCAGATTGGAAGGCTCCATCGAAGTACTTCTCCCAAGCGTGCATAAAGGGTTTACAATGACCTTAGAGGTTCGAGATGAACCTGCGAATATAAGCCAGCTGCCCTTGAAGGGAGCGTAGTTCTCGCAATACAGTGGGTGGCGGCATTTCGTGGATAGCGTTGCTTAACTTCCAGCCCTTGGTGTCTGACAATGAATCCCAAGAATTTTCCTGGGCACACCCCAAACATGCATTTCAGCCGGTTCATCTTGAGCTGATGAAGGCGTAATCTTTCGAACACCTTTTCAAGATCTCGCATATGAGCTTCTTTCTTCTCGGATTTCAACACCAAGTCATCCACATAACATTCGACCTCCTTGTGCATCATATCTTAAAGATGGTTGTCATCGCTCTTTGATACATGGCACCGGCATTCTTCAACCCGAAAGGCATCATTGTGTAGCAAAAGACACCTTTTGGAGTTAAGAACACGGTGGCCTCTTCATCTTATGGCGTCATCCGTATTGAATGTATCTAAAGTATCCATCCATGAAGGAGAAGATCTGGCAGTGAGTTGTTGAGTCGATAAGCATTGCCGTAAATGGCAACGAGAAGTCATCCTTTGGATAAGCAGCATTCAAGTCATGGAACCCTGATTTGGCCATTTTTCTTCTTGACTGTACAATGTTCGCCAGCCATTTTGGGTACTTGACCTCATGAATGAAGTCTGCTTGCCTGAACTTAGTCACCTTAGCATCTATCTGCATTTTGAGGTCAAGTCTGAACCTTCTTGATTTCTGTTTGACAAGCTTGGCGGATGGATCTAGGCAGAGGTGGTGGACTACGACTTGGGGGTCTAAACTGGGCATCTCATGGTAATGCCAGACAAAGATGTCCTAGTTTGCTCGCAAGAAGGCAATAAAATTCTCTTTCTCCTCTAGCGACATATTAGCCGAGATGAAAGTAGGTCTGGGGTCAGCTTCATCCCCTAGATTTATCTCTTCAAGTTCATCGTCTGTGGCTTGACCGCCTTCTTCCCATTCTTCTGGGGTCTCTTTCAACTCCTCATCATTGGCTTCAAAGGCCTTTTCATTAACCTCAAATGCAAAGATCAAATATCCTGATATCTCTGCTTCTAATAGAGCTCCAGTGTAGGATATGATTTATGCACTTTTCTCATATCGAGGAACAAAAGGGTCAACCTCAAACATGGACAGCATATCAGGCTGCAGGAGTTTGATTTGAAAGTTACAGGGAGGTTGAGATTAAGCAATTGTGGGGCCAGAGGCACCTTCACAAGAATCACTCGGTCTTTGCATAGATATCAACAGTGTTTGCCACGTGTTGGGTGATGCTCCCAAGGTTTGCACCATGTGATACACTTCGTGGGAATAGAAGCTCTGCCCCCTTGACTCTCTCAACCTCTGCTCAAAGTCGGGATCAGGAGGCTACTGGGGTTTCTTCGACTTTGACTTTTTGTGTTTCCCAGTAGAAGAGGGTGGCTCTAACTTGGCTCGAGCCGTCAAGGCATTAGTGACTGTTAAGAATCCAGCCGCCTAGGCTAGCGTCTTTCTTAGCCACCTCCAGTGCATCTTGCTTATATTGGTTCCTTAGAGTTCTCCATTGAGGGCCTCAAAGTCTGGACATTTCAAGATTGTACCTGCAGGAGACATAGAAGAGGAAGGGAAAGAAGAAGAAGAAGAAGGGTTAGTAGGTGAGTGACCTTTAAGGTCATTCCCCTCCTCAGACTGATCTGGGCAGGCTTTTACATCATCACCAGAGTTAGACGTGTGCAAGGAGTCTTTTAGGTCTTTCCCCTGCTTAGACTGTTGGGGGGTGCTTTTAATGTCATCACCCTCATTGGACGTGCCCTGAGTAGAAGTTGGTTCAGGGATATCCTCTTGATGAGATGAGGAAAGAAGGATGTTACACTAGGGATGAAGTCCTGTAAGGTCGGCAATGGGGGAAGTGGCCTGAGGAATCCTTGCTCGACAGGTAATTGAGGAGGCTTGTTATTTCGCAGAGCAGCCCTTGGCGCCCGTCTCCTCCTGGGTACCTTTGGAGGTGCTTGGCCCGTTTTGCTATGTTTGTGAACAGCCCTAGCTTGACGAACTACCTCTCGCTTTAAGGATTTGAGTCTGCTTCGCCCGTGATAGACTCTCCATGGTTGGGAAGTTGAGGGCTCAGCAGGACCTGAATCATCATTACCCAGGTCTTGTATCTGGAGGCGAAACTGGAGCACTCGCTCAGGTCGTGGCCCCATATCTGATGGTACGAGCACCAATGGTTCTCAATTCCCCAAGCAAGGCGTCGAGTGTGATGAGACCTTCTTGAAGCATCATGACGAACAAGGCGTGAAGGAGATCGGGCGCTTCATCTTCTTCTTAGATTGTCACTACCTGAGAAGCTTCAGTTGCCCCAAATGCTTTCATGAGCTCTTCAAGTTTTATCTGACCCTTCTGGATCAGAGCCTCGATGGTGTCTTTAAGCGTGTAACATTCCTCTGTGGAGTGGTTGATCCTCTGATGGTAAGCACAGTAATTTGCATGGATTTCGAGACCAGCTTGCTCAGGAAACTTAGTCTCAGGCAACTCGATCATGTTTTGCTCTAGTAACAATCAGAGTAGTACAGGGACCCATTCTTTTTCAAAAGGGTAAACCTTATTCCTGTGCCTGGCCCAATAATCGTATCGATTAAGGTTCACAGGTGGGGGTACCCGATTATATGATTGTTGTTGCTTGCATGCCTGAGGCGCTGTCTTTGTTGTGCCTACCCCTTTGGAGAGATCCAAAGTCTAAGAGGCAGCTTTCTTTGGATTGCTTACGGTGCAACCACACTGATTACTACTTTTTGTGGGTTGCCCCGAGCATTAATTCGAGAATTGCCATTGCCCCGGTTATTTCCTGAGCTTTAAGATTGTTGTCGTGACCCGCTATGGTGGAGTGAAAAACTCTCTATGCGAACTGACTTAGAGATGAGCTCTCACACGGAGGTTGGATTGGAGACCTCAACATATAGAGCGATCTCAGATCGCATGTTTCGCATACAGGTCTGGACTGCTTCCTTCTCAAGCATGGGATCTGGATGGCGACCAACCAAATCTCTCCACCTTGCTATGAATTGGGCCACATGTTCGTCAGGCTCTTGGTTCAGGGTGAGAAGCTCAATGGTTTGGACTTCTCTCTCAACCTCGTAGAAGAATTGGTGGAACCGCTTCTCCATTTCTCTCAAGTATATACTGAATTTTGGGGAAGTCGAGCATACCACTGAAAGGCCAGGCCCTCAAGGGTTTCAATGAACTGACATAGAAGAAGTCTCTCATCAGCCTCTGTATCTCAACATGCCACCTGGAAATGTGCGATATGCTAGTGCGGGGATGTCGTACCATTAAACAAGGGAAATTTCCCTTTCTTGTAGTCCGAGGGAA
Source organism: Amborella trichopoda (assembly GCF_054954075.1). Classification (NCBI taxonomy): domain Eukaryota; kingdom Viridiplantae; phylum Streptophyta; class Magnoliopsida; order Amborellales; family Amborellaceae; genus Amborella; species Amborella trichopoda. Next base: position 14,496,848 of record NC_142348.1, on the reverse strand, counting down.
ACGGGACCTGATCAATGTAAGAGGGGTATGGTTTCTGGTAAAGCGTTGTACCCTGTATACTTGGGATTTGTATGTTCTTTAAACTATGAGTCACCATAGTATCGATGTCTACCTGTGAGACGGGGTGAGGGACAGAATTATCCTGTGAAGCAGGAGGAGGAGGTTGCCTTGGAGCCGCATCATCCGAGTGATGGGAGTTCGTCTCATGGTTAGCTGAGTGTCGCGTGGTTTCCATGAGATCAATCTTCTCTATCATTGCGTGCACCATGTCTTCGAACCTATTCATGCACTCTTCGTGAGAGTTGTTAGGTTCGTTTACAACCATTACGCTGACCATTTCTCCAGGGATGCCAGCCTTAGGTGCAGTTGAAAGCTTTCGAGCATGGTGGGTCGTGCGCAACAGATCAGTCAGCAAGGGCTCAGCATGCCCCGATTGAACTCGAGTCTTATACGCCGACCGCATGAGGACCGGTTCACGACGGTCTTGGGACTGTGGCTGTTGAGTGGTTGGGTCATCTTCTACGACACTGACCACTGCGTAGGATTCTAGTTCCTCTTCTTTGAGCTTTGTCATCTGAAGAGGGTAGAAGGGATTCTAGTGAAGAGGGTCATTGGAGCTGGGTGCCTCGACTGTTTTAGTAGCTTCCCTATTCAGGATTTGCAGACCCATGTCATGCTTGGCTTTGATGGACCTCATGCCAGAACTGCGACCGAGACTATGGCTGGTCGGCCCTTCTTGCACAAGAGAGTGTCGTCTCCATTAGGTGAAGTAATGGGTGTGGGCCATGAACTGGGGTCAACCTGGGCCGGGAAGGACAAAGGATTTGATCTCCCATCAGGTATTTACCCCAAACTCTCTTATGAGCTTCAGAGGCATGATCGAGATGTCGAGGCTGGTTCAGGATGGCATTGTTGGGGAAGGTCTTCTAGTACCAGGGCTTGAGGTGTCCGTCGAGAGGAGAAAGGGCTGAGGGAGAAGAAATTAACTCTCAAAGATGTCTGAGTCGGGAGCGAGAAGCGGTTCGTGCAAGCAACATGTGTGTGCCCCCTTGAAGAAGGATCATGGGTGACTTGGGAGTCTGCCCGGGCTCGAATAGGTGGTCTGGCCTTAGGAGACCGAGAAACACGAGCACGTGTCTGTAAGGGAACAGGTCGAAGCCTGCCCCTTACAAGGTGCGCAAGTGTGTGCTTAGAGGGAGGACGAGGTGTTCGTCTTTCATGTGCTCAGGTTGGCACAACGATAGCATTGCCCCAGCGGTGGAATGCACATGCATATGTACAGGTTTCTGCCCAAGGAGGGATAATCTTGGACACTTACTTGAATTAACACAAGGGTTGCCTGGAGGTGTGGTTCGAGTGGATGATCCACGAGCCCTAGGGTGTGTGCGAGAGGAGGAAGCCCCATGGTCTCCGCTTCGATGTGTTGAGCCTCTAAGCATAGAGACCCGAGGTAGTGCAGGAATGTTGGGGGTAGCCTTGCAGCCCACAAGAGCAACGGCAACTTCCTTGCCTTTTGCAGAACGGGACCGAGCAGCCTTTCTACGTACCTCGGCAATACGACTGGCAAGTGACTAGTCGGTGACAGAGTGCATGTTGTGAGTGGCAGCAGACATGCTACCGATGCAGGGTGCTTTGGTGGAGGTTCCACCAGAGCTAGAAGATGGAGAGTTAGGGACCTTAAGTCCCTCTTCACGCTTATACAGGTTAAGACCTAGGAGATAGACACTGGATCTTTGCTCAGAAGGAAGGTCGGGAACGAAGTTCGAGGAACTTGTTCCCCGGGGAAGGTCATGAATGTGGGGATAAGAAAATCCCTGATCCGGATAAATGGGTTAAGAAACCCAGAAGCCATGTGAATGCAAGATAAAAACAAAAGGAGAGACTCGCCAAATAAGGACGATTTGACAAAGGGTTAGTAAGTCCCCAGTGAACTCACCAAGCTGGTTAGATGTCTTGTCCTCTGGGTCGGGATGAGCTGGCAGCACGTATCTCGAGTTTCGAGAAAAACCCGCGACTTGAGATCGTTCTCTCGAGAACCTTGTTAAGGAATAAGGGAAGGTACACCAACCGGTGAGAGAGGAATTTGACGTGAGGTGGGAAAAACCTCATCTAGGTTGGGGACGTATTGGGCTGACTCGCGTGGGCACCCTCTTAAATCACGAAGAAAACCCTCAGTTCTACAACTGGTTCGAAATCGCCTCCCTTGACCTGTATCCTCCTGTTTCTACAATCACACACACATGGTTAATTTTACAAGACAAGTGGGCCAATGGACCCTACCTTGTCTTTGGGCGAATGTATATAGGTGTGTATATTTAAAAGAAGAAGGGAAGAATAAGAGGATAGAGATTAAGGGTGAGGAAAAGAAAAGAAAGAGATAGAATAAAAGAAAGAGGAGAGAAGAATTTGACCATGCGGCTAGACTGACACAGTGGCTAGACCAGTAGGTGATTGACCCGACGTGGTAGTAAGATGGGCACGGTAACTCAGACCGGCACGGCGACAATGGTACTAGACGACAAAACCAACACTGACCAGCTTGGCACGATGGCTAGTCTATCGTGACAGTAAGACAGGCACAGTAACTCAGAACGGCACGTCAGCATTACTGCTAGACGACAAGACTACCGTGAAAGTGCTAATCTTAACCTCCCTTGGTCAAACAAGAAAGGAAGAAGAAAGAAGAGAAAAAAGAAAGAGAGGGAAAAGGAAAAATAGAAGAAGAGAGAAGGAGAAGAAAAAAAAAGGAAGAGTAAGGAGAGAGAAGAAAAGAAAGAGAGAGTGAAAAGAGAAGTAGAAGAAGAGAAGAATAGAGTGGAAGAAGGGAGAATAGAGAAGAAAACGAGGAAAAGATGAAGAAGAAAGAAGAGAAAGAGGGAAAAAAAGAGGGAAAGAAAGAAGAGAGAAAAGAGGATAGGAAGAAGGTAGAAGAGAGTGAAGGAAGAGGGAAGAGAGAGAAAGACAGAAAGAGAAGAGAAAGAAGACAGAGAAGGGAGAAGGGAGAAGGGAAACATGGAAGAAGAGAGCGAAAGAAGAAGAAAGAAAAAGAGCATGGATGCCGATGGGGTTCCGCCGTCCATAACAGAGGAGAGAGAAGAAAGAAGAGAGCATGGACGGTGATGAGCTTCCGCCGTTCATGACGAAAGAGAGAAGACAAAGGAAAACATGAACGACGATAGGCTTTCGCCATCCGTGTCAGAGGAGAGAGAAGAGAGATGAAAGCATGGACGGCGATGAGCTTCTGCCATCCATGACAGAAGAGAGAGAAGAGAAAAGAAAACACAGACGGTGATAAGCTTCCATTGTCCGTGATAGAAGAGAGAGAAGAGAAAAGAAAATACAGACAACGATAAGCTTCTGCCATCCATGACAGAAGAGGGAGAAGAGAAAAGAAAACACAGATGGCGATAAGCTTCTGCCGTCCATGATAGGAAAGGGAGAAGAGAGAGAGAGAAACATGGACAACAATGGACTTCCGCCGTCCATGACAAGAGAGAGAGAAAAGAGGGAAAAACATGGACGATAATGGACTTTCGCCGTCCATGACAAGAGGGAGAAAAGAGGGAGAAACATGGATGGCGATGGATTTTCGCCTTCCATGACAGGACAGGGAGAAGAGAGACAGAAACATGGATGGCGATGGACTTCCGCCATCCATGACAAGAGGGGAGGAGACCTAGACAGTGACCCTACCCGCCACTCAGGTTAAGGTCCGGCTCACTGTTCATGTTCCAAGAGACAAGAAAGGAAAGAGATGTCATACGCGATGATGGGTACCATTGTGCATGGCTGAGGAGGAGAGAGAAAGGAGAGATTAGAGAGAGAAGGAAAAAAAAGAAAAGAGAGAGAAAGAAAGAAGGGGAGATAGAAAGAACCATGGAGGAAAGAGAAAGGAAAGATAGAGAAGAGAGGAGGAGAGAGAAAGAAAGAGAAGAGAAAGGAGAGAAAGAAAGAGAGGGAAGAGAGGAGAGAGAAGAGAGGAGGAGAGAGAAAGAGAAAGAAGAGAGGAGGAGAGAGAAAAAGAAAGAAGAGAGGAGGAGAGAGAAAGAGAGAGAAGAGAGGAGGAGAGAGAAAGATACCTTCACCAAAGGGTATCAAACTTTTTATTCTCTCTCCTCTCTCTATCTCTCCAAGACGTGCCTACAATCTCAATACAAAACTCTCAAATTTTATTCATTAGCCTGAAACATTTTACAATTAGGTTTTGCATGTATTTATAGAATTGGGCCCAAACATGGGTGTATGCCCAAAATCTAGCCTAATTGACGATAATTACAATTTATTTGAATTAAAGAAAAATCTAAAAATGGGTATAAAATGACTTTTTTGCCCCTGCCCAACAACACATGAAATTCCAAAACAGTCCCTACTGTTGCCCTAGAATGTGCGTGATCTTTCAGGAAGATCCAAGGTTGCTCCGGCATCCATTTGGTTGAAAGATGATTGCTTTCTTGTCAGGCTCAACATGATGATCGATTGGATACCAACTTCGAACTACGGATCGTGTTTTTAGGCCAATATCACACAACTCGAAATTTGGATGAATATTGAAAATTTTCGATCGATTGTGTGCTGGTTTCTTGATGTTTTTCTTTGGTTTCTTTGTTGAATTACATTGAGCATTCCGTCACGATCGCATTGCAACAAACACATGCTCAATTTCGTGCCCAAAAGAAGATTTTACAATCTTTGAGTTTTGGCCGAAATCTGAAATCTGGCGGCTGGAATTTGTATCAATGTTATCGGCTTCGTGTGTGAAATCCGACCCTTCATCATATACGAAGTTTGGACCAAATAAAGCCCTCTACGTTATGCACGCGATGGAACTAGTTTCGCCTCTATCGGGTGCGTGAGCATCGTGATATGGCCACTTGAACAAGGTGTGTCGTTGCTGAATTTTCTGCAACTTTTACCACGAATAGCGAACTTCTCTATAGGTTTTCTACCTGCTCGCGCATTGTCACGGGGCGTATCAAATATCAAAACGCTCGTCTTGACGAGACAAACACTCTCTAAAAAGTTTGGGGGCGATCTGAATCAAAACAAATGAGATACAAGTCTCCGAAGTTGATGCTCGTGACAGTGCACACCAGTCTCCTTTAATGGAGATTGGTGCTGGGAGGCCACACAGAAATAGCGTGCGACTTACCCCTTTTAATGTTTCACCCATAACTTTGTCTTGACAATTTTGTTTAAGCCGAAGCTTGACCCCTAGGGGTTTTTGACTGTACCAGATCCAACGGTGGTGGTCCCACTGCTATTTGACGCACCGAAAATAGAGTTCTAGTTACAGGGTCCGTTTCAGGTGCTTGAGGTTGATTTTTTCGAAATTGTTTCTTTGTCTACACTGCCTTAGACATGTTGGATTGCAGCGAAACTTGGCAGGTGGCCTTTTGAAGTCCTTAGGAACATTTCCAATCATTCTGGGTCAATTATGAGATTGTCGAAAACTTCACTGTAAACCAAGGCTTTATTGATTGGCTTCCTCTTTTATTCCGCATCGGGAGCGCAAGGGGCTGAAAAATGTGTTCAAATAAGTTTATCTGCAAAACCCTAATCCACCAATATCATTTAAAGTCACAATCAAATAGAAAAAATAAAACATTCATAAGTGAACCAAAAATCCTAATATGCCATTTACGTATTTTAAGGTTATTTTATCCCCAAAACCTTGATCACCCAAATCTCATTCTCAATCACAATCAAATATAAAATGAAAATTATAAGTGAACCAAAAACCCTAATTTGCCATTCACACATGTTGGGGGTATTTTATCCCCAATACCCTAATTCCCCAAATCTCATTTAAAAAAAAAAAAATGAAGCATAGTTGGTTGTGGTTTGAGAAGCTTGCTCGAATGTCACACAGAGGGCTGGGCTTCAAGAAAGACAAAGCGAGAGAAGTGTTAGACTTGGGTTTGGGCTTGGCCAAACAGAGAGCGAGAGAGGAGAATAGAGAAAACAGAGCAAAGTAGTGAAATTGGTCTCGTAACGTTTGAGAGTAGCCAAACAGTTATCTGGTATTTCTCGCACCGGACAATAAATTCACAACTTAAAAATGCACGCCAGATGTCCGATAATATGAACACATAACATCTTTTTGCTGTGAAAGATATAAACCCCCCCATCCGGTATTTGCGTTACCAAATAGGGGGTAACTTGGGAAAACAAAACGCCGCGGGAGGGGGCGGTGCTCGTAATTTCTAGCAAATGCAAGCTCATTTGGTATCTGATCCCCCCTCCCCCAATATTGTCTATATGTAATTTTCTCTTAATTTAAAAACCCACGAGCCACTGCCCAAGTTGGTTCTATACTAGTGGCCAAGTGGTCCGGGTCTCAAGATCCCTAGGACCTAATCGATTTCGGTTGGTTCCCACCAATGTTCAACTACTCGGGCGAGCCAACTTGGACTCGTCCAAATAACTCGGACTTACTGTATTCTGAGTTTGGTGGTCAAGCTTAGGATCTAAAAAAATATAAAAATATATTAAAATAATAAATTTATTTACAATGTATTTTTAAATGTTTTCTATTATTTTGATAAAGATTGGGAAGTGTTTGCCTATATATACCTATTTTTACATTTTATATTTTTCGGATTATTTTTAAAATACCCTAAATTACAAATTAATTTGATTTCAAAATCCATTTTCACTATTTTTTAACTTCATTTAGATGTAGTTTATTTAATTTAAAATTCAACTCTTTTTCTTTTTTCATATTTTTAATTTTATTTTTGTATTTTTTTGTCTTTAATACATTTTGGCAAAAGGACCTACCCCAATCGGGCTGAGTTACTCGACCCAGCCCAGCGCAGTTCCCGGGCCAAGTCCTGCTTTCCTATACTGGTTCTCACAAATTTTTAATTTGCAGCCGAGCCTGCTCGATTCGGCGAATGATCACTCTGGTTGTAAAAAATCGGCCAATGATCACTTTGGTTTTAAAAACACTATTATCAGGTATCAATTCTGAAAGGTACGCCATATGGGAATGGAGCTTGAGATCTAGCGTTGAAATTGAGATGTGCTAACCACTCGAGCCCAAACTCAATTCATGAGGGCTCGCTTTGATATTTCTCCCAAAGAGCGAGGACATATGGGTCATTTCTTTTCCCACGAAAACCCTAACTCAAAACCCCTACCCAAGCAGCGGCGATCAACTCTCAATTATATACACCAAAGATCTCTATATTTTTCCATTGCTTCACCCCAAAACCCTAACCCTAGAAATTTTGCAGAGAGCCGCTACCGCCATGCCTCCGAAGTTCGACCCTTCTCAGGTCGTCGATGTCTACGTTCGAGTTACAGGCGGTGAGGTGGGAGCCGCCTCTTCTCTTGCTCCAAAGATCGGTCCATTGGGGCTTTCTCCTAAGAAGATCGGAGAAGATATTGCCAAAGAAACTGCAAAAGATTGGAAGGGGCTGAGGGTTACAGTGAAGCTCACTGTACAGAATAGGCAAGCTAAGGTTTCAGTAGTTCCTAGCGCTGCTGCTCTGGTTATCAAAGCTTTGAAGGAACCAGAGAGAGATAGGAAGAAGACTAAGAACATCAAGCACTCTGGTAATATCTCTCTTGATGATGTCATTGAGATCGCTAGGGTAATGAAGCCTAGATCCATGGCGAAGGACCTCAGTGGAACTGTTAAGGAGATTTTGGGCACCTGTGTTTCAGTAGGGTGCACAGTTGACGGAAAGGACCCCAAGGATTTGCAGAAGGAGATCACGGATGGTGATGTTGAGGTCCCTCTTGATTGAGGTGCGGGAAAAAAACAGGCTCTTTATGCTGTTTTTCTGCTTTTTTCTATTGCATCGGGTCAAAATTTGAGATTAGTTTTTTTTTTTATGTCCTTTGAAAGGAAACCTAGGTTTGGAGATTTTGGATTTGATAGTGTATGATGGAAATGTAATTTGGACAGATTTTAAGGGTTTTTAGTGTTTATTTGTGCATTGGATTGATTTAACCTGTTTTGTTCTATTAAATAAGTTAGAACAGTGGGGATAGTTTCTCTGGGTTTTTTTTCTTTTTTCTTTTTGGTTCAATGGTTTTAAGTGTGGATATTGTTCTCTTTTTTGTTTTTCAAGTCTTTTTATTGATATGATGAGAGTATTCAGGTTCTACATTGTCTTGAGGGATTGGTAGTTGTGTCCATTTTATATTACTCTGTATTTTCATAGTTGATTTTTTTTATTATGGTTTTAGGGTTCTTGATCAGCATGATTTTTTTATATTCTATTATTATCAAATTTGGATCTTAATCACAACTAAAGACCAGGACGATAACACTTTATATGAGTATGGTAGTCATTTCTTTTGGGTAATTTTGTTATTCTTTTTCATAGTTCCTTCTTTTATTTTTTTTCAAGATTTGTGTACTTTTGTTTATTAACGAGATGCTCACGGAGGGGAACTTGGATATAAGATTTTAGATGTTGGACATCTAGGAATATTGTATTTAATATTAAACAATGTTCTGGTTTATGTTATTGAATTGGCTTGGATTCTCTTTCCTGATTGAATTACATCCTGCTGCAGTTTTTTTGTTGATTTATGCATTTGTTTTGTTCAATTTGTGTGATAATTTTGTTTGTTCATTATATTTTGATTTGTGTAGCCGACCCAAATGGTTGGGGTAAGGCTCGGATGTTGATGATGATAGGATTTGAGAGCATTAGGATTGATCCCTCTGTAAGTTTTATATAGCATGATAATGTTATCTGCCCATGTGCATAGGAATCTATGGTATATAATTTTTATATAATTTGCTGAGCTGTATTTCTTGAAAAGATATTATCCCTTTAAATTGGTTTAATGGAGATTTTTTTTTTTAATTTTTCTTTTTAAATTTGGCTTGATTTAGGATCTTTTAGGGGCGTGGGGATAGGGTTAATAAAGAAAGCCCCCACGCTCTCTCCATATCAAGAGATATGTCTTTCAATTGGCTTCCCTCTGGACATGGAAATAAGATATTGGTATGCTCTCTTTCACTTGAAGATTTCTGATAGTGATAATCCATCTCCTTGTGAGCCTTACCTCTACTGATGAGAGAATCTTTTCCATTATCAATTGTGATCTTCAAAGGAGTAAAAGAAAAGTTAATAGTCACTTGGGGAGCTAGCTTTTCCATCTCTGTTCTGTAAAATTGGAAGTGCCACCAGATCGCTTTAATATTGAGGATCCTGCTAAGATTATCCTTGTTACGCCAACTTTTCAATTTGAGGATTTAGGAGCCTTAATGTTCTTTGCCTGTGACACCTTATATGTTTGCTCAATTGGATCAACAGACTTTTCATTCCCTTCTAGATCCATTATTCAATGTCTTAATTTTTTTATTGTATAGTTTTATTCATAGAAGTTTATGTTATTTTATTCTCAGGTATTTCCATGGAATCTTAAGCCATTTCCCTTATTCCTAGTTTCCCTGTTTTGTCCCAACTTCTAAATGTACTTTAGTGAACTAGTAACAACAAAGACACCTTTGCTCACCAAGGTTTTCATTGGAAAGTCTTCATTTGATGTTTGGGAGTGTTTGAGAACTTTAAGACATTCAACAACGACAAATTGTAAGAATTAGCTATTACAGGGATTGTTTGGAAGCAGTGTTGCTGTGTGGATCATGCCAGCTTAATTGTGAATCTGAATGTGTTGCTCATTGTGGTGTAGGAATGCCATGCGATGTGGAGTTGATGCTGTTACAGCTACGCCCCTCAGACGAATTCCAAGAGAAAGGATGTGGGCAGCTTGCATATTGCATTTCCTTTTATTTTTTAAGTTTTATGATAGAGGTTGTTAAAGTAGTGTGATAAGAGACTTCCATTCAGGTAAGTATTGATAAGATATCTCATTGATTCAACATTAAAATCCTTCACGGAGAAGTTAATGTTGGGGTGTTGCGAGAGAGCATGAAGGTTTCCTAGCAATGGAATTTTTTGTACCACAAGCATGTTACCTGCTATTTTTGAAGTATACTATAGTGTAGATGGATGAGATCGCCACCTAACTAGGGGCAAAATCATGATCTATCAAATCGGAGGGTCCATCTTCTGAAAAATCGAGTTTTGAAGCTTTATATAACATAAATCTAGTTGTGTGGTAAGCATGTTACCTGCTATTTTTTAACTATACCATACTTTGGATGCATAATTCGGAGGGTTAATATTCTAAGAAACCAAGTTTTGAAGCTTTATATAACAAAGAAATCTAGTTGCGTGATTTTTTTTGTGCTCATTTTACTTTTATGTAACAAGGGAAAGTGTAGATTGTTCCTCTTGTTCTTGAACGGTATGGATTTCGGTTCATATGGATGTGTTGGTGTTGATTGCCTCTTGTGAGGTTTATTTCGTTTTAAGTGTTTTTTTGTTCAGTCTCTTGAAATTTTTTTACTTAGCTTATTCAAGTTCTCTATTCTTTCGGGAATAAAAAAATGTTGATCTGGATCCAGAATTATAGGTCAGGAATGGGAATTTGGTTGGGACCAATCTAGTTCCTTGTCAGAAATGGCAATTGGTCTGGTTTGGTACTTGGGCTGGTTTAGCCCGAGGATGGGGCGATTTGGATTGTGAGTTTCCTTTTTTTTATTTTGATACTTTCCTAGTTCGCCTTTTTAATTTTTTTGAATTCTAAAAATAGAACTTATATTCTTTTTTGGATTGATTCCCATGTCAAAGAATCATGGATTGTTCCAGTTGCATCGGTTGTGGGGGTTATTGATCCCGCCTCCTGATACGCGTTTTAGAATATGGGTGTGGGTTTTAGAGTGCCCATCTTAGACAATCAAAGTAAGCCACACCTCTAAAAATTGTCGGAAAATGTAGTCTCATGTTGGATGTTCTTGTAATACCCCAAAAATATGTTCTTTAAAGCTCCAAAAATAGTGTGATCACGTGGAACTATATATACTTCAATACTTGAAGATGGATGGTTTAGATAATGTGGTACAAGATGTAGCTTTATTTTAGTACTTAGATCTTTTTTTTTTTTTATATCTATACATCTTCCTTCCTCTAGATGATGAAATTGGTGGGCTTTTTAGTAGAGGTACGGTTTGAGTAGAGCCTAGGCTCTAAACAATCAAATTAGAGTCTATCTTATCTCTAAATAGTATTGGGAAATATGGTTCAACACTGGCAATCTTTTTGAAAGCTTAAAAATATATTTTGATCTTTATTTATAAAGTTTAAAGCTTCAAAAATGGTTTAGATTGACAGATCTATGAACACATGAAATCTGGAAAATTGACAGTCAAAAAGTGCACTACAAAATACATTATTTCCAAAATTTGAAATCAATTTTTTTCTCATGTCCATGCATCTTGATGTCGAGATGATCAATTTGAGGAGTTTTGAGTATCAAAACAATACGTCTAATGATTTTTGTTGTAGGGTCGAATGTGATTGTTTAGAGCTTCGGCTCTATATAAACTTTTCCCTTTTAGTATTGGGAGAACTTTTTTAAGTTGGGGTGCGGTTTGTGTAGAGCTTAGAACAATCAAATTAAAGTTACCTTCAAATAGTAACAAGAAATGTAGTTTTAATATAGGAAATCATAGTGATAGCTTTAAAATATATTTTCATCTTTATTTATAAAGTTCAAAATTTCAAAAATAGTGAGATCGACAGATCTATGAAAATTTGAAATTTGGAAAATTGACGATCAAAAAATGCATTACAAAATTCATTGTTTCCTAAATTGGAAATCAATTTTTCTCATGTTCATGCATCTTGATGTCGAGATGATCAATTTGAGGATTTTTTATTATCAAAACAATCTCGCTTGGTGAAATTTTAGACCTTCGGCTCTATATAAACTTTTCCCTTTTAGTATCGGGACAACCTTTTTTTAGTTGTCCTTTACTTTGATCTCAACCTTTATGAAAATGTAGGGTTGCATTTTATTTAAGGATGCAGTTTGCATACGGATGCATATGTAGGTGTAGATATAAGATGCACCTTCAAATTTTATAATGGTATATAATTTTGATGTAAAATGTGTTTAGGATTAACTTAAAATTTATTTTTATATCTAATTATAAAATTTTAAAATTAAAAAATGATTAAAATTAAGTAGATCTATAAACATATGAAAATCTTGAAAATGGACGGTATATGTAGTATGTTGTAAAATGCATTATTTTTTAGGCTTAAAATCTTTTTATTTTCATAGTTATATATCTCGATGTCGAGATGATCAATCAAAGGGTTTTTCAACATTAAAACTACCTTTTCCGGTGGATTTTTTAGGGGCATCCGTAGTTCTACATTATAAGGTAGCATCCTTATATAAACTTTTTCCTTTATATAAGATGTTTTTCCATAGAACATTGCTTACATCTCACATGAACACTTTCTTTACAACCAAAAGGGCTTGTTTGGTAACTAGGAATTGGAATTTCTTTATAAAGTAGGATTCTAAGGTTGGATTTTTTTGAAGTTTGAAATCAACAAAGACTGTGTTTGATAACCTGCTTGGAATTCTAAGAAGTCTGATAACCTGATTGAACTAGCCTGATTGAATTTGGGAATTTGGAAACCAAATGAGCTAGTTATAACCAGTGGTTTAAAAATCGTCGACAGGAAACTGCTAGTGTTCAGAAAGGAACCGGACGAGTAGGGTGTGTACAAGTGTCACCACGTATGACGGGCATGTACAAGTGTCACCACGTTTGATGGGCGTGTACAAGTGTCGCCATGTGTGACAGGCGCGTACAAGCGTTGCCACGTGGGATGGACCGACAACCTTTTCACTCGAGCGATAGATTGTGGTACCAAGGAGTATGTTATGGACGTCAAACTTTAGGTTTTTCGATGTAGGATTTTAGTAAGGTACGCAGGCTTGAAAACATAGTATAATATATCTTTTTATTATACAAAATAAAACAACTATTGTTGTGTGGTCTAGTCGGTTATCACTTTTGTTTCCCTCTCAAGAGGTTCCTCATTCAAACGTCAGGGCAGCCACCATCTTATTTATTTTTTTGTCAAAAAAAATAAAAGGTATTTTGAAAAAAAAATAAAAGTTACATTGACAAAAACATGAAAGTTATGACAAAAAAATAAAAATTATTTTGACCAAAAAATAAATTTTTATCAAAAAATAAAAAATAAAAGTTACATTGACAAAAAAAAATTTACTTTGACAAAAAAAATAAAAGTTACATTGAAAAATAAATAAAAGTTATGACAAAAAAAAATAAAAGTTACCTTCACAAAAAAATAAAAATTACCTTGACAAAAAAAATAATTTTTTGTCAAAAAATAAAAAAAAAAGTTGTCTTGACAAAAAAGTGAAAGTTATGACAAAAAAAAAAAAGTTACCTAGACAAAAATAATAATTTTTTTTCAAAAAAATAAAAGTTGCATTGACAAAAAAATAAAAGCTACATTGACAAAAAAAGTTATATTGACAAAAAGATAAAAGTTATGATAAAAATAAATAAAAGTTACCTTGACAAAAAAATAAAAGTTACCTGGGCAGCACCGTCTTCTTATTTTTCTTGTCAAAAAATAAACAAAAGGTAATACAATAAGTATTTATTGTCAAAATATAAATAATAAATAATACAACAAGTATCATGTTTTTCAAGCACGCATTTGAGCTGTGATTATTCTAGAAACCTTAAAAAAATTGATTTTTGAATTATAAAAAATTTGATTTTTGGAAAATTAAAGTGTTATTTCGAAAATTGGTATGCATTCTAATAATTTCTACATTGATAACAGAATCTTATATTTTATTTATTTACTTATTTGCATTGTAAATTATGTAATTTACTATTTTTTCTTACAGTTGTCAATAATATATTTTAAATTAGATGATATTATAAGATATTTTGGATTTGTTATTATTTGTATATTAAAATAATTATAAACTATAAAGCAACAATTTCATTTTCAGTATATAAGATTATAGTTAGTTAGGTTGTAATAATTTTGGATTAGTGTTAGTTAGATTGTAATAATTTTGGATTAATGTTAGTTAGGTTGTAATAATTTGGGTTTTTTTTTTAGTAGATTAAGGTTTTCCGCCAATTCGAGATTTTGGTGGCCATATTTTCATCGATTTAATCTATTCTTTATTGTAGTCCATGTATGATTATAGGAAAAGTCTTCCCAGCACCTATAGGCGAAAATGAACAGTGATTTCGCCTACCCTCATCACCATTCAAAGTTCATCGCACAGTCACGATTGTCCTGTAGTGTTTTATTTTTATTTTTTTTCTTACAAATTGGAATAATCTGAAATTTAGAGCACGACTCTATCTTAATGAGGCCCACCTAATAAAAATATAAAAAAAATAATCGGCGAAAACAAATTGACCAAAATACCCTCGAAATATTTCAGGGGTATTTTGATCAATTTGTTTCCTGTAAAATAGTTTTTTGATATTTTTTGTAGATTCACCTATTTTTGATGAACACACTCTTCAAATTTTAGATCATTCTAATTTGTAAAAAAAAAATGAAAAATTAAATACTACTGGATTATTGTGATCATGCGATGAACTTTGGTCGGTGATGAGGGTAGGCAAAATCACTGTTCATTTTCACCTATAGGAGTTTTGGAGTATCTTTCGTGATTATATACTTCATCCATGACAATTCTATAATTTTTTATTTATGTGATGTAAATTTAATGGTTAATAGAAGTTCATATATGGAAAGAACATCTCAATATTTACATATTGATAAAAAAAATGAAAGTTAATAATGTACTTTCCCCATTTCGTATTGGATTCCTAAAAAACAATATTTAATGATTTTTAATAAATTTTTTGGATTTTTTTTAAGGTTTAATCTGACTGATTCGGCCAATTCCAGATCCGAATCGCCCATACACCGATCCGGATGGGTTTTTAGAGTGCTCAATCAGGGGAACCAAATTGTTTTTTAAACCACTGATTGTAACTGTTCATTAAAGATTTCGTCGCGGTATAATGATATTTGTGTGAAATTACAAAGATTTTAAAATCAATCAACATCCACCATAGTTAAAATAAAATGCACAGTTTAGATCATGGGATAGTAAAGTTAAAAAGGTTAAATTTTCTTTTTAAATTGTATGTGATTTATTTTATTTGGAATCCACAATTTTTTACTATGGCCACATCATAATAGTGCAAGTCCTTTCCATACAAGGAACCCATAATGACTCCATGATGCCTCTTCTAAACGTCTCATTTTACCTCAATTTCAAGTTTTTTTTATTTTTCATATGAAAAGATTGATCATATTAAAGAGAAGTATGGTAAAGTGCATACAACAGGTTTCACCCTTTGATCAGTAAGTTTTACCCCTTACATTTGCTACTCATGATGCCTTTTTGAGGGCAGAACAAAGCCATTAAAGGCGAGAAAGAAGAAGTGGTTTATGTTTATAATAAGGTGCCTGGAGTTTTGACATTTTCATAATATCTAGAAGCATTCAAAAACCAACTCACATACTAAAAGGACCACCTTTTAGTGTATGTTCTCGGAGGCATTTGTAGAACATAAATTTGATCGACTTGATTCTAATAAGCGAAAATGGAGAGAAGAACAATTGTGTAAATAACCAGAGCAGTTTCGTTGTGCCCTTAAGGATAAAGAAATATTGTATTGATTTCAAATCACAATTAAACGAATGGAAAAATACTTAGCTATTGATCTAAAGGTCTAAGACAAAAAACCTAAACCCCAATCAACCAAACCAATCACCATGGTAGTCAAGATCAACAATAATAAATTTCCATACTCAACAAAAATCAAACAAATTCAGTGAAAACTGAGGAGAGAAAACCAGGGTAGAGAGAATAGTCGTAAGGGATTACAGCAAAATGGGAGAGATTGACAATCGTCCAGGCCATGCTTATAGAGCAGACAAAGATGGAGAGGACTATGAGCCACGAAAAGAAAAGTATGAGACTGTAGGTGGTCCAGACACCAGGGTACATTAACCATGTTGTGTTACTGAGAACTACGAGAAACACAACCTGCACATACAGGTTCCCCCATCCTAGAAAGCTCAACCCATCCACCAGTAATGGCGACCCTTTTACCTTCTTACCCAAATCCCCTACCTTTTCCCTTATCTCTTAGTTGGAGAGAGAGAGTGAGAGAGTGAGAGCTTTTAATGGCAGAGAGTTTATAAGAATGGGATTAGGCAGCTGGAGAGTGCTTATACAAATATTTGTATAGAGTAATATTTGTACTTTCTGGAGAGAGAAAAGGGAGAAAAAGAGTGTAGAGAGAGGTGGATATGCTTGAGAGGCATTGGTCGATCAGCTTTCTAGTTGTCATGGCTCTTTGGCGGTGATGGTGAGAGAGGTGGGTGCGAGAGGGTAAGGCATTGGTGAAAAGATGGAGGTTTTCTCATCGGATTCAAGCCACACGCACGCTGACTTATCATTGCTTCTAAAACAATAAGTTCCAGTTACCAAACGTGTCCCAAGTGTTGCAGAAGTTGCATGTCCAAACTGGAGCATGTTTGAAGAGAAACGTGTGTATATTTGATAAACTTTGAAGAAACTGAATTTACCATCCCTTTAAAGTTTATCAACATCAAAGAGACTGAATTTAGGTTTGAAGGGTTAATGATATATATACTACACATGTTTCACACTTCGGACAGGTTTCAGTTTAGAAATGCAAGTTATGCAACACTTAGGACACGTTTGGTAACTGAAATTTATTGTTTTGGAAGCAATGGTATCTATTTCTTATAGCACTTCTGTGTTTGATAACTGGAAGTGCTATAGTAACAACTTTGATTGGGACTTCCATTATCCCCAAAATGAGGATACTGCCGGTTCCATGCTACCCCATGGAAGGGACAAGTTTGGAACCTCCACCCGTGTAAGTCACGTGGCTTGAGTCCGATGAGAAAACCTCCACCATTTTCACCAATGCACCACCCTCTCTCACCCACCTCTCCCACCATCACTGCCAAAGAGCCATGACAACCAATCGACCAAGGCCCTCTCAAGCCTTCAAATGGTGTCAAGAAATTTAAGGTGCGGTTTGTGTAGAGTCGAGGCTCTAAACAATCAAAGTAAAGCGCACCTTCAAATAGTATCGAGAAATGTGGTCTCAATACTCGAAGTCTTTGTGATAGCCTTAAAATATATTTTTATCTTTAATTATAAAATTTAAAGGTTTAAAGTAATGTAGATCGAGCAGATCTATAAACACTTGAAAATCTTAAATTGACGGTCCAAAAATGCGTTACAAGATGTACTATTTCTAAAACTTAAAATCTATTTTTTTTCTCATGTCCATGTATCTTGATGTCGAGATGATTAATTTGAGGAAATTTGAGTATCAAAGTAACATCTTCTAGTGAAATTTTTGAGATGGGCTCTAACTTGATTGTTTAGAGCCTCGGTTCTATATAAACTTTTCCCTTATATTTATACCCAATTTATATGCAAATTTTAAAAACGACTAGTGCCTCTACTTCGGCTTGAGGATATGGAGTTTAACATTTATACTGTAAGGAACCCTAGGTATATAACTTCGAATTTGAAAATTGGAGGTATTTTAGTTAAGCAAATACTTTGAAACTTGAAACCCCTAATTCGGATTTCAAGGATTAAAAGTTTAACATTTATACTATAAAGAGCCTTGAGTATACTTTGGAATTTAAAAATCTAAAGTGTTTTAGTTAAGCAAATACTTCAGGACTTGAAAATCAAAAGTATTTTAGTTAGGCAAATATACTAGAATTTTTTAATTTGACAAAGAAAACTTCATAGTTTCCGGTTCTAAAGTATTTTCTCAATCAAAATACTTTAGATTTTCAAATTTTGAAGTAATCTTAGCCTCCTTGTAGGCCTCATTGATTGGGTGTATATATATGTTAAACTTCAAAATTTCAAAATCCGAAATAATGGCAATATTGTTATTTTAAATAGCGATTTTTTCTAATTTTCCCATATACATCTTATATACTTCCTGCATCTCCCAACCGTCTGGCTAAGATAATACCAGTCACAACATCATTCTTTTGCATTATACTATTTTTATTTGTATCTTACAAAACATTTTTACACCAAACTGGGGCAACCACTCCTCTCTTAAACTCGCACCTACAAAAAATATAAAAATATATTCATGATAAAATAAAATAACCAAAATTCCCTTAAAAATTTTAGGGGTATTTTGGTCATTTTATTTATAATATTTTAATATTTTTTTAATTGCGCCCATTGAGATGATGATAAATTCCAAATTTTATATTCATATGATTTGTAGAAAAATTAATAATTAAATACTTTGAGATGTCAGATCTAGATCACACAATCAACCGCTCACTTGTAACATTTTGAGACAAGTAAACTCAACGGTCCATCTAAATTGAAGTTATGGAAAGGAGGGGTCCATCTAAATTGGAGGTCTAGAAAGGAGGGGAAGTATGTATGGTGCATATGGCAAGGAAGTATAGAAAGTTTTCCCTTTTTTAAAAGAGGGTGCCGTAATCAATCCAAATAAAGTACAGCTTCAAATAATGCTAAAATATGTTGTTTCAGTATTAGAAACCTTTATAATGGCTTGAAAATTTATTTTCACCTCTAATTATAAAATTTAAAGATTAAAAAATAGTATCGATCGACTAGATCTATGAACACTTAAAAATCTTGAAAATTGATAGTCTAGATAATATATTATAAAATGCACTATTTTCAAGACTTAAAATTTTTTTTTTTTTTATAGCCATACATCTTGAAGGTGATACGATCGAAGTGAGGGTTTTCCAGTAACAAAACAACATCTTTTAATGAATTTTGAGATGCCTCTCAATTTGATTGTTTAGCGTTGCACCCTTATATAAACCTTTTTCTTAAAATAGATACCTTAGAAGGACACTAGCGGAATCCATGTGCTCCTTACGCGATTTGAATTCTTTTAAAATAAATTAAAAAGACTTTAATAAGGGTATGGTTTACAAAAGATTGTAACCTTAAAAAAAACAAAGTAAGGTGCACCATCAAGATGTAATTTTAGGCGTAAAAAAACTTCTCTCTCTTTGCATTAATCCCCATCCAACTCTCCCTCAAAAGTGCAGGCTCCAATTCTCCCTTTGGACTGCTACTCTCTGTTTTTATTGTTAAACCCACTATTTTTCTGTTAAACCTAAATTTAACAGAAAGAATTTGCCCCACCTAAGTTTTAGGTTGCCCCCTTAGAAGGTTAGAATTTGTCCCATTTTTTAATGGCCGCAAAAAAAGAAAAGATGGCTAGCCTCCATCCAAACCCGTGTTCGCAAAATCGAAGGGCAACGATTAACCGGACATAGGGCTAGAAGTGGTTTGAATTGGAACCAGACTAACTGGAGCAGTTAACCGGACTAACCAATCAAATAGATTTTTTTAAAAAAATAGGTCCAAAACTCTAAAAAAAAATATAAAAAAATGGAACTACTTATATTAAGTGTATAATATCTTATAACATATATTTATCTTACAAAAAAAATTGAAACAACTTTTTATAAATTAATATTTGAATACTATGGTCTTATACATGAAAAAGTATCTTAGGATATTTTTTGAAGATATTTTTGTCATGTAACGTATTCTTCCAAGAATTAACATATTCATCCCAAATCTTACATTGAAAACTTTCTAGTTTTTTTGGTACAAAAATCGCTTACATTAGGAATAAAAGTTTATGCACTGCAAACGTAGCATAATGCTATTAAATCCAATAAAAATGCCAACTAATTAAGACAAGCAATGGAAAAGACCTCTTCCATATAGTTAGATAAAGCATAATTCATACAATACTTTTTAGATGAAGTTAAATAAGGCATACGTCACAAAAAGTACATCTTATGATATGCAACAAAACGAAAAATCAATGCACTGCATACTGATATGTTCTATTGTTCTTATATGCATCTAACATATCCATATCAATGTGTTCTGCACTGATTTTATCAAAAAGTAAAAACAGTAGAACAAATAATTTGATCAAAAAATAATTTTATTAAGCAAAATAAAAAAACACTTCCCATATTTATCAAAAAACATAATGTTATTACAAAACCATAATTTTATGCAAAAATAACTTACTAAGCCCACTTTCCATATTCATCATAAAATATAATTTTATTAAATAACCATGATGTTATCAAAAAAATAATTTTGTTAAGCAAAATAGAAAAACAATTCCCATATTTGATCATTACTCTTTATCAAAAAACATAATTTTTTACTAAAAAACATAATTTTATTCGAAAGATAATTTTCTTAAGCAATATAGAAAAAAATTCCAACATTGATAAAAAAACATAATTTTACTAAGCAAAGTGATTTTTGTTTTTTAGAAAAATCAATTTCTCAAAATGTGAGAGATGATTTGAAATTAAGATCACCTTTGTAAACTCTCTCTCTCTCTCTCTCTCTCTCTCTCTCTCTCTCTTTCTCTTTCTCTGGAATCGGGCCAGATCGAGATCGGCCAGTGACCAATCCCAAGTTAGTCGGACGATTTTTTAAAAATCGGCCGATCTTTTAAAAGCCTTTTCCATAACATTCCAAAAACCTTGATAGAAAATGGTTAAAAAAGATAAAAAAAGAAAGAGAAGAACCAAGCACAAACAAGGCGATGGTGTAGTGTTTCATTGAACAAAAGGCAACCAAAATTTTTACATGCACTTAAAAACATATAATGTCTCATTTCCATCATTACAAATATAACTATATTATGCACTTAAAAAAGCATAATTCAAAAAAATCAGAGTGACATTATCATGCACTTATCAAAAAGAAAAACCAAATTCATCAAAAAAATAATTTTATCAAAATGAATAATTTTATTGAGAAAAATAGAAAAAAACTTCCCATATTCATCAAAAAACAAAATTTTATTAAAAAATCATAATTATTTAAGCAAAATAGCAAAACCCTTCCCATCTTCATCAAAAGACATAATTTTATTACACAATCTTTTTTTTTATAAAAATCGATTTTTCAAAAACCCAAAAAATGAAGAATATTTCAAGCAAGAAACGACCATCAATGTTGGATAATCGAACAAATAAACATTCATACATTGTAAATGCTTCATCTTTCAAACGCACCAAATATCATAAAAAAGTATTTGATATTTTTAATTTAATTGAAAAAAACGGGGAAATTTCAAATATATGAAAATTTAATAATATGGCGCTACAAAAAAATGTATATATAAAAAAAAAGTCAATCATAAATAAACATACCAATTTTATTTGAGATATGAAGCCTCAATGATCAAAATCCACAATACAATTTGATAAAAAAAAATCAATAAATGATAAAACACAACCAATAAATAGATAAAAAATCTACTTTTTTGGGTAGAACACAAATTCTCTACGCAGCAGCATTCCGAACAAAAATAAACCGTTGATTTTTTGTTTTTTAAACAAATTAAAACTTGAATCTAATAAATACCTAGAATAACAATCAAAACCTTCAAATTTCTTCTGGAACCATTGAGTATTGAGGAGAAACCTTCAAATTTCTTCAAGAAACGTTAGGTATTGAGGAGATTATTGGAAGAATGGAAAAAATTTTAATAAACCTAAAAAACCAGCCATTTCCGTCCCATAAACTTTTTTATTTCATAAAGTACTTGTTTTATATTCATTATATAGTGATTTAAACCATTAAAACACGAAAAAAACAAAAAAAAGCACAAACAGAATAAAAAAAAAGTGAAAATTTAGATTCATAGTTTCCTGATACATATAACGGGCTTTGTGATAAATAACGGTTGTTATATGGAGGCTACTGTCATATCAGGCGATAAAAAAAGTAAACCGGACCGCTTAAGTAAAGCTGTCGATTTTGAGAAAAACTGCTAAACCGACTTATTTTGAGAAAAAATAGCCGGTTCGACATTGAACAATGTCGATTTAGGAGCTGGTTTTTTTTGGAAAGGGCCGTCTAATAAGGTGTACCACCAAACCGGCCCTAACCAGACTCGCCACCCTACCGATAGGGATTTGACCGGCCAGTTCCGATTCTATCCGACCAGTTTTTGCGAAAACTTATCCAAACCTAGCTTCTTTTTTTTTTTTTTTCTCTTTATTGTCTAGCCTAACTCCAAAGCTTAGATGAATTCCTTGCATGCCGCTTGTTACTGGTGGCAAAGGGGCAGGTATGGTAGGGTTCAGTTGGACCCGGACCTGAAATACCTGACTTGTACCCAACGAGTCCAATTGAACATAGCTATATCCATACCCGACAAATAACTTTGGACTCGGGACCCGAACCCGAGCCCCAACCCAGACCACCTCTCTCTCTCTAACGGTGCAGCCATCTTCCTCTCTCTATCTCGCTGCGGGTATCGTGGGGTTCAGTTGGACCCGGACCTGAAATACCGGACCGCTACCCAACGGGTCCAAATTGAACATAGCTATGTCCATACCCGACAAATAACTTTGGACCCGGGACCCGTGCCCGATCCCAGACCACCGCTCTCTCTAACTGTGCAGCCATCTTCCTCTCTCTATCTCGGTTCAGCCACTTTCATCTCTTTCTCGCTCATCTATTCATTCTCTCTCTATATGTTTCACCAAAACCATCATAACACCGAACAAAAGCAGAACCAGAACCATGATAGACCTCCATAACCAGAACCTCCGCCTTCTGTTCATAGCCTCCATAACTCCGCCTCCTCCTTCATAGCCTTCATAACCAGAACCTTCCAGAGCAGGGAAGGCTTCCACCTCCGATCGTCGATTTCTGATCCACAAGGCTCGCACCTCTCGGTCGTCGATTTTTGATCGGGAAGGCTCTGGTCTCTTGGATCGGCCATGACCATGATAGAGCAGCCCTTGATTTGGTTAAGTAATGAGGGTTTGCCAATGCTAAGGATGAAGGGAAGTAGAGAGAGAGTGATTAATTAGAGTTTCATGGCTACCAAAGATAGTGCAGAAGTATCTCTTCTTGGGCTCTATAGATTTACAAGGCTCCGCTGTTTCTTTCGTCTCTCTCATCTAGGGTTTCCCTTTCTCTTTCGACAACCACCATAGCCACCACCGCCTCTTCTCCTTCCCTCCATAACCAGAACGACAAGAGCAGAGGTCTGTAATAGCGATTTAGGGATTTACACCTTTAGGGTTTGGGTTTGGGTTAAGGACTTAGGGACAGGCGAGGCCGCGAGGGTTGTAGAGAGGGAGAGTTGCAGAGAGGTTGGCAAGGCCGCGAGGGTTTCAGAGAGGGAGAGTTGCAGAGAGGGAGGCGAAGCTGCGAAGGTTGCAGAGAGGGAGGCGAGGTTTGGGGTTTAGCATTCCCATTGAACTTAGGGTTACGTATTTGAGTTGGGGCTTAGTAAAAAAAAAATTATTATTTAAAAGTTCGGGCCCCGGTACCGGTGCCATACCCGGACTCGGGACTGTTCGGGTATACAATTTTGGACCCGGGTCTTATTCGCTGGTCCAAAACTTAGATCTATAGCCGGGTCCGGGTTGGGTACAGGTCTATTGCCACCCTTAGCTGCATCGTAGCCAACCTCCTAATGAATGTGTTTTATTTTAGGGTGTGGTTTATATAGAGCCTGGGCTTTAATCAATCAAATTAGACGCATACCTTCAAATAGTATCGAGAAATGTGGTTTCAATACTGAAAATCATTTTGATAGCTTTAAAATATAAAGTTTAAAAAATAGTGTCGATCGATAAATCTATAAAAACTTGAAAATCTTGAAAATTGACGGTCTAAATATGCGTTACAAAATATACTATTTCCAAAACTTGAAATCCATTTTTTTGTCCTCATGCCCATGCATCTTGATGCCAAGAGTATCACTTTGAGGATATTTGAGTATCAAAACAACCTCTTCTAATGAAATTTTTGGGGTAAGCTTTAATTTGTTGGTTTAGAGCCTCGGCTCTATATAAACATCGCCCTTTATGGGTTTTTATATGCAGAAGATATAGAAGATACGAGAGGGACAGGGACACAAAAAAAGGTTTTCAAAAGAAAGTGGGTCTACTGAGTATTTAGGTGCTCAAATTCCGTATCAACCTCCTCATGTTTTATATATAGATATAGAAGATACGTCCTCATGTTTTATTTTACATATAAACATAGAAGGTACGTGAAACATGCATAGAGATATGGAAGATATGTGAACACTGACAGGGACCCATATATAGAAGATACGTGAAGACTCACAGGGACCCAAAAAAGTTTTGATATAGAAGATACGTGAACACTGACAGGGACCATATATAGAAGATATAGACTATACGTGAAGACTCACGGGACCCAAAAAAGTTTTGGGCCTTTAGGTGCCCCAATTTCCCTCTAAAGTATCTCACCATCCATATCAATAAACAGTGAGAAAGGATTAACCTTATTCTAATGGGTGTGGTTTGCATAAAGTTACAACTTTGATTGCAGTTCCAAATTTTATTTCAAATTTTATTATAAATATAATTTTGGTGTCAAAAAATCTTGGGATAGCTTGATAATTAACTTTGATATATAATTATAAAAATTTAAACTCTAAAAATAATTCTAAAGTAGATTTATAAACACATGAAAATCTTGAAAATGAATACTCCTTATAATATGTTGCAACATACATTATTTTCAGGGCTCAAAATATTTTTATTTTTGTAATATTCATACATCTCGAAGTTGACATGATTAATTAAAGGGTTTTCCAACTTCAAAGCAATCTTAAAGATGGATTTTTGATGTGCACCTTAATTATGCATTTTAAAGCTGTATAAACTTTTTCTTATTCTAATTAGGAGCTCTAGTTTCTAGAGAATATTTTTGAAAAGTGCTTTATGCGTCACGTACACATAACTACATTTATATCCCCTCAGGCATCACACATCCATCTTAAAGATAGATGTTAAGATAGATGTAAAGTGGTGGTCTCTTTAAGAAAATAAAAGGCAAAAATATGTAAATATTTGTTTTAATTTATGTTATTACAAAAAGATCTAAAACTTTATGTTATTACATATATGTTTGTTTTTTGAACTTCATAACTATTTTTTTTTAAAAAAAGATAAAATTGCCCATTTTCAAAAATAGAAATACGTCTGATTTTGGTTTTTGAAAATCGAAAATGGCCCAGTCCATTTAACACTACGTGCAACCCTTCGGTCTCCAAAATCTTGCTCTCTACAAACCTTTGGGTCTCAAAACTTATGCTTTTTGCAATTTTTTCTCTCTTTCCTCTCTCTTATAAATTTAACCAGTCCATAAGTAAATTTCTCGATAGATTTTTAGATATAATTTTCAACATTAAAAATATATATTTCGGCACGATTCTCTCTCTTGAGCTCTTTCTTCAAAAATAACATATTACCTAACTTTTCTCTCTCTAAATGCACGAATGACATCTCCTAATATAATTCCTAGCCTCCGCCATTGAAAATTCGGAATTAAAAAAGAAACATCTCTTTGCATCTACGATGGCAAACGAGGTCTCAACCCGAACCTCTAATGGCTTCTCACGCCCCAATCCGATGTCTCTCCCCCCTCAATTAATGGTGCCCAACCATCGAACTTGTGGCCCTCCTCAACCACCCAATCCTACTCCAACTCAATTTCCCAATACTTTTGCGCCCAACGATGCTCTATTGGCTTGGTTCAAAAGCGAATTCGGAACTGCAAATGCCATTATAGACCTTCTATGCTCTCATCTTCGATTGGTTTCAGATAGGCCCTCTCAATATGACTCAGTTTTGCCTTGTATACATCAGAAGAGACTAAATTGATTTCTCAATCTGAAAGTTTCGAGAGGTGCCTTTTTTGGTTTTTCAAAAACTGAACTCAAGCTTATTTCGGTTTTTAAAAAACCAAAAATAGATAGTTTTGTAATTTTTTTTAAAAAAATTGTTATGAAGTAAAAAAAATAGACATATGTGTAATAACAAAAAGTTTTACATAATTTCTGAATAACTTAAACTAAAACAAATATTTATATAATTTTCCTAAAATAAGAACCAGTAATCTAAAATTATTATTCATAATTTGTAAATTTACATTTTTACATATGAATAATCTCATATTCTATACACTTCAAAATTAAGTCCAAAATCTAGCTCCAAAATAAATCATAAAGAGGGGACTCCTACTCATAAAAACCGTGTCCAAACACCAAACCTTTTACGGAAATCCTCTCATGTGAAATGGGGGGCTTTTAATCCCTCAACAGTGAGGATGATATTTTCGCATGTCATGGCTTTTCTCTGTGCCACTAACGACCATCTACATTATTACTGTCGGTCGAATCCGTACTCACCGTACGTAATACCTGCGTACGCGTCAAGCGGACCCTCCCATTCCCGGCATCACTGTACTTTCCCACCCTTCTGCTCAAAAAAAAAATCTTTTTTGGATAATTCTCTCTCTAAATATCCTTTTCCCATTCACTCTCTGTAATTCCTATTTTCTCTCTCTTCCCATTTTTTTAATGTAATTTGCCTTTTTTTCCTCTAGGTAAACTGTCCCCTCTCTCCTCAATTCCTAGGCCCAATGCACTCTTTCCCTGAAAGTTTGAAGAGGATTATTCTCTTCAGGTTATTATCGTCATGCATTACTTGCATTTGCAAATTAATACTTCATCAATTCCTGTCGAAGATTAATGGTCACATGAATACTTCATCAATTCATGTTGAAGATTAATGGTCAAATGAATACTTCATCAATTCATGTTGAAGATTAATAGTCTTCAGAGAGATGGTTCAGTTTCCCTTACAAATGAGTGTTCTTGAAAGAGCGAAAATAAGAGAGTTTTGTCCAAGTTCAGTTTCATGGATTCATGGTTAATTTTCCCTTCTTCAAGTTGTAGGAGTAATTGATGATTCACAGTTCTCAATTGAAGAAGAGGAAGCAGATTGCACTGTTTCCTTTTGCCCATAGCAACAAGACGATGCTATTTGCCCGAACTCATGTTCCTTTTTCGCTTCTTCAAGTTGCAGGAGTAATTGATGATTCACGGTTCTCAATTGAGGTTACAGGAGTAATTGATGATTTACCATTCTCAATTGAGGAAGAGGAAGTAGATTGTACTGTTTATTACTCTTGATTCACAGTACTCAATTGAGGAAGAGGAATCAGATTGCACTGTTTCCTTTTGCCTGGCAAGAAGACGATGCTATTTGCCCGAACTCATGTTCCATCAGGCTTCAGCCATGACAGAAAGGAAGAAACATCTCTTTGCAATCCTCTGCGCCCTTCTTTTGATCTTCACGATCTCCGGTTCTTCATCCTCATTCAATCTCTACTGCCTTTTAACTGCTGGCTTGCCTTCAAATTTTGTTCATAAAGGCCCTTCTTATCCTCCTGTGTTGGCTTATTGGATTTCCGGCTCTCATGGTGACAAGCGTAGAATTCTTCGCCTTTTGAAGGTAGTTTACCACCCAAGAAATCAGTATCTTCTTCACCTTGATTCGGAAGCCTCTGTAGCAGAGAGAGAGGAATTATCAAGAGAGGTTCATGCTTTTAGGGTTTTCATGGCTTTTGGGAATGTTGATATTATTGCAAAGGGTGATCGTGTTGATTTTGCGGGTTCATCTTGTTTGGCTTCAATGCTTCATGCCTCGTCCATTTTGCTTGGGGTTAGTAGTAGTTGGGATTGGCTCATTACTCTTACGGCATCGGATTATCCCATTGTAACACAAGATGGTATGTGATATTATTTATTTTGTTTGTATCTTTTATAGTTCGAAAGTGGTTTGTGATTTAGGTGTTCTTCTTGTTGATCTTTTATGTCCAAGGGTTTTTCTCTTCATTTACCTTGCATTTCCTGGTATAAACTGCATGTGCAATGTTTGCTTGGGTCCTTGAATATCTCATCTTGATGTATTTGATTATAAAAATTACTACGATTCTAAAGGTTTTCAAAATTTACCAAACATAGTTTCCCATTTAACAAACTGGGAGTTGAAGCAAAAATGGTCCCATCTTTCTTTCTTCTAAGTCTGATTTGGGAGGTGGATGAAGCGGGGCTAAAAGATGATGAGATTCCCAATAACAGTGACGAGTTGATTCTAAAACATTAAACCGTATGAATTATGGTCCTCTTGTTTCAAGGCATGTCTATTGACACTATCTCAAGATAACATTTGCCCACTATGTTATTGAGGTGCATTAGTGTTATCAAGATCAAAGTAATCTTGATTGTTCAAATGTACAGGAACAGCAAGAACAGAGTACCAACGAAATAGATGATAAAAGTGATCTTGCTCGTTCAAATGCACAAGAACAGTAAGAACTAAGAACCACGAAACAACAGTCTATTGCCTTGCTTTTTTGTGAAATAGAGAAAGAGAGAGACTGTTATGAAACTATTTGAAGTAGAGGTTCAAATCAGTTAAATAGAGAGTCTAGACTCCCTTTCAAATAATGGAAGCTAACTGTTTGAAGTGTGTGTTCTTGGACAAATCATGTCTTATCGAGGTTAACAATCATATTTTTATTAACAACCATAACTGCTCCCCACTTTGGGTTGTCCAATGGTCACGTTGGTTCAATTTTTTAATATTTGAGTTAAAAAATGAACCACGCGTCCATAGCCATGGCTGATAGTAGGCGTAACTGACACACCCTTAAGCATGGCCAATAGTCGTCCCCCACAAGGTTGTTAAATGCGGGATGGAATCAATTCTCTAGGGGGGTCCACTGCATTTTGCACCTGGATGTGGTGCTTCACTTCTAATGTGGTCAATAAATTTTAAAACTCTAGGGGGGTCCACTGCATTTTGCACCTGGATGTGGTGCTTCACTTCTAACGTGGTCAATAAAATGTAAAAATAAAATATAGAAAATATAAGAATATAAAGGTTAACATGAATATGTGATTTGTGTGATAGTAGGCATTTTAATTTGGTATTGTATGAAATACATCCATTTTTTTGTCATTGATAACCTGATAAAGAGCAAAAGAAAACAATCTTGTTTCTGTTGCCAAATGTAATTACCATGTAAAATTAATTAATCCATTCCACTCATTAAATTGAATAAAACACAAAACAATATACCAAGTTACCAAACCTCTTAAAAAAAATAAAATAGCATCAAGCACGTAATAACCGATATCAAAAGATACTAAATACTAAAGACTAATTGTCTAAAAGTACTCAGAAGTGCATAAGATCCAAAGGCCAAAATTTCATGACAAAAAAAGTAAAATTTTTTGCCCAAAGATCCTTCAAAAAATAGCATAAAAATCAAGTCGAACATTTGCACAAAGAATCCACAGAATTTATCCTATTTAAAAAAAAAGAACAAAAGAAAATCGTTCTTGATTTTTTCGCTTTAACCCCCTTAGAACCATGAAAAGCTGGTTCTAAGGAGCTTTTGGGGGCTCTATACCTCCTCCAAACTCTTTTCTCCCCTTGTGGGGGGAATGTCCAGCATGGTTCGGAGAGCACCTTTAGTCTGTGTTGTGAATGGAGGCCCCCCTATAAAGAAAGAAATGGTTCTTCCCATGGTGGAGTAACCGTAACCATTGACTCTATTTATTATTATGGTAAATCAGTGCATCAAGATGTCAATCTGAAATCTTATTTCGCTTTGATATGTCCACCACTAAACCGCCGTGATGTGCTGCCTATGCAGGCGCATCATGCTAGCTCACTTAGGTGGCCATATGCGGTGCACGCCCATGGTTGCACTTGCTTTGATGGTCGCATTTAATAACCGCGTCACCCATAACCACGGCCGATAGTCGTGCTGCCGATAACCATGACGATAACTGTGGCCAATTATATCTGAGGCTAATGGCATTAGCTGTGATTAAGAATGTGTGTGGCACGAGTTTACATGTGCACGGGCTAAGTGCACCTCATGTTCTGTACAAAGTGTATCTCAAGCGCCCCTTCTCTCCTTTGTTCAATGAACATAAAGGTGAAAAGGATTTCTCTATATATACTTCGTCTCTCATTCTATTTATCAATGTGGAACTAAATACCCTACCATTCTCTCATTTTTATGAGACAAAAGTATAGTTTACAAAATTGTAACATTTTGAACTTATATATTTTAAAAGAGTAATGATCCTATGAGATCCTTCCACACCCATGTGTGTAGGACCCCAAAGGATCACTATTAAATTTGGCACAGATCTCTAAAAAAGTTATCACATGGGTGTAGGACTTGACTTTTCTAGATATTTGTGCCAAATTTAATGGTGATCCTTTGAGGTCCTACACACATGGGTGTGGGAGGGTCTCATAGGTCATTACTCATTTTAAAATACCCTAAAGTATTTTTTCTACTAAAAAATACTAACATCTACATCTTTTTGTCAAGAAAAGCACAACCATGCACATTAATATAGTGCTGTATTCTCTCTTCCAAATTATTCTAAAAAAAGATGCATTTGTTGTCATTGGCATCTTCATCCTTGGATTTAAAGTATATAATCTCATGAAGTACCTTTGAATGTTAACACATTCTGTTTTGGTATCCAATGGGTTTTCTTTGTTTTTTCTTTTTTCATCTTCATGATCATAGATAGTTTTCATGATTATTTGATTTGGTTTCAACAGATTAGTACTCTTATGATTATATTGACTTTCAGAAGAGTTATGTCAAACCAATTATAGATTTACACATACATAAAATGCAATTTACAAATTTATAGAACATCTACAAACCACATTGAGTTATATTATACAAAACATCAAATATCCTCATAGGGAGAGAAACTACTAATATATGATGATCAGATTGACTTTAATTTACAAATTAATTGATCTCTTTATTCTTGTCATGGTTGTTGGGAGTGGGAGTGCGAGCGTGGGATCGACACATGGTTGAAGCTCTATATCTTCATAGCGCTTGGAAGCGTTGTTTGGGAAGTGGGTTTGGTCATCTACTCCCTCCCAAAGGCATGTTGGTCATCTACTCCCTCACTTAAAAGACCTACTTTGGAGGATTTTTTCAATCTAAAATTTAGGGAACCAACTAAGAATCACTATATGATTATTGTTAAAAGAAATTTTTTTGAATTTTGAGTTTTGTTTGACTCATGATGGGTTTAGGTAAAATTTTATGTTGGCTTTTTACCTAACACAACCATGCCCCTTTACCTGGGCATGGGATGGGTCAAGGGAAAGTTTAAGGTCATCATCCTTTTTAGACCAAAAAAGACCGCACTTTTTGGGTCGATAATCCAGAAAAATGGAGAGATCAAGAAAGATGTCGCACATAGAATTAGAGCTGGGTGGGCGAAGTGGAGATGTACAACTGGAATTTTATGTGATCACCGCATACCAATGAGGTTGAAGGGCAAGTTCTATAGGACAGCGGTGAGACCAACTTTGCTTTATGGGGTGGAATGTTGGGCAGACAAAAAATAATATACCCATAGAATGAGTGTAGCAGAGATGAATATGTTGAGATAGATGAGTGGCAAGACAAGAAGGGATAGAATTCGAAATGAATCTATTCGAGAGAATTTAGGCGTGGCATCAATAGGCGATAAAATGAGAGAGAGTAAACTTAGGTGGGCTGGCCATGTGTGGTGCTAACCAAGTACATCAATTGTAATGAGGTGCAAGTTAGTTGAAGTGGAAGGACTAAAAAAAACAAGGGGTAGGTCCAAAAGGACATGGTTGGAAGTAGTCCGAAAATATATGGGAACTTATGGCCTCACTTATGATATGACCTTTAATAGAGCAGAATGGAGAACCATGATTCATGTTGTCGACCCCAATTAATTGGAAAAATGCTAAAATGATGATGATGATGAGTTTTGTTTGACTCTTTAGATCTCACCCTTCGAAAATTGGATAGTCATTGTTCAATCTTAAGAGATCATATTTTTTCTTACATAAGAGTGTCCAATTGAGATTTTCTTCTTTTTTTTTAGTCTCTAGATTGAAGAGGTTGCATCCCCAAAATTTGGGGTCCTAAAATTACTCCTACACTAGGTTTCACCCCCAGTGAGTAAATGCATAGTATACTCCTGTGGGAGTATAAAATCTTTTGGCTATATATACAAATATGTATTAGTTATTCTAGGATACACCATATTAATGGTGAATGTAGAATTTTCTGTCCAGAAATTTTTGACAATCGAATGCCTTCACAAATAGAAATTACATTAACAATGGATTGTTTTACAACTTTGAAAGGATGTATTTGTAATTTTAAATTATTTGTAACATTTTTTTTGAGAGAAAGTTAACTACTTGTAATATAATCATCATTCAAGTCAAAGGAGTCTTTTTAAATTTGAATGAGTTTTTGATGGATTTTGAAAAAACAAAAATACCCTTCCTAAAATACATGAACTATTTATAATCAAAAGTCATTTTATACAATATAAGGGCATTTTATGATCAAAAGTTTTGGAGTAAGAAATTCTAAGTTCACTATTAGTATGGTTTATTCTAGAATAACCATATGTATATTTAGTCATTTAAAAAATGATAAATTTGTAATCCACTTGATAGCGTCATCAACACATGCATAACTATTACCTCTAAAGCTGAAAGTCCCATAAAAAATTGCAGAAAATGAGATTGGAGGGCCATGATAAAAACCGAACTTAGGAATCGCTTGAGTCCGTAACCAAGTGAGACTTGGCTATTCGTTGTAGTGAGAACCGCCCAGTTGTAGACTATCATGGCAATTCCTCTATTTGGGACTCTTCGAGACTAGGGAGCCCCAAGTCTAAGTCGACTCGGGTAATTTGAGTCGATTTGCCAGTTTTCAACTACTTATCCAAATCACAACCATGAAAATGGAAAACAAAAATCATTTGTAAGTGGTTATTAGTTAGAAACTTGTCGAAAACAAAAAATATTTCATAGTTATGGAGATCTTCTAAGTAGGGGCTGCTTTCGCTCTCATATCTCGTTCAGGGCTCCAAACATGGGATATCAATTCTAGGTGATTCCTTGATATTAAGGGTCTTGATATGGGAAATCAGAGATCTCAATCTTATGTTATTGGGACCCAGATCCTTATACCAAAAATCATCGTTTCATAAGTCAGCAGCATTGCGATTCCACCAAGATGGAATCAAGTATCCTGGTGCGAGTTTCAATGACACATTTCTTGGTTCATATACAAGGGGTGTGGATCACTGGATCTCAATTTTTCTATGACCTATAAACTCTTTAAATGCCATGATTTTGTAAATACAATGTAAAGAAAAATGGCTCGCCTAGTGCCTAGGCGGCTGCCTAAGCAGGCTAGGGGGATTTGGGTGCATCGCGTAGACCTAGTCCGCCCTTCTAGGCACTGGGGTTTGGGTGCATCGTGCAGGCCTAGGCAGCCCTTCTAGGCACTTGGTCTTGAGGTGCGTGCCCAGCGCATAGGCAAGCGCTCAGGAGCAAAAACACTCCTCATGGAGGGGCATTTTTCCATTTTTACCCCAACATAAGGGGGTTTATTTGGGTTTTATATGTCCTAAACCCCC
Source organism: Amborella trichopoda (assembly GCF_054954075.1). NCBI lineage: Eukaryota > Viridiplantae > Streptophyta > Magnoliopsida > Amborellales > Amborellaceae > Amborella > Amborella trichopoda. The sequence continues at coordinate 14,463,493 of NC_142348.1, read as the reverse complement.
TTTTTTATGTATTAGGTGCAAAAATAAAGAAGAAAAACACACATTTTTGCTTTCCAGTTACTTTCATCGGTTAATTCGAAGTTTTGAATTATGTATATGGAGTATGGAGTAAGGACTGGGATGGTAATCGTGGTACTGGTATGGAGTATATGGAATGTGGACTGGAATGGTAATCATGGTAATGGTATGGAGTGGATGGACTATGGCCTATGTGTTATGGCGTAGTGCCCTTCAGGCACTGATAGACCAATGCCTTCGTTTATCACCTGAATATGTTGATTCACGGTGTCAAGTGCTTGCACTTGCAATCTCGTGACTCAACCAGTGTGCTCTATGGTGTTTGGGTTGGGTTTTGTACTATAGAGTATGGATTAATTAGACTATAATTTATTATTGTGAATTGTGACTTAGACTATATGATTGTAATATTTTCCTTGTGATTATGTTAGTACCTAGTGCTTGTAGTCTAGTCTACTAGTGGACTAGTACTGAACTTGAATGTTAGATTCTATTTTCCTATTTTTCTTAATGTATTATTAACAAATTGTCCAAATCTCAAATTCTTTGGTTTGTCTTTGGAGTTTGGATTGATTGAACGTAAAAAATGTATTCAAAACGTGTTAATATACTTTTTTACACATAATTTGGTCCTAAAACATATTTTTTGGACATCTCCCACCCCTATTTCTTCCACCTGGGGCGCTGGGCAGCCAGGAGCCCTCCATCCGTGTAGGTGCCTCCCCAAGTTTTTTTAAACATTGCATATATATTTTGTAGTTCATAAATTTACACACCTTATGAATTATGACTTGTTCCTAATTTCAATAAAAGGCAACAAGAAAGCGCAAGGAGAGAGAAGGAAGTTGGGATGAGATACAAAGGAATGCATTGCGGTTCTATTGAGGAATGAGATCATGAAAAATACGATGAACTTCCTTGGGACTATTATATTGGGTCTTGTCCACTTCCCTAAAGGGCTTCTATTGCTTAATTGTTGGTTAAGTAAATCGCTTCATACATGGAGTTGCCTTATTAGTGACGGAATAATATGTATGTTTGGAAATTTGAGGTCTCTCTCGTGTAGAGGTCATTTAACCCCTAGCAATCTTTGATGGAGGAGAGCTATGGGGAATTTTATTTGGCAATGTCCTACTCTTTTTTTTCTTATTTTGCAAAGGAGAACTTATCATATTGGTTTGTAGTATCACTACTCATTTGTGATATCTTACTCCATTGGTTACAAAAAATCCAAGAGATTTTCAATGAAATGATTTTTGTTTACATTGATACCTGGCTTTGTGAATTTGGAAAAGTTAAAAACTCTATTAAATGGAACTCACACCTAGATCATAATACAATGGATAATTGAACTTCGGGAACCTTGATCCTAACCCGGCGGAATTCCATCCTATAAGGGATCCACTCCTTTACAGATATGGAACTCGATCCCTAAAAGTCAAGGATCTCGATCCCTACATTTCCCCATGTACAGAACTCGTTCCCGGGACCACATGACTTCGCAGCTTCCTCGCTCCATACTTTCACTTTCAATCCCAAAGTTGTTTTTTGCCCCACCCTGGTAATTGTGAAATATAGCTAAAACCAAAGACGACAGGTTCAAAATTCAAAATTTTCTGAAACGTCCCCTAGGGTCGAGATTCTTTCAAATCATATTCATGCCCCATTTTTAGTTTGGGATCAAGATCCCTATAAGATAGAGAACAAGCTTCCTTGTTGAGGGAGAGAGCTCCACTCAGGCTCTGACTCTGGCTCTGGCTCTAGCTCTGGCTCGGATAGCCGGAGCCTTCCAAGGGGGTTGCCAACCCCCCAACTATACTCCCTGCATCCATGGTTCATTTCATCCAGTTTGCATGGAAGTTGCTTAGTAGCTGCTATCTCATAAAATTTGAGTTCTCATAGCTAGCACGTACCTTATTTTGAGAATTTGCTTAAGTAAATAACTGATGATTTTATTATGTTTGCAAATATTTATTTTTATGAGTATGAATACATTAAACAATTGATGCACCTAAAGCAGTTAGACTTGGGCACTATGGAACAATTAATAATCATTATTGAATGATGTTTCTAAGTACAATATGCAATTTAACATCTCAATCTATGGGAAGATGTTTTTGACAATACAACCCGTCCCCTTGCAGTCACCAAAACTAATCTATCTTAGATGGGATTAATAAACAATAGCCTGTTTGTGATGTTCATAACTTGAAACATAAATTACAGTAGAGAATGCAACAATTAGAAAACTCCATCGTGGCTGGTCTGTAGCCCGGTTAAAGGGGGAGGGTTATGTTAGGTAACCTAGTGTAAAACTTTACTACATTTTTTTATGAATTCAGAACCGATGTTATATGCTCAAGCTAAGCGATGCGCTGTTCTAACACTTGGGTGCGTGAGAAATGAACAAGGTTTAGCTAGAGCATCCCCTGAAAAACGACGTGCTGCAACGTTTCCCAGTTGAGGTGATAAGTAATGGTTCCCATGCCATTTTGAACGAGCATTGGTAAAGAAGCTAGTCTAAGAGAATATGATTCGTCTAGAAAATTTAATAGTTAAGAATATGGAGTTAGTGGATACGATGAGATGAAGGAGAGTTAACATAGCTTGCCTATAGGACACTAAGTGGTAAGGGGTAAATGCTAAGGAAATTGATGGATATAAACTTTGGTATAGAGGAAAGGATAATAATAGAAGTGGCGCAGGCATAATAGTAGCCAAAGATTTATAGGATAAAATAGTAAATGTTAAAAGTATAGGTGATAGGTTCCTATTAATCAAACTTATGTTAGGAGATAATTAATGTAATAAGTGCTTATGCGCCACAAATAAGACTGAAGGATAGGTTTAAAAGACAACTTTGGAAGGACATGAATTAGTCCAAGGAATACCAAATGGAGAGAGAGCTTTCTTAGAAGGGGATTTAAATGGTCATGTGGGAAAATCTATGGACTAGCAATCAGAAGATCTACTAACTTGCAGAAAATTATCCCCATAATTCTACTTTCACGGCCCAAAAATTTCTCAACCGGATCTGTGTAAGATGTAAACAATCCTTAATATATAATTTTAGAAATAGAAAGTTTCATAACTCTTTGTGATTGGTAACATATACACATACGTTCTTTAAAGCCATCTGCTTGTTGATTATATTTAACTTTGGAGAGCATGTTACATGGCTTGAATTCAAGCAGTCTTGATACTGTTGGATTTACATCTTCAGGTAAACTATGCACTTTTTCAAGAGAGTATTGTGCTTCAACTTTTGTTTTCTATCCTTCTAATTTTGCTATTAGGTCTATGATTTCTTTGCATATAAGAAGCCGAACCTAATTCCAACTCCTTTTTGGGGAAAAGTTGTTACAATAAGGGACCTGCCTTTGTCTTTCCAGTACCTCTCAAATTAGTACTAGATAGTTACAATTTTTCTAGATATGCTTAGTACTTGCTTAATAGCTCTTTATATATTTTTACTATCATAATACCTGTGGGAAAATTGTTGATAGAAAAAGTAGTAATTATGGGAAAATATTATAAAAGAAAAGGGAACTATGTATATTATATTGGTGAATAGTTCAAAAAGTGCAAAAAAAAGTGAACAAGATGAAGTGGATTCTAATCAGACATTCTACCATTATTGTGATTTCTGGAAAATCTTGAAGTGTGAGAATATCAGACCACATGCTTTTCAATAATATTTTACTTTTTGGTTTCTGACAATGAGAATGACCATACTTTCTAGGGCAATGATTCTTCCAAAGTGCTCATATTTTTGCCATGATGTTTAAGGAAAAGGATAACTAGAGTAGGGTTTTGATTTTTGGCCATTTGTAGAAACTCTGAAGGCGTGGTATTGACTTGTATTATCTCAAGGTTTCAATGAGTTGTCTCATGGATTGGTAAAGGATCCAGTAAGTTGTTGGTACCGCCACATAGATTGCAGAAATTGTTCCCTAGACTTCCTTTTCACTAGAGTTCTCTGTTTGCGGCATTCTTCGCATACTTGAAAATAAACACTTGAGCAGGTATGTTAGCTCCTATGATTAGACCTGATCTCCAAGAACTTTCCAAATTATATTGGTACTGTGATGGCCACCTCTCGTATCATGCAACCTATTAAAGTTGTCTTATTTGCTGGTTTTCTCATATTTGATGTCAGGTGAATTTATGAATATACACGTAGACTAAGTGTAGCTGAGATGAGGATGCTGAGATGGATGAGTAGAAAGATAAGAAGGGATAGAATTCAATATAAATATATTCTGAAAAATTTAGGTGTGGCACCAATAGGAGTTGAAATGAGAGAAAGTAGACGTAGGTGGGTTGGCTATGTATGTTGCAAACCCAGTACAATACCCGTTAGGACGTGCGAGTTAGTTGAAGTAGATGCGAGTAAGTTGAACTAGAAGACCATACAAGGGCAAGGGGTAGGCCCAAAAGGGCATGGTTGGAAGTAGTGACAAAAGATATGGGGAGTTTAGGCCTCACTGACGGTATAGCCCTTAATAGAGCAGAATGAAAGATCAGGATTCATGTAGCCAAATCCCAATTAGTTGGGAAAGGGCTTCGACGATAATGATGATGTCAGGTAAATTTATGCTCATTTATGAATATTTCCCCATTCTATGTCTAGTATTCTTTCGTTTTTGTCTAGTATTGAACTGATTTATCGAATAACGCTCAAGCATTTTAATATCCCATTTAATTGGCATTTTAACTATCATGTGCTACATGTATCTTGATGCTGCAAGAAGAAGTGGGGGCAGGGGAAGGGAACAAATTAATACTCATGTGTTTATTTGTGATGCAGATTTACTCCATGTCTTCTCATTAGTGCCGAGGGATTTGAACTTCATAGATCATACCAGTGACCTTGGGTGGAAAGAGTATGCAAACTCTGTTGTTTATGTTATTTTCAAAATAAAAAATTGTTCGGTTGTTTTCCTTTACTGGATGTTATGGGTCTTTATAGTTTCTGCTTCTGCAGGGATCAGAGAGTCTGCCAGATTGTAGTGGATCCACAGCTCTATTTGGTAACAAGATATGATATTTTCCATGCATCAGAACGGAGACCTACCCCAAATGCTTTCAAGTTCTTCACAGGTCAGTCTTCTCTATAAATTTGCTTGTTGTATACATTTTTTCTTTATGTATCCTTGCACTATTCATCAAATCAATTGAGTTTCTTGTCCAAAAACTCTTCTCTTTGATTGCTGGGGAGAGAAAAAAGTAAGAAGAACAAAGGAAAAGCCAACCTCTCAACATCATTGGTCTTGCCAAATCTCCATTGATTTTGGATTAGCAATTATTCACTCTGACGCATCAAACTCCCAATTTTGATCTCAGCTACCCATTTTGATAGCTGTTTTTGTCTTTCATAGAACTAATACCTCTATTGAGTATATCTTGCTTTTTAATTTGGTAACAATCTATGTTAACAGGTTCCCCATGGCTTATTCTTAGCCGGGTCTTTGTGGACTTCTTGGTATTGGGTTGGGATAACCTCCCTCGAACCCTCCCCATGTATTTCACTAATGTATTGATCGCCAATGAAGGCTATTTCCCCACACTTATCTGCAACTCTGTGGATTTTCAAAACAAAACAGTCAATAGTGACCTTCGACACATGGTTTGGGACACCCCTTCTAAACCAATGCCTCACTATTTAGGTGTAGAAGACTATGATAAAATGCTAGAGAGTGGATATGCCTTTGCTAGGCAGTTTAAAGAAGATGAGCCAGTTCTTAATAAGATTGATAAGCGGTCTTGAGTCGTGGGTCCAATCGAGTGGTTCCTGATGGCTGGTGTTTGGGTAGTAGGTGGGGTGACCCATGCTCAAGCTGGGGTGACCCCAATGTTTTGAAGCCTGGTCCTCAGGCTAAGAGGCTTGGTGCTTTGGTGTCAAAGCTGCTCGCAAATGGGACTTTAGAGTCTAGGCAGTGCGTGTGAGTTTCCTTTCTCTCTCCCCCCATCTCCTCTTTTGAGAAGGCATCTTGATGTGTTGCAATTCTTTCTCTACCCTTTTATGGGTCATCAATTTTCTCTCTCGTTTTTAAGGGTCTCTCTCATGCTAGGTTCTGATGAGACTCTCTCAGGGGTTATTGGTTATGGTTACTCTTTCAGGGGGTTTGTTGGTTCTCCACTCTTGTAATTGTTTTGGGAATTAAATTAGTTTTGTGGTGATTTGAGGTATTTTACTGGAGCAAAGTTGTGGTCTTGTGGAGGGCCGAAGCAATAAGGGGGGAATTTAACGTGGGCAATTTGCATGGTTCGGTGGCGCATAGTGGGTATCATCACCTTTTTCAATTTGTTCTTGTATACTTAGATGGGATGATTGAAGAGCGTAAATATAGTTGCTGCAATGCCTATCAGCGTATTCAGGATCCTATAGGTCGTTAAACTGGTGGGACTGGTCATGTCATTTGCAGAAAATGTATCCGTACACTTTTTTGGGTTTCATTTCTAGACCCAAGGTTTTAAAACATTTGTGGTATAGAGATTCATATATTATATTTTCTAACCTCTGGATTAGCTTTGCCTATCTTTTTAGTCCAAACAAAAGTTCGAATGAATTTTTTTTTTCTATTATTTTATAAACCCCTTGTCTTTCTCTCTTCTCATTTTTCTCACAAATTTTTTTTTCTAATATTGAAAAATAGATTTTTTTTAATATTGATAAAAAAAGAGAGGCTTGGGGAGAAACTTGTTTGATAATATGAAGTGGCTTCTGAAAGTTGAGAACTTCTCAACCTTTCGTGTTTGATAAAAATGAGAACCCCAAATTGAAATTTTTCATCTTCCCACACCCCTGTGTAAAAAAAGTTCCGACCCAAAGGTCGGAACCTCAAATATGAAGCTCTAAACTTCCTCCCCATTCGATAACCTAGAGCACCCCTCCCCTTCGATAAAACCCTAATCTCTGAGCACACTCCCGCCCCCGCTGAGCACCCACCCCACTGAGCACTCCTCTCTGTGCCGCTGAGCATCCACCCCGTTGAGTGTCCCTCTTTTTGCGACTTCCCATCTCGCCGTTGAGCCTGCAAAGCACGCCACTATCTCAGGCAAACCTGTGATCCTTGCCATTGATCTTGAGGTATGCACTTTATTCTCTATGTTACTGATCATTGTGTTTGTTCTTGAGCTCTTGAAACAAATGGCTCTTATTATTGATCTCTGTGTTTGTTATTGAGCTCTTGAAGCTTAGAGTTCTTATACCCCATGATTTTAGGGTACAAGTTTTTTTGTGGCATTTTCTCTCTCTGTTGACTCCCAATTTGGGTCTTCTTAGTTTTTTTTTTTTCTCTCTCTTTCTCTTTGTTACTTTCTCACTGTTTGAAAATGGGCAATGGATGTTACTTGCTCATGAAATGCCTTGTGTGCCTAACGTTATAGAAACATTGTTGAAAGTGAGAGTGCTTTAGAGAGAGAAATAGAGAGAGTGTGTGTTTGAAAGTGAGTGCTTTAGAGAGAGAAAGAGAGAGTGTGTTTTCATGGCGGATTTCTGATCTTTCTCTCTACCAAATTTTAGCAGGTACCGCCTTTTCTTAGTTCTCGGGTTTTTCTTGTCTGCGCATCTTCTAGTTTCTCATTTTCCATATGCTTGGGCCTTAGTTTTTGCAATTGCAGAGCTTGATTGAGAAGAATTATTTTCATGGATTCATTTACTTATTTCTTGTTCTTTATTTTGAAGGTTATCATTATTATTATTTAGTCTAGGTTCTTCTCAATTTCATTTGCAACTCTTAGGAACTTTTGACAATACAGAGCTTGATTTAAAAAAAACAAAAAAAAAACTTTTTGTGGGTTCATATATCTTGCAATTCACTATTGGTTTTAGTTTTTTCTATTTTTTTATGTAGCTTCTACTTCCAATTCTACAAGTGTAGGGGCATTAAATTGCAGAGCTTGTATGAAAAAGTGTTTCTTGTGGATTTGTTCTCTTGCATTTGGTTCTTTTTTGTGAGAAAGTTAGCCTTTTCTTGAATTTGGTTCTTGTTATTCTTTTCTTTCTTTTTTCTTTTGGTTCCATAATCTTATGCCTTCTGCATCTACAATTCTTGGGACCTTAGTTTTTGTAAAGAGCTTGATTAAGAAGAATTATATTTATGGCTTCGTTTCTTCCATTTTGTTGGATTGGGGTTTCTCTTTTCACCAGGATACAATTTTCCGATTCTGCAACTACTAAGCCATACCTTCTGCGGTAAAAGATCTTGGTCGGGAAACATGCTTTTTGTTTGCTTCTATTTCACCGTGATTAGGTTAGAAACTTAGAGAACTTGAGTTATAGAGAGTTGATTGTGCCCATCTCATATATTTCAGATGAGAAAAATGGAAGAAAAATGTATTTTCAGCAATTTTTTCCATTAATTTTATTAGGTTTTAAGGTTTATTTCCAAAATGCTTCAAGGTTTTTAAGACTTCCTTCCAAATATTATCTTTAAAAGTTTTTTTTTCCCCCTAAGACCCATTTTATCTATTCCCTACTTAGAATCAAATCAATGTGGGATTTGCAGGCTCCATGGAACATTTTAGTCTGTCTTTGCAAATTTTCTGTTCTTATTGAGGAACTTTTTTTCTTTTTCGATTTCGTCCATTTTTCTCTAATTTTATGCTACATGGATCGTATGTTGTTCTGGAACTTTTAGGGCCCATCAAGTTTTTTTGCAAACAATACACCTCACCTCAACTCATCCATTTAATCTGGCTTTTGGTCAAAAATTCGGGGAAACTTGCTTGAATGTTTCATTTTCATGAGTCTTCACCATCAAACAAACAAATTTCATCAGGCTTCTCTAGTTTTATTTAGAACTTCAAAAACTCGACTTCTAGGAATTAATGACCCTTTTTTATATTTTGTGGTAGAAATTCAGTGATATGGAGCTATTAGGTATTTATGTTTCTTGGCTGCCTGGAGGTTCTTGTATTCTATAATGTGGACTCATTTTCTCATGTTTTCATAATTGTTATTTTTTTACCAATTCAGGTGGGTCATTATTTGCATTTCTTTGACAAATGACTTAAATGGCAAACATATTCCGTAATAACATTTGAGGTGCTTAGTTCACATTGTTTGAAGAGGCTTAACTATAATTATATCATGTTTCTTTTTTATCATTACTTGTTAGATCAGATTTTAGAATTTTTCAGATTATCTATGTGATACTGATAAATTGTTTCCATCCCTAGTTTCTTGACTAAACAACACAATGTAACTTATGTTTGTCATAAACTTGATTTTATCTCTTAAATGTAAATACTACTTGGGTAGAGAAGATTTCTCATAAATGGTGATTATTCTTTGCTCCTAATGATCCATTCATCACCCTTAAGTGTTTAATGTTTGCTGGAACTTAGTGTTTCTATTTGATTATTTGGAGTCGTATTCTTTGATCGTGGATTATTTGATTTTTGTTCATTTCTCAAATGTTGTTGTACTTTGGGCTTCTCTTTTCATGGCTGTTGATTAATGGGTATAATATATAATTTGCTCAATGTCTAGAAATAACCATGCTCTCTCTCTCTCTTACATCACGCACACGTGTGTGTTGGTGAAATTGAAGTATTGTGAAATTGAAATATTGGGTTGGTTTTGAAATCTTATGCGAGTGCTTCTATGATGAATTCACTGATGTAGCTTCTATGTATTGGATATGAATTCTCCTTGGTAATTATGAATGTTTAATGTTCTATGAATCTATCAATACAGAAACTCCAGTATGGCCTTTGTGAAACTGTCCATGCAAATGTGGTAAATTGATTGTACTTGAAGGTTTTTTTTTTTTTAAAATTGGTAAAATCGGTAAAAAAAAAAGTTTTTTTTATTGAGCTTTGATATTTGAGATTTTTCTGAGCTTTTTTTGAGTTTTTTCTGAGCGAAAATTGGTAAAAAAAAAGTTTAGGGCTTTTTCTGAGGTTTTTCTAATCTTTGAGCTCTGATCAGAGTATGAATACATTATAAATTTCATTTATCTCTGATCTTTGAGCTCTGATCAGAGTACGAATACATTACAGTTTAAGGTTTTTTTTGAGGTTTTTATTTTTTTTTTTAAATTGGTAAAATCGGTAAAAAAAAAAAGTATTTTTTATTTGAGCTCTAATATTTGAGCTTTTTTTGAGCGAAAATTGGTAAAAGAAGAAGTTTAGGGCTTTTTCTGAGCTTTTTATGAGGTCTTTCTGATCTTTGAGCTTTGATATTTGAGCTTTGATCAAAGTACGAATACATTAAAAATTTCATTGAGCTCTGATATTTGAGCTCTAATCAGAGTACGAATACATCACAGTTAAGGGCTTTTTCTGAGGTTTTTCATTTTTTTAAATTGGTAAAAAAAAAAATATTTTTTATTTGAGCTATGATATTTGAGCTTTTTCTGAGCGAAAATTGGTAAAAAAAAACGTTTAGGGCTTTTTTTCAACTTTTTATGAGGTTTTTTTTATCTTTGAGCTCTGATATTTGTGCTCTGATCAGAGTACGAATACATTATAAATTTCATTGAGCTCTGATCTTTGAGGTCTGATCAGAGTACGAATACATTACACTTAAGGGCTTTTTCTAAGGTTTTTCATTTTTTTAAATTGGCAAAATCAGTAAAAAAAAAAAGTATTTTTTATTTGAGCTCTGATATTTGAGCTTTTTCTTAGCTTTTTCGGAGTTTTTTCTTAGCTTTTTCTGAGCTTTTTCTGAGTGAAAATTGGTAAAAAAAAAAAAAATTTAGGGCTGATTTCTTTATAGATGCATGAGTTATGAATGTGCTTGATACAGATGCACCAGTGTTGAATATATGTAGTGCTCAAGTTATAACAAGTTACTGTTGAATGGGCTGATTTCTTGCTGCTTGCATTGTGCATGTGTGTTTGAATGGGCTGATTTCTTAGTTCTTGCATTTTTAATTATGTATGTTTAAACTATTACAGGTTATTGTTGAATGGGTTCGTTTTGTACATGGTTTTCTTTATGGATGCATGAGTTGTGAATGTTGCTTGATACAGATGAGTGCTGAATATAAGTAGTGCTTAAGTTATTACAGGTTATTGTTGAATGGGTTAATTTCTTGCTGCTTGCATTGTGCATGTGTATTTGAATGAGTTGATTTCTTAGTTCTTGCATTTTTAATTATATATGTTTAAACTATTATAGGTTATTCTATGTATGTTCAAATGTCGTGTGCCATTATAATCTTGTCGAGAGAGTGAGAGAGAGAGAGAGAGAGAGAGAGAGCACAACATATGATTATATAGAATATAATAGATTTGTTGTATCTATATTTTAGAATGGATCCAAGCACGTCATCAAGCATACAAAATGAGAATATAGGATCCAAGAGAAACTTGCAATGGATACAGGCAGAAGAGGATCATTTCATTGAACTTATGGGAAAAGAGAGTAGGGCTGTATCCAAGGCAAGGGGGGGCGGGGGGGGGGGCGGGGCTTTAAAAAAGGTTATTGGAAACGGATGGTAGAATCGATGACAATTAAATTTGGGCCATTAAACACGGAAAGTAGGTTAAAGAGCAAGTACAAGTTCTTCAAAACCATGTGCAGTGACATAAAAAAACTTATGAATGTATCCGGGTTTGGATGGGATGCAAGGAGGAGGATAGTAACCGTCGACAGTGCCGTTTGGATTGACTACTTAGCGGTATGTAATTACTCATTTGCATAAGCTTTAAAAATTTTGAATATGTTCAAATACGAATATCGCTAAAAATAATTTATGACCTTTTATATGTAGGAGAATGAATGGGCAAATAAATATCATAACAAGATGTTGCCCGAATATTCACTCCTCAGTAAGATCTATGTGGGCAACACAGCAGATGGGATGTACAAATCGACTGAGGGTGGCATTACAATTGAGTCAGAAAGGCCCGAAACTCCATTCTCTAATGACCCCCTTGTAGAAGTCCAGGTCCAATCTAGCTCATCCTCATCTGATGACCCAGTATCATTAGGATAAAAAAGACGACGTTTTCATACTCCTATAAGAACACAACGCCGATCAAAGCAACCCACCTCCAATTACTCCATGACTAAAGTCATGATAGAGGTGATCGATAACATTAAGATGCTAGCACGTGAAATCGCAGGTAACAGCAGTACTCTTGTGGTAGATGTTCCGTCCAAAGTTAGGAGAGACGCCTTAAAGACTGTTGAAGACATGTGGAGAGCAGGTGAACTTGGTGATGATGTTTTTGTAACGGCGGCAAGGATCTTCCAAGATTCTATAAAGGCAGAGATGTTATTAAACTTACCAGATCCAAGAATACTAAAGGCTTACTTGGATGAAGAAGTGAAACACCTCTAAATACTTGATATGTTTACTTTATATGGTTTCCATATTATAAATATGTATGTGGATGACTTCTTTCATTTGTAATTCGATGGCTTCTTTCATTTTAATATCAAAGATTGTTTCATGGTTTTCATTATGGATGTGGATGACTTCTTTTATATTATGGTCTGATAGAGATTATTTTATGGTTTGTATTTTATAAATATGTATTGGATAAATTCTTTCATTTGTATGCGGATGGTTTCTTTCAATTTAATATTAAATGTTGCTTCATGGTTTTCTTTATGGATGTGGATGGCTTCTTTCTTATTATGGTTTGATAGAGTATATTTTATGGTTTGTATTTTATAAATATGTATTGGATAAATTCTTTCATTTGTATGTGGAAGGTTTCTTTCAATTTAATGTCAATAATTGTTTCATGGTTTTCTTTATGGATGTGGATGGCTTCTTTCATATTATGGTTTGATTAAAAATATTGCTTTAATTTAAGGTGGGTGTCATCTTCTATTTCTAGTTATGGATCCTCAACAGCGTCGGTTGGTGGTAATCTTATATCTTACATATATAATGTGGTGCATTATATGTTGGTATATCACTATGCAAAAGAGGAGAAGGCATGTTCTTACTTCAATTTTTACTTGGGCTAATTATGTCCAATACTTGCTGTCAGGGCACCCTCGTAAGTGCTTTGACCAATTACGAATGAAAAGTTGTGTTTTTATCAGTCTATGTAATTTGTTAAAGTAGAGGATAAACATTACATATACAAGATATTTGATAGTTGATGAACAAGTAGCCATAGTTTTAAGCATCGTCACACACAATCAATGGAATAAGGTGGTCCAGGAACGATTCCAACATTCAAGGTAGACCAGAAGTTACTACTTCCATAGAGTTTTACAAGCCATCTTACAATTGGAACCCTTGTTTCTGCAACCAGCAAGCAATGAAACATCGGCCCACATTACTAGTGATACGCTACGATTTTACCCATATTTCAAGGTATGCGAGTGTCAAATAATTCACATTGTTATTCTCACATCCATTGAGAATTAATATATAATATGTTGATTTTTTCTCTTAATAGGATTGTGTTGGAGCTATTGATGTGACTCATGTCCCTGCTCGAGTTCGTAGTCGATTGCATAATCGTTTTCGAAACAAAAAAGGTTTTTTAAACTAGAATATTATGGTTGCGGTTGGTTTCGATATGTGCTTCCATTATGTACTTTAAGGTTGGAAAGGATCCGCATCAGATTCTAAATTCCTATATGACACAGTTAGTAATGAAGGCAGTACGCTTGCAGTGCTTGAGGGTAACTTCGTTCCTTCTTATGTTTCGTTGCTTCGGTTTGTACAATATTTCTAGTGTAATATTTGGCCTTACAATATACTCATTGCACAAACAAGGTACAGGGAAATATTACCTTATAGATGGTGGGTATCCTACTATTCGTGGTTTGTATCGAAGAGTCCGTTTACTTCAGGCCCCCGAGCTCCCCAGAATCACAAAGAGTTATTCAACAAGTGGCATTCTACGCTTAAAATGTGGTGGAGATGACATTTGGACTTTTGAAGGCTAGATTTCCTGTACTTATGAATCAAATGCAATATCCTTTACGAACACAGGTTGATGTAGTTATTGTATGTGCAATATTGCACAACTATATCATGATGACTCGAGGAGTCGATAGCAGAAGGGAGCTGCGTTTTCGAAGGAGGGTTGAGAGTCAACTCGTAATTGACGGAGATGATGGTTTTTTACAATTGACTCAGAGGCATGTTTGATCATGACGTTGGCGTCAATCTGCGAGATGCCATAGCAACGCAATTGTGGGAGGCCTACCAAAGTCGCTAGCACTAGTAATTAAACATTGTTCTGCATTTCATATGAAATTTGTATATTGTGTTCATTCTATTGCATTTTGAATTATGCATGTTTAAACTATTATAGGTTATTGTTGAATGGGGTTTTGTACGTGGTTTTTGCTATGGATGCATGAATTGTGAATGGTGCTTAATACAGATGTGTCAGTGTTGAATATAAGTAGTGATCAAGTTATTGCAAGATATTATTGAATGAGTTGATTTCTTACTGCTTGCATTGTGCATTTGTATTTGAATGAGTTGATTTCTTACAGGTTATTGTTTATGGGTGCATGAATTGTGAATGTTGCTTGATACAGATGCATCAGTGCTGAATATATGTAGCGTTCAAGTTATTGCAAGTTATTGTTGAATGGGCTGATTTCATACTGCTTGCATTGTGCATGTATGTTTGAATGAGTTGATTTCTTAGTTCTTGTATTTTGAATTATATATGTTTAAATTATTACAGGTTAATTGTTGAATGGGCTGGTTTTGTACATAGTTTTCCTTTTATAGAAGCATCAATTGTGAATGTTACTTGATGCAAATGCGTCAATGCCGAAGTTATTACATGTTATGATTTGTTATTACACATCTAGATTGGAAGTGTATAATATATCCAATGGCTACTCATTTGCATATTCCATGGGGTGGTCCTCGTCCAATGAAATGATAAATGGTATAGAGAGGGATTGGAATCCCCTAGAACAGGTTATGATCACAATGGTGGGTCCTACTTCTTCATCACCACTCATAATTTTATCAAATATGGATTACCTCGATGGACTATAGTTTTCTGTAGCGCATTGGATATTATACATCTATTTTTCTAAAACATCTAATGCCTCTATAGAGTTTCCATTTTTTGACCCCAAATGTCTTGCATATTTTTGTGCACTTCTGACTCTCAAACTTCACTCATAGTTGATCCATTGGGCCACATAGCATGTAAATCTTGAAATGTTCATTGATTAGTGAATTTATTCTATTCTGCATTTTGCTTTTTTTTTTTTTTTTTTTGAAAAGATCTTTTTGGTTCCAATGCCATGATATGAAACATTTTGCAATTTTATTTTCATTGTTTATAAGTACTATATATTTTGAGAAAAGTTGTCAAAAAAAATATATTGAAAAAGTGAATGCACAAAAAAAAAATCGTGGAAACACAAAATCGTGCAAATGAAAAATTGTTACAAGAATCAAATAGAGACTACAAATCTCACAAAGGTAGACTACACTTCTCTATGGATTTTGCTTGTCTTCACGTATGTCCGTACTTTTTTGCAAAAAAAGTAACTATGTGTACCTATTCTTTGTAAAAAAAAGAAACAGAAAATAAGTTACATGATTGCCATTGATTTTTAGGAAACTTCAAAATGATATGCGCTTTTTAAAATTACATGACTACCATTGATTTTGGAAAACTTCAAGATGATATCTGCCCCATGATATTTCTTTTGGTAAGGACTATAGGCTTGTTTGGAAACTAAAATGCACTTTTATCATGTGGTGTTAACTTCCCAAGAGGTTATCAAACACAAACACCAAGAACTTCTTAACTTCCCAAGAGATTACCAAACACAGAAACCAAGAACTTCTTAACTTGTCAGGGAAGTTATCAAACAAAAAAACCAAGAACTTCTTAAGTCCATAGAACTTAAGAACTTCCAATATACAATACCTGAACTTACTTCCAGTTATCAAATAGGCCCGGGGAGATAGATAAGGGGGTTTAGAAAATAATAGAAAAAACAATGTCTTTTGAATTTGTTTTTGGGCTAAAAATATAGGATAAAGTAGGTCTACGAGGTTCGGAGATAATACATGGTATCTCTGTGCCTCTCTATATGTTTTGAAGCATTGGGTTTGTTGAGAAATGAAACGTAAAAACCGTATACAAAGATATTTTCCCTCTAAATTGTTTTGGAATGACTCCGATCAAGATCCAAATGTCCGTTGGAGAAGAACCGATGCTTTTAGCGGTTCTTTTCCCTATACTTAAAAGAGATGTTCACCTTTGGGTTTCCAACCAACCGCTTTGTTTTATGGGAGGGCTTCACCCACATATCTCTTTTATATTAAGCGAGAGAAAATACTCTAGCTATTTTTACGCATGTGTCCTTGTTTATTTCATAATTGTCCTCTCCCTGTCTATTCTCCCTCTCCTTCCCATAATTTAAGGTTCTAAAAATGCAAATCTCTCTCTCTCTTTCGAAAGCATATATCCATTCTTTATCACTCTCTTCACACAATTTAAAGTTTCAACATCCATTCTTTCTCCCCTATTTGTAAAAGCGTGCGTAGGTGTATATCTACAGAGAGATATCTTAAAAGAATCTTTACTCTTGGATTTCACTTCGAAGCCATAGATCTTAGAGAGAGAGGAATTGAGAAATCTAAATTCATTTCTAAAAATGAAGAATATGAATACTGATATACAATATAGCAAATGAGATTTTCAAGGGATATATATATATATATATATATATATATATATATATATATATAGAAAGAGAGAGAGAATAATGATCCTATGAGACCCTCCCACATCTATGTATGTAGGATCCCAAAAAATCACCATTAAATTTGGCACAGATCTCTAAAAAAGTGAAGTTCTACACCCATGTGATAATTTTGCTAGAGATATGTACCAAATTGAATAGTGACCCTTTGGGGTCCTACACACATGGGTATGGGAGGGTCTCATAGGATCATTACTTTTATATATATATATATATATATATATATATATATGGGATTTCTCTTTTCTAGAGAAAAAGGGAAAGATATGCAATATTGCATACAATATTCTAAAGGAATATTGATTTGAGTTAATTTTTAGTAAGATGAGATTAGGATACTTAAATCCGTTCAGTTACGTGGAGCGAGAGAGAGAGAGAGAGAGAGAGAGAGAGAGAGAGAGAGGGAATTTATTTTATTAAAACTTCTTAAAATCTTGAAAGAGAGAGATAAGGTTCTCAAAATTGGTGTGTGGAAGACAGAGAAAATTGATAGAGATGAACTTATTTAGGAAACATGTTTTTTTTCTCTTCTCTCTCTATATGATGAATTTATAAAATTGGAACAAACTCTCTTTATCATCTTCTTAAATTTTTCTATTTTTTGTCTTAAATTTATCTCTTCTCTCTATGTGGTGAGTTTGGAGCATTGAAACATGTTATTTTCTCTCTTAGTTTGTTTAACTTTGGTGTTTTTTTAATGTCATTAGTATAAAAATATGCAACACGTTACTTTTCAGTAGTTCTATTATTGATATTTTGTGCATATGACAATTACAATATCTTATCTGGATTTGGAACAAACTCTCTTTTTCATCATCTTACATTTCTCTCTTCTCTCTCTATATACAACAAAGTCTCTCTATCGTCCTCTTAAATTTCTCTCTTCTCTCTCTATATGGTGAATTTAGAGAATTGGACCATGCTATTTTTTCTCTTAATTTGTCTAACTTTGGTGCTTTTTTTTAAATGTCATTGGTATAAAAATATACAACATATTATTTTTCTGTAGTTTTATTATTGATATTTCATGCATAACAACTTAATACTATTTTTTATTCAATTAAAAACAACTTAATAATTGAAAAATACCTTTTCGAAAATAATATTTCAAAATGAAAATTTATTCAATTATAGCTAAATCAGATCACGTGCAATGCACATGCATAACACTAGTATAATATATGTGACCCTTAGTCTTAGCCATCAAATCTAAGTAGATGGCTAAGATGGCTTGAGTCACAATGTCACAAATTAGCTTTTAACAGTCAAATCTTGATCGAATGGCTCATAGTTTTTTATTTTTACTTTCTACTATATAAATCATTTTAAAGAAGAATTTGGGGCATGCATAGGTCTGATAGGGTGGCACATGATAAAAATAAATATAGAATATTGTCGGTGATGAATAATTACTAGAATACCCTTGAAATTTTAAGGGCATTTTGGTCATTTATTTTTATAAAATTACTTATTTTTTAATTTTCCCAAGTTCACCCTATTTTTATGATGGGAGTCCAAAATTTCTTCTAGAAATATTTTGTAGAAAAAAAAAAAGAAAGTAAAACAGTGTTTTGCATGACATTTGGGTATAAACAATCGTGGCAGTTCAATCTAAATCGAAAGGTTGAGAAGTGGGATCCCATATAACTTATGTGTCGTTGGGGTCAAATGGAAACATTTCCCTTGTTGTATTGGGTGAGGTTTGTATAGTGTCGAGAAATATGGTTTAAATACTGGAAATCTATGTAACCTAAAAATATATTTTCATCTTTAATTATAAAATTTAAAGCTTAAAAAATAGTGTAGATCAAGCCGATCTATGAAAATTTGAAATCTTGAAAATTGATGGTCCAAAAATGCATTACAAGATGTATTATTTCCAAAACATGGAATTTATTTTTTTATTATGTCCAGGCATCTCAAGGTCGAGATGATTAATTGGAGGATAGCTGGGCAACAAAACAACCCTTTCTAGTGAAATTTTTGAGGTGGGCTCTAATTTGATTGTATAGAGCCTCGTTTCACGCCCTTAAATTTTTATTCTGTGTGTGTGGTGCATACTTGTGGGTTGACTACCTTGCATGTGGCTAAAGACTAGTATGTGTGCTGGTCAAAAAAAAAGAAGAGACTAGTGTGGATAGTGCACACTAGTGCTAGACCTGTTGATATACGGTTTGTGCCTAGTGGGGAGGCTGACTCGACCTTCAAGAACCAAGATACACGTGCCACACGGACTAAGGCTGAAGCACTCGCCTGTGTATAAACTTTTTCCTTGCTTCATTATGCTAGCATTACTTCTACTTCTTTCATTTCCTTGAAATTTTCGTTAATACTAAAAAATAAATAAAAAATGTTATACAATCGACCAAAACTGACCGGAAACCAATTAGACCAGTCCAACCAAATTGTATTTTTAGTTCTATGAGCCATTTCGGGGGCCATAATTTGTTTCAGATCTGTTTTCACTTTTCGCATTACCCAACTGCCATATTTGTAATATATTCCTTGACTCTTAGCAAAAAAATCACATTTGTAGTATTCTTAAATTTTGGCCAAAAAAGCCTTGACACTCACTAAAAAATCCCCGTAGGAGTCATGTCTCACTTTTCTAGTCTGTTTCCTTATTGCAATTCATTTTCTTCCCATTTCTTAGCATAATTTGACCTGATCTTTTGCTTTCTTTTTAATTTTTGTACGTCCCTCAAGCACATTAAGTTTAGAGATCTTGATTCTTAGTTGTGAGCTCAAAATCCCAACAAACCGTGCCAAATCGAAAGTAATAATTGGAAACTATAATTTACAGCTTCACAAATGATCATAATAAACATAAAAACCATTATAGAAACATCTTTTTAAATCATATATTATCTAGTCATCCCTATTTATTTTACCCAAGGGTTAAAAAATGTCGATCCGAATCGCAATCGTCTAACCCCTTTTGGGAAACAAGGTGGCCATCCCCCGTAAACATCTCGAGCTAACAGTGAACCGGGACCCTACCATTTTTTAAAAAAATTATTCATTAAAAATTGTCGAAATTTTTTATTTAAAAAAAAGCAATGGAGTGGCCCACCATCCTCTTTTAATTTTTTTTTATTTCTATTTTTTAGAGAATCTTATCATGCGTATTTTATACTTCAATAATCACACCACCGCCCCATCCCATCGAGGAGGCCGATGACTTCGCCATCTATTTTCCCCAATGTGGGACATTGTTTGCCTCCAACTTGAGCTTCAAAGTCTGCTTGGCGTCGCGGAACCTTTTTGTTAAGGAAAAAGTTTATAGAAGGTTGCATCACCCTTACAAAATGTAGAATTAAAGTTGCAACTCAAAAATCCGTCCCAAATGTTGTTTTAATGTAGAAAAATCTTTTAATTGATCATCTCAACATCGAGATGTATGCATATGAAAAATAAAAAGATTTCAAGTCCTATAAATAGTGCACCTGCAACACATTATCTAAACCGTCCATTTTTTATATTTTCATAAGTTATAGATCTATTTGATTTGAACTATTTTTGGAGTTTAAAATTTTATAATTAGAAATAATTTTTCAGGCAATCCTCAATAAGTGGATTGTTCAAGGTTGCAACCTTATGCAAACCACAGCCTAGAGTAAATACAAAGGCAATTTATTTTGAAATAAAAGTAGTTTTAAAGTAAAATAAAGGAAGTTTCAAATTTAAGTATAAAATATCGACTAACACTTGCAATGAAGCAATGCCTCGTACACTAAGTATGTTTCAACGATAAAAACCTTAGTGTTTTTACTACTGACTAAGTGCTAGTTTGGATGTAACCAAAATTGCAATATTTTTGGATTACAATCCAAAAATCTTTGTGAAATAGATTTGAACTGTTTAGACAACACCAGATTTTTTTAGATTTTTAGAATGTAATAAAAATTCTACAGTCTCAAGGTAAAAGTTACCGTAAAAAAAATTTCAAATCAGACTTGATTTTTTTTTTTTAAAGTCCGGTTCTCTCACCCCGATGCAAACCCCACCTTGTAACCCAACAACCCACACCGTGAAACCTTATAAACCCCAAATCTACTCTCTCTCCACCTCATAAAACTCAAATCTACTACTCTCTCTACCTCACCTCCATGCAAATCCCACCTTGTGACCCAACAACCCATACGTTATAAGCCCCAAATCTACTCTTTCTCCACCTCATAAACCCCAAATCTACTACTCTCTCTACCTCACAAACCCCAAATCTACTATCTCTACATCAACCTGAAGATGAGAGAAGAAGAAGAACAATAACAAGAGCTTGAGTCTCTTGTTAAAGGGGAGAAGAGAAAAAGGTAGCAAGGAGATCTTTAATTTACTATTAAGGTTTGCTTGCTTGGGTCTCTTGTTAAAAGAAAGAAGAGAAGAGAAAAGCAATGAGATCTTTAATTTACCATTAAGGTTTGCTCTATTCTTTTAGTCGTAGATTTGTGGTTGCATCAAGGTTAGAGGGAGAAACATGCACCAAGGTGAGAAAGAGCGTTAATTGTGTAGTTGTCCCATTCTTGTTGGGGGAGAGAATCACAGAGAGAAAAATAAACTTTATCACCTAAACGGCTTTATAAGAAAAGAAAAAAGACTTGGTATTTTTTGCAATTGATATTTGAAAAACTGTATTTTTATTGAATAATATTTTATTTTTATTTGACATCTAAACTGGCCGAAGTGTTTTGTTAAAGGAAAAAGTTCATATAGAGCTGATGCTCTAAACAGTCAAATTAGAGCGCACCTCAAAAATTTCATTAGAAGAGTTATTCTTTGATGTCTAAATATCCTCTAATTGATCATCGAGATGTATGAACATGAGAAAAAAATTGGATTTCAAGTTTTAGATATAATACATCTTGTAATGCATTTTTGGACCATCAATTTTCAAGATTTTTAAGTTTTCATAGATCTGCTCGATCTACACTATTTTTGAAGCTTTAAATTTTATAATTAGAGATAAAAATATATTTGAAGGCTGTCACAAAGATTTTCAGTATTGAAAACACATTTCTCAATACTATTTGAAGGTGTGCTCTACTTTGATTGTTTAGAGCCTTGGCTTTATACAAACCACACATTTTTTTTATATGACATAAATAATAATAATTTTTTTAAACCCTCCCTTGGCATAAATCATTTTTAAATAATAAAAACTTGTAATGGGAAAATAAAGCATGAGGAAGGTGTCTTTACTTGAAAATGGATATTAATTTTTTTTTTTAAATCTTCTATGAAACCTTATAAACCTCTATTAAGGATATCTAATAAAATAGATTTTATATTTGAAAAAAGAGTAATGATCATATAGGATCCTCTCCCACCCATGTGTGTAGGACCCCAAAGGATTATCATTAAAATTGGTAAGGATCTCTAGAAAAGTTATCACATGGGTATGGGACTTGACTTTTCTATAGATCAGTATCAAATTTAATGATGATCTTTTGAGGTCCTACACACATGGGCGGGAGAGGGTCCTATATGATCATTTCTCGAAAAATATCAAACACCTTATTTTACAATCGCCTAAATATTTTAATTATAAAAATTCATAACTAAAAATTTTAAATATTAAGCAATTGTCTTATTTCTTGAATGGGCTAGTTGTGTTCTTCCTGATAATATTAAGAAAGTATCTTATTTCTTGAGTGGGCAATGGCGTTCTTATGGAGAAGTAAATTACAAAAAAACCCCAAGACCACACTTGCTCTGTAACTTATCCCAACCTAACTTTTTCTCCCACATTTTCTCCCAAAGCAAACATTTTATGCAAATAGGCCATTAAGGAAAAAGTTAGATTGAAATGCCCTTCCTATACACAAAAATGATTTTGGTGAGGTTTCACGTTGACTTTTGGATCCATAAACACATTGCCGGAGGGCACCATCACGTTGCCAGAGCGTACAAGTGCCAGATCGCCCGAAGACAACAGTGCCGGAACGCTATTGCTGAACTACACTTACACAGTACCATAGGCCCTATTTTGGTGGGATAGATGAGAGAGAAGCGTGGATAAGGTAAAAATAAGGTAGAGTAGTTTAAGAATTTTTTTATTTTTTATTTGGTTGGGAGGATAGAAAGTATATTTTGGAGAAAAAAAATGAGAGAAAAAGTTAGGTTGGGAGTAAGTTGCATAGAAATTGTGGTCTTTGTATTTTTTTTTTTTTTTTTTTTTTGCAATTTTCCCTATAAATTTTAAAGTTTAAAAACCATAAAATTTTCAATAATCATCCGAAATAAAATAAAAATTAAAAACCCTAAAATTTTCAATAATAATAAGAAATAAAAGAAAAAACGACATCCCAATATTGACTTATATTTACACCATAATGGAAAATTCACAATGCATTACCGCTATTTTTCTTGAGAACCGAAAATTTTCTTAATCTTTTGAATCGGAAACCTAAAATAAGCACTGATGGACTCCATTACATGAAGTGAAAATCCAAAGTTCAAAACAAAGTTTTCTCGATGACTCTCTATCTAAAACCCCTTCTGATAAACCTTTCTCCTAATGATGAGAAAGCTTCAGTTTCTCGTCAGTCTCCACAGATCCATAAAACCCTCATTCAATTTCAACTCCTTTCTCACACTGCAACCTCCTCCTATACTGTTCCTCACCTACTTCACCCACACTCAGTCATCACCATTACGAGATTTCACCTCTTCCTCTACTCCCTCTGAAAACTCCATTAAAGAACCAATCTCAGCAGTCTCAGAAGAAGCAGACAGGCTTTGCAAGCTCCTATACAACCAACCTCCTTCAAATATTGGACCCACCCTTCAGAGCTCAGGCCACAAGGTCTCTCCTGCTCTTGCAGAGCATATCTTGAAAAAGTTCAGCAATGCTGGAAAATTGGCTCTCTTGTTTTTTAGGTGGTGTGAAAAACAACCCAACTTCAAACACACCACTGAAACTTACCATGCTCTCATAGAATCTCTAGGTAAGATCAAGCAATTCAGGTTGATACATGATCTGGTTCATGGCATGCACAAAAATGGGTTGCTTACAAAATCGACTTTTGCACTTATTTGGAGGCGTTATGCCCGAGCTCGAAAGGTTAAGGAAGCCATTAATTCCTTCGAAGGTTTGGTTAACTTTGGGATGAAACCGGATTTATCAGATTTTAATCGGCTTCTTGATACCATCAGCAAATCAAGAAATGTAAATAAAGCGCAGGAACTGTTTGATGAAATGAAGAGGAGAAACCGTTTCGAATTTGATCTCAAAACTTACAGTATTCTGTTAGAAGGGTGGGGAGAGGAGAAGGACCTGAACAAATTAATGGAAGTCTACAGAGAAATGCTGGATGTTGGGCTTGAACCAGATGTTGTGACTTATGGGATTCTCATAAATTCTTTGATAAAATCAAGAAAATTGGGCGATGCCATTGAGAAGTTTTATGAAATGAAGGAGAAGAATTGCGGGCCAAGTCCGCATATTTACTGTAGTTTGATTAATGGGTTGGGGCCTGAGAAGAGATTAAATGAAGCTATAGAGTTCTTCAAAGAATCCATGTCTGATGGTTTCATACCAGAGCTACCCACTTATAATGCTCTTATTGGTTCTTATTGCTGGTCTGCTAAATTCAAAGATGCCGATCAAGTTTTGGATGAGATGAGGAGTTGCAATGTGAATCCAAACACTCGTACTTTTAACATAATTCTCCACCATTTGATCAGGTTAGGCATGAATAACGATGCATATAATCTGTTTGAGAGGATGGATGTGTCCGTTCCTGGTTGCGAGCCTGATTTAAACACTTACACTATGATGGTTAGGATGTTTTGTTTAGAGGGGAAGGTGGAAATGGCTTTGAGGGTTTGGAGAGGCATGAACTCAAGGGGGGTTTTGCCCTGTATGCATCTATACTCAGCTTTGATTTGTGGGCTTTGTGATGAGAATAGGTTAGATGAGGCCTGCAAATACTTTTTGGAGATGTTGGATATGGGGATTAGGCCTCCAGGTCAAATGTTTGGGAGGTTGAAACAGTGTTTGCTTGATGATGGTAAAAAGGAATTGGCTCTTGATTTGTCTCTGAGATTGGATAGAGTGAGAAGAATTCCTTTTTCAGGTGAAATCTAAGAGCTGTGGTGTATTCGAGCTCCATCGCATGGCATTTGATTCATGAAAGATACTGTCAAATGAGGAGATATTTCCTGGTTTTCTCTGGTCTTTATTTTTTTTACTTATTTATCCCAAATAGTTGGGATAAGGTTCGGATGATGATCTGGTTTGGTAGGATGGAGTGGGAAATGATAGGTAATCTTGGAGCTCGATACTTAGTTCGTAAGAAGACAAATTTCATGATGGCTATTTTAAGATCTATCTGGGGGTGAGAGCTCCATTTTTGGGACATGCAGGGAGATTGCTGGCAAATAAGCTGATTGGTTTCAGGGTAATCTTTTTGGTTTTCAAGAGCATGTGTTTCCCCCAGTGACTTAAAAACAGTAACATGGTCTGACACATTCCCTAGAAACCCGAATCCAATCATCGATTCCGGTGTTTCTCAAACTGGAATCACCCATCTCTCAATCATAATTCCACATGCATGATTCCAAGTAGGATGCTTTCAAATTGCTGTTTTCCACTTCTTCTACTTCATATATTCAAATTAGTTTTTATAGCTGGCGAGCTGAACCATTGATGTCCAATATGTGGTGTTTTATTTCATTGAATATGCAATTCAGAGCGGCGAAACATGTGATCCTGATATTAGAGGGGTTCTATCTTAAGATAGACTTGCTGGGATCTGTAGGGGAAAAAAAGAAGAAGAAGCTAGAATCCATACTGTTTTTTGTTTTCTTTCCCCATAATGCACATATCAAGTCTCATCTACTGGGTACAACTTTAGATGGCCTTTGAGGTCAGCATACCATTTCGTTTGGCCACGTCTGCTTAGTTTCCATCTGATTGATTGCAGAATAATTTGTATTACAAAATTTTGGTCTAATTCAGAGAATTTATATTGCAAAATATCTCGATTTTAACCCATTTCAGTGTTCCTAGTTATCTAGAAAGAATGAGAATGGATAATTTGTAGATGCTCAATAATGGTGTCTCTCTCTATTTCATTTTCCTGTATTTTTTCTGTCTAAATGGCCCCAATCATAAGGGGCAAGTCATAAGCCAGTCTCTCTATCTTCTCTTGGGTTGGAAATTGGAACTCCTCTCCTGTTTCTCTCTTTTTGTCGAGGTTATGGCCATCCAGAGCACCATTCTCGTACGAGTCTCTTCCCCTATAACTCTCCTGCCAACTCTCCCATGGCCACCACTGGAAGATGGTTTTTTCCCAAATGCATGTCAACCTTCCTTAAGCTACTACGAAAACCACCTGACCTCCTATTTTGTCTGAAACAACCATAGGATGAGGTGGTGCCATTGTCTGTATCACCCTTGTTGCTTCCTGTTCCAGCACTAAAGTGGGCTCCTTAAGACCCATCTAGTCTGTAAACTTGAGCTTTACCATGTCCTTGGCTCCTTCGGTTGATAAACCTCGTGATCCTGCGTCTTCCAAAGATGACCCATTTGCCTGAGTTGATTTTGGTGGTTGCTTGCTTGAGCCCATGGAACTCTCTTGTGAACGAAGACACAAGAGAGCCTCCTCCACCTTTAAAGTCACTTCAAATACACTTGCAAGGAACAGAGATTGATCCTACCATGGTTGCTTTGTTCTCAGCTTTTTGAACCCGAGCATGAATACCCTGAACTCGGAGAGATTGGACATAAAAGATCCAGTACTTTGGAAGAGAGGCAGGGCCTCAGAGCCAATACGTAGCATGTGGTCCTTGATGAAGAAGCCTTTCGATACTAGATAGGGGTTACGATTCTCTTTGTATAATTTTTTATTCTTTCTTTTGTATTTTTTATGCTTTTATCATGGGTTATGTAAAATTTTAATGGAAAGTTTTGCTCTTTGAAAATAGACATCTTTAATCGTCTGGCACGAGTCCTCTCCCTAGCTGATGCGGTCGCTAAGGAAGATGTATCGAGTCCTAATGTTGGTGGACCCACTTGATAAATTTGACAGTTTGGGTGTGTCATTAAGTTTGAAAATTTTTTTTTTTTTTGAAATTTGAGATTGATAAATGGAATAAATACAGCCATCCAACTTCACGACCATCTAATACAAAAGATAAATAGTTTTATTGTATACTTTTCTTATTGTATATTGCTCTCTCTAGTGGGAGCACAATTTGGTATTTGTACACTCCTTTTTTAAAGTTAACCTCTCTAAAAAAATACTAAAGATCGTTGTATGAGAATTGGGGTTTTAGTTTGTACGAGGGATTATCATGGAAATTCTTGGCTTGACATCGTTGTATGAGGATTAAATGTGAATTTGTAGTTTAAGACTTTTTTCTAGTATTCCTCTTTTGATGAGATTTTTTTTATAGATGTTACTTTAGAGAGAGAGGTTTATGAGAATGGTGATTGTTCCTTTCTCTCTCTGTCGAGGACACCACCCACCATGGTGGTTTCGTTTCATTGTGGAATTTCTTTTTTCGTTTCAGTGTGGAATTTCTTTTTCTTTCTTTTTTTTCTTCAGCCATCTTCGAGGACAGCTCTTTGCACAATCACGGCCTTCCAGTTCCCCGGTTACCCATCTCGAAATTCGAACACCATCCATACCATCCATTTATATGGATGGTAGAGATCTTAGGGACTGCAGCATAATAGGTGTGAGCCCTGAGGCACCAAAAGATCTTTTCATTTGTCCAAATTTCATGTCAATGTGATGTATCATTTGAAAGTTATGGTCGAAATCAATGTTTGAAAAATTGGCTGAGTCGGTGAGTGGCTGAGCTCCAGTTGCCCCAAATAGAACTTAGAAAAGATAATAAAAATTTCAGAAAACATTAGGAATCTATTTGTAACATGTTTATATATATATTCTATTAAGATAGATGATATTGGAAAGCTTTGATACTTTCCATTGAGAGAGAGTGGTGTTTAAATACAAATTGTAACAATATGGGTGAACGACTAATCCCTTGATTAAGGGATTTTCCTAACAATACACAGGCGATTATCTACATGGTTTACGGTAGCTGTAGATATTCATGGTTAAGAGGTTGAGTCTGCATCGGCCACATCTTTATTGGCTGATGTGGCAGGCCATATCGTAATACTCCCCCTCAAGTTGAAGTATGAGTGTGAAGAACACCCAGCTTGCTTAATAGAAAAAGAAATTGAGCATTGCCGAGTGCTTTAATCAAAATATCTGCAAGTTGAATTTTGGTGGAGATATGAGAAGTATGTATTAGCTCATTTTGAATCTTTTCTTTTGATGAGTTGGCAATCGATCTCAATGTGTTTCATCCTCTCATGAAAAACTGAATTCGCAGTGATGTGAAGAGCTGCCTAATTGTCACAATGGAGATGCATTGGCTGAGAATGATAGATGCCCAAATCTGAAAATAATGTTTTCATCCATGTTAACTCACAGCAATGGTTGCCAGGGAGAGGTATTCAGCCCCTGCTAATGAACACAAAACAGTAGATTGTTTCTTCGTTTGCCACGGCACTGGGTTAGTCCCAAGATAAGTAATGTTACCCGTCGTGGAACGTTGCGTAGTTGGGCAGCTAGCCCTATCAAAATCACAATAGGTTGATATTTGTAATGAGTTGTTCGAGGACAAAATGAGTCATTGGCTAGGTGTCCCCTTAAGGTAACGTAGAATTCTTTGTGCAACGGCAAGGTGAAGCTCTCATGGTTTGTGCATATATTAGCTAAGAGTGTGAACCACAAAATTAATGTCGAGACGAGTGATAGGAAAGAAAGTAACTTGCCGTTCTCATATGAGAGTTTCAAATTCTGCTCCTTAGGAAAGAATACAGGTTTAGAACCTAACAAACCCGTTTCTTTTAAGATATCAAGGGTGTATTTTTGTTAAGTAGAATTCCTTGAGGTGACCTTACTTCGATCCCAAGAAAATACTTGAATTCGCCAAGGTCTTTGATGTGGAACCTTTGTTTGAGAAAATCTTTAAGTTTTTGAATGTGAGCCTCATTATTTCCTGTGATGATGATATCATTAACGTACATTAGAACAATGGTGATAAACATGCTAGATTTGAAAATGAATAAGGAGTAATTTGCATATGATTGTTTGAAACCAGCATAAATGAGTGCATTTGAGAATTTTTTAAACCAACACCTTGATGCATGTTTCAGCCCATAGAGAGATTTTTGAAGTCGACATACTTTGCTCTCCTCCTCTCAAGCAAACCTGGTGGTATTGATATATAAACTTATGCATTTAAATCATCATGTAAGAAAGCATTGTTGACATCAAACTGGTGGAGATTTCAATTTTTAGATACTGCAACAGCAAGCAGTCCCCTGACTGTAACTAGCTTGGCGACCGGTGCGAAGGTTTTATGATAATCTAAACATTCTTTTGGGTGTACCCTTTCGCAACCAATCGTACCTTATACCTTTTGATGGTCCCATTTGCTTCATTCTTTATCTTGAATACCCATTTGCATCCAATGAGCTATTTTCCAGGGGGTAGAACTTGTATGGTCTAGGTCTTGTTTAACTCAAGAGCATTTATGTCTACGGCCATTACTTCGCACCAAAGAAGTTTTTAACAGCTTGAGAGAAATTATTCGATTCTTCATGGGAACATATAGTGGAGAAAAATGCTTTATGAGTTGTTAAAAAATTGTTTGGAGTAAGAAAATGTTGTATAGGGTAAGCTTTACCTAAGGATGGCATGATGGAGGAGAGTCATTGACGTTATGGATTGTAATAGACAAGAAAGCTTATGTAGTTCTGAAGTTTATGTGGCTTAACATGAGTGCGAGTGGAACACCGAAGAATAGGTTGTGATGACGGGTCGTGAGGAAGCACTTGAGGTGATGGCAAATCTATATGAGAGACTTGAGGTGAGGTAGGAACATGGGGAGTCTCTTGATGACTTGTTTCAACGATAGGTGGAGATAAGTCATGGGTGGTGTCATGAACTGGTTTTGGGATAACAACATAGGTATGAGTTCCTACAGGTTGTAAATGTTTGAATGGGAATTCATCTTCTCTAAAAATGACATCCCTACTAGTGTATATGGTTTGGTGTCAAGGTCAAACACTATATACCCTCGTTGACCCAGGGGGTATCCTACAAAGATGAACTGTTTAGAACGTTGATCAAACTTATGCCGTTGAGTATCAATGTTATGCACCACCCAAACACACGGAGATGATCATAAGCAGGTTGTTTTTTTAAGAGAATCTCATGAGGAGTTTTTCCATAGAGAATCAGTGTGGGCATTCGATTAATAAGGTAACGTGCCGTTAAAACACATTCACCCCTAAATTTTATGCGTAAGTTTGCTTGAAATCGCAATGCTTGGGCAACCTCTAAGAGATGCCGATGTTTGTATTCAACAATGTCATTTTGTTGTGGGGTATGAACATAGGTTTATTGATGCCTAATGCCAAGTTCATTGAATAGGCTTTACATGGCATTGGACAATAATTCATATTCGTTATATGTTCAGATTTGGCAAACATGATATTGGAACTGAGTTTTAACAATGTTAAGGAAATGAGCTAAAAATTTGTATGTTTCGGACTTGAATCTCATCAAATAGCAATCATCAACAGTAGTAAGAAAATAATGCGCTCCAGATTTTGAAGCAGTGGCATACGGTCCCCAAAAATCACAATAGATTAATTCAAAAGGAATGTCATATTTATTTGGGCTAGAATAAAAAGGTAAACGGAACTGTTTTGCAATTGTGCAAATAGCACAGAAAGGAACATGACATGAAGAAATATTGTTTAATTTAAAACTGGACAATTTATTTTGAGATGGGTGACTTAATCTTTTGTGTCAAATCTCGGCAGAGACAATGGACAAATGAGTCACAGCAGCAACAATTGGTGAATGAATAAAATGATACAATCCATCATGCATTCCCCCACTCCAATCACTTTTCTCGTAGTTAAGTTCTAAAAGATACAAGAAGTTGGGAAGAAGATGATTGCACAGTTAAGAGAACTGGTGATTTTACTTACAAATAGTAAGTTAAAAGAAAATTTTGGAACACAAAGAACATCTTCAAGGGAAACAGATGGAGATAGGACATTTTTACCAATGGGTGTGACAACTATAGTACTACCATCAGGTAAGCAAACTGGTTTATTTCGATTCTTGCTAATAGATGTCATAAAAGGTGATAGATGGGGTGTAAAATGATGTGTAGCTCCTGAATCTATCACCCATGCACTTTTGGATGGTTGAGAGACTAAAAAAAAACTTTTTATACCTGCAAAGTTGACATTGGAGGGTTGGGTAAGGGCTTCACGGCGAGGATTTGTGTTCGAATGGTCCCAAAGGGCTCATTCAACCCCTTGAGAAATTGATAAACTCTCTTAGTTTGTTGATATTCTTATAGTTGCTTGAAAGAACCACCAATACATGTGGGTATCTTGAAATATAAGCCCAGTTCATCCCATGATCGTTTGAGAGGAGAAATCAGCAGCAATTGACAATCATTCTGGTTGCAAAGTGGTAATAGAAAGTTTAATTTCATAGATCTTTGGTCCGTTGCTTTGAGAAAAACGGTTCTCAAGGTCTAGCCATAGGTCTTGTGCAGTCTCTATATTGACTACACTTGCAGCAAGGTTTCGAACAAGGCCATTGTGAAGCCAAGACATGACCATCAAATTGCATCTCTCCCATGCTCTAACTTAAGAAAGTGGAGCAGTTGGTTCGGGAAGAGTGCCATCAACAAAGCGCAACTTGTTCTTTGCTCGAAGAGCAACTCTCATTGCACGTCGCCAGGTTCCAAAATTGTCCCCAGTAATAGGCTGAAAAATAAAGATATTACCTAAGTTGTCAGAGGAGCGTAAGAAAAAATAAGAGGATGAGTCGGTGATGGACGAATAGCTGCTGTTGTTATTATTGGTTGGGTTGTCATCATGATTATTATAGTGTTGGTCGTTAGAGGAAGACAAATGTTGCTAGTTAATGAAGAATAATATTTAATGATGATGTAAGTGAGACGGGGCGAGCAATGTTGTCGAGCAGATAAAAGGTTTTGCTCTGCAAGTATACAAAAGCTTTTGTTTTGCAAGTTCCTTGAGGCTTGCTGTGTTGAAGTGCCAGGCTGTATTGATTGTCTTTACAATGGGATGATTGTCTTTACAACAAGGAATAATCAAGTGGATTTGATAAAGTCGAACTCAACTAAAAAAAATTTAAGACGCGGGGGAGCTTGCAATTACAACAACAAATTGTTGATTGAAAGGAGAACAAATTGTTGAGAAAATTTGAGAAGGCTTTGACCGGACTTTTCTAGAGAGAGAAACTGTGTGAATAGGATGGAACAGGCCATGGATGATCTTCCGCTCTGATACCATATTAAGATAGACGATATTGGAAAGCTTCAATACTTTTCATTGAGAGAGAGTGGTGTTTAAATACAAATTGTAACAATATGGGTGAACGACTAATCCCTTGATTGTAGGGATTTTCCTAATAATACACGACTAATTATCCACATGGTTTACAGTAGCTATCGACATACACTGTTAGAAGGTTGAGTCTTCATCGGCCATATCTTTATCGGCTGATCTGACAGGCCATATCATAATATATTCTTTCATTTTGACAAATATTCGAAAGTATTTTGGCCATGAATATTTATTTAACAATGTCCCATCTCTTGTCGATTATTTTGAAAAATTCGGTCGCAAAATTCTTTTTAAAATCTTTTTTTTTTTTTTACTATTTTAACCTCATTTAGATTTGTTTCTCTTATTCTTACTTTCAACATATATTTCTTATTTTTTTGAATTTTTTAACATATTTTTACTGCTATATTACTCGGCCAAACTCGAGCTACATTGCTCGCCCTCAGGCTACATACTCGGCTAGGGCATGGGTCGAGTACTCGACCATTCAAACACCGGTCAAAATATTAAGGTATGCTAGAACTGAATTTTTTTTTTTTTCAACAATTAATAGTGATTTTCATTGATAAATGAAAGGGGCTTGCAACAAAAGAAAAGAAATGCAAAAGGAAACTGAAGAAAACAAACGAAACGGAGAGAAAGCAAGAAATGGAGGATCAAGTTTCTTCGAAAGTCGAACAACAACTCCGCTGGCTAGAGCATCAACATCTTCGTTCCTCTCCCGAATGACGTGAACAAAAAGAACCTCCCTACCAGGAAAGGAGAAGTTAATACTATCCCGAATTTGAGTCCATTGCCAAGGAGCAGCAGAAGGATCCACGCATCACTTAATAACATTAAGATAATCTCCTTCAATGACCACTCTATGGAAATCTTCTTCAATTCTGCGGATACCATGAAGGAGGGCCCAAAGTTTGGCTTCTTTGGTTGTGCAAGGGTGTGAGTTACCATGATAAGTCCAAATGGTGTTCCTCAGGCTATTCCAAAAGAGACCCTTAGAGCTTGACACCCGTCCATTCTCCCTCACACTGCCATTATAGTTAAGCTTAATCCACCCATTTGATCCAGTCTTTGGTCCCAATATGTATTCAGTTCCAGATCCAAAACCTTATTTGATTTCTATTTAGAAATCATTTCATCTTTGAGATCTCCCACGTATCTAATTACAAGGGACAAAATTGAGGACCAAACAGTTTAGCACCCGTCATGGGACTCATTTAGTTGAACTTGTATACATAAATTTAAAATACTAGAACATGCATCCCACTTTCAATAAAATTTAGAACTCTGGCTTATGGATGCAGACCTAACAAAGGAATATGTGCGAGGCTGAAAATTTAGGCATCATGCACAATGTGCGGTGTGGGGCACATCTCGTGCCACATGCTTACCTGATGCATGTGCGACAAACCATAATGGAGTTTTCTAAGAAGTAAAACCCATTAGAAAACATATATGATTTCAAGGTTATGAATACAAAATAGATTCAATAGGAAAATTAGAAATAACATTGGGGAATGATTCTTTGTATTATAAATATAAACAATTAAAGTGTATCTAAATTTTGGACTGCCCATTCTAAAAATCTAAAAATCTCAAGCACCATCGACTTGGATAGCTTGTCATGAATTTTAATATCCCATTATTTTTGATATTTTTGCCCCTACTTTCTCTACCCTTTGGAACCCTCCATCTTATTCTCTCTTCCCCCTAAAAACTCTCTCTCTGTCTCTCTCTCTCTTTCTCTCTCTCTTCCAAATTGAATAAGTTTATTCTCATCCGTTTCTCTTATCTCACTCTTACTTTCATCTAAGAGTTTACGGAGTGAGAAACCCAATTGCATGAGAGACACCCATTTACAATGTAACAGAGAGAAACACCTCCTCAGAGGTTAGAGGGAAATACAATTTCATCTTTAGAGAGAAAAAACCCATTTATAGCTTTAGAGAGAAAAACATCGATATAAGATAGAAAGTGAAACTTGACAAAGCCATCTGCAACAGAAGATATAGAAACTCATGAATAATATAAGAGAGAAAAGAACCCATTATATTTTTTTTTGTTAGAGAGAGAGATGCATTCTTGGGTTTTATTGCTTAGAGAGATGCATTTATGGCTTTTTGCTATTAGAGAGAGATGAAATTCTGATTTTTGTTCTTGTTAGTAAGAGAGGTGCAATTCATGGGTTTGTGTTGTGGGAGAGAGAGATGAAATTTTTGGATTGCTTTATTTTTTTTATAGGAGAGAGATGAAATTCATGGGTTGCGGAGAGAGATTGAGAAATGAGAAAGAAAATCAAGATAGACACAGAACAGCATTGTGGGCTTCTTTAATAGTAAAGAGAGAGAGAGAGAGAGAGAGAGAGAGAGAGAGAGAGAGTTGGATTTAGAAAGAGATCTAGATTTAGAGAGGGAGCTAGGTTTAGAGAGAGATCTAGATTTAGTGAGAGAGAGCAAACCAATACGTAAGGGGGCTCACTTTTCCGTGAGAAAGAGAGCGTTAACCATAAAAATTTGGTAAACCAAGTCTCAAGGGAGAGAAGAGATATGGAGGACACAAGGAGAGAGGGTTTAGAGGTTGAGGAAGGTTACGCTGAAGGGGAGAACGAAGGGGATTTCTCTCTTAATATCTATAGATTGTTCAATGGTGGAAAGTTTGGTCGTCAAGTCTAAAATTTTCATTATTGGTTCTTTTTCACCCCCTTCTAATGAGATTTTGGCTTTAGTGATTGGGTCAAATGATGCTGGAGATTATCTTACATCCTTTATGTTAAATCATTTGGTGGAAATAAGGTGGTATTCATGTTACTTTCGTAGGAGGAAGGAAGACGAGCTCTCTATCACAGATTTTGTAGGATTCGAGGTAAACTTTTATGTTTGGATCGATGGAAACCTTCTTATCATAAGTCTTTTTTTTTATAGAGATGCAGTTTAGATTAGGTTGTGGGGCATTCCCTTGCATGTCTGGAACTTAAAAATCATCCATAAGTTATCTACATATTGTGGTGGGTATTGCGACCTCGATTGGGACTCCTTCTTTGGTAAGAATTGTAGTTTTGTGTGAGTGAATATTTGGAAGATTTATGATACGAATTTACCAAGCAGAATCAGACTGCATATAGGGGAGTATTTTGAAGTTACATTTTATGTTGAAAGGAATACAAATTTGAATGATAAACCTTTGATCCGACAAAGAATTCTGGTTGGAATCTGGTTAAACCTCGAAAAGTGCCAATGGCAAGGCAAAAAGTGGCTCATGGTGCTGATGGAAATGTTGATTTCAATAGGGTTCACCGAAAACGACAAAGGCATTATTCCAAGAATAATATACCAGATTTTAAAACTTAGAATTTCAAAATTACCAGATTTTGTGTCTGAGTTTGCGAAAACCGGCAAGCCTTGTATGGCGGCGCCAGTTTCTTTGATGACATCAGGTGGATCTGATAAGCATAATGGTCGCATAGGAACTACCATGGGATTTGGATCTGATGGTCCTTCTTCAAATGGTTTCGCTATTTTGGTAGTCCTTTGAGTAATACATGAATCGCTGGTAGGAAATCATATTAAAGTAGTTGACATGGCCGTTGCTTCGAGTTCCAAACAAGTGTATGATGGCAGCTTGGCACTGGGAAATGATGTAGACCAACGTGGCGGGTTACTCTCAATATCCACCGTCGATTTACCAAAAACCGTTCCATCAAATCTTACCCGGAAAGTAATAGAAGTTAAGAAGAAACTTTTGGAATTCTTTATTATTCTTGGATGGTGCATCCTTTGCCGTATCATCTTGCGCCAATTAAGGGTCAACTCATTAGACCTAAATTTCAGTTCAATTCATTGAGTATTGACCTTGTGGCTATTGTGGTGATTGAGCTGGAGGAGGAGATCCCAATTTCAATGACTGTTGATGAAGTGACTGCTGGAAATATCAAGGAGGTGAAGAATCACATGAGGAAGAGGTGTTTTCGACTGAGTTATGGCTCTTGCTGAGGTTGATATTGTTGTGCCTCTAAATGTTATTCCACAGTAGGAGACACTGACATTGATGCTACCAAATAGAAAAAATAAAGCTAAAGACTTGGGTAAAAATTCTGATAAGGAGTAAACTCTTTTTGGTTTGATGATAGGAGACATGGGGATGGATTTTAATGTCCCCATTGGTGTGATATTTCAGGAAATCTTGGAACATAGAAAGGCCAAGAAGCTAGCAGAAAATGGGGCTTCTATTATTTCGAGTAAATGCTAAGGAAGCCACTACAATTCCTAGTAAATTAGTTACCAAGAAGAAGAACATTAAGGGCACTTTGAAGGGCACCCGCTCATCTGCTAGGTTGGAGGCTCGAGGAAAATCTAAAGGAGGTTGTTCATCTAAAAGTGTAGCCATCAGTGAGCCCGAGGTGGTGGTTTAAACATATGACATCTCTTATTCAGACTATTTGACTATGGAAGCGTCGTTGCTGGAAGAAGCTAACTTTGGGCTGATCCGAACGGACCAGGTCCCCCCCCCCCCCCCCCCTGCCCCCTTTAATGAATATATTATCTTGGAATGTAAGGGGTCTGGGCAATCCCAGACTAAAACATGATGTTTTATTTTTGGTTTCCAAATATAAACGTGTGGTGCCGCGTTGCAAAAGACCAAACTCCCTAGCCCCAATCTTTTTGGGTAAGGGAGGTATGGGGCTTAGGGGCAGTTAGTTTTTGTGATATTAATTCCATAGGTGCATTGGAGGGGTTATGGATATTATGAGACATGTTGGTCTTACAAGGATTTGAGATTATCTTAAGGTATAGATTTTTGTTGGTAGGTTTTAATGGTCTTATCTTAAGGTATAGATTCCTGTTGGTAGGTTTTAATGATCTTATACCAAGTTATTCTTGGGGTGTTTGTAATGTGGATGGTCCTAACCTATCTACTCTGAAAGTAGTTTTGTTGACGACTTGAATGACGTGATTCATAATTTCCATTGTGTTTTGGGAGGGGACATCATTTGATTTGGTGGCCTGATGAATGTTTATCTGGTACTCTTCTCAATTCTTTTATGAAACTGTTTAATAATTTTATAGAAAGTAATTTACTTTTGGATAAACTTATTTGTGGCATGAGGTTCACTTGGTCTTATAACAGCATAAATAATTTATCCATGTCTAAGCTAGATGGTTTTTTGGTGTCTATCGATTGGGTGGAGAATTTCCCTTTAGCTTTTATAAGGGCTCTTCCTTGGTTATCATCTCACCATATCCCAATTTTGTTGAATACTTGTATTTTGAGAGGAGGTTTGAAGCGTTTTAGAATGGATATCGGATGGTTTGAGGAGAAAGCAATTGTTGATATCGTTAAAGGTGCTTAAGCAAACAATGTTACTTTTGGATCCTTGGATTTTCAGATGCATAAAAAGCTACTCAATATCAAGCAAAAACTCATCACTTGAAAAAAAAAAAAAAAAAAATACAATGTTAAAGCTAAGATTGATGAGATTTTGAGTAATATCGAGCTACTAAACCAAGGTATTCAAGACTTTAGGGTGTTGAAAAAACAACGGATAATGGTCTTCCATTCTTTGCAGAATGAATAAGGTTTTGGCAGAGTGACTAAAATTGGTCTTACTTTCAATTATCTCTAGCGCACAATCAACTTTTATTCAGGATCGTTAGATAACTGATAGTGTTTTAGTGGCCCAAGAATATATTCACTTTAGAGTGGTAAGCCAACTTACGGGGGTATTGATTAAATTGGATATGGAGAAGGCTTATGATAAAGTAGAGTGGAGTGCACTTTTGGAGGTGATGAAGAATATGGGTTTTGGAAAAAAATGGAGAAATTGGATTTTTGGGAATCTATCTACAACTCATTTTTCAATGCCTTTAAAGGGCAACTCTGTAGGTTTTTTCAATGTACCAAGATGCTTACGTCAAGGAGATCTTTTATCCCCTTTTTTGTTCACCATTTATGCAGAGTGTTTTAATTTGATGATTCAGAATGTGGAAGGTATGAAAATTTTACGGGGTTTAAGATTGCTAGGTAAGTCCATTGTGTATCTCATTTACAATAGGCAGATGATACACTCATTTTTTGTGAGGTGGATGTGATACAAGTGCAGATTAAAGCTAGATTTCTGGATTGTTGTGAGGTGGCTTTGAGATTAAAAGCTAATTTTCATCAAACATCCTTGATTTCTATTAACTGTTCCCAAACTGTGGTGGAGATTTTCGTAGATTCGATGGGCTGTAAGGTTGGATTTTTCGCTGTAACTTATCTGGGATTGCGTATTTTTTATACCAGATTATCAATATCTATGTGGGACAAAATTATGGAGAGAGTTCAAGTAAAATTTGACTTGTGGAATCCAAAATATTTATCCTTAGGAAGTAGGGTTACATTGTTAAGATCATATTTAGCAAATTTACCTATTTATTAGATGTTGATCATCCATATGCCTGCTTCAGTAGCTAAAAAGATTGAGTGGATGATGCAGAAGTTTTTGTGGGGTTCCTTAAGAGATGAAAAAAAATATCATCTATTGAGATGGGATAGAGTCTATATATCGAAAAGGGAAGGAGGACTGGGTATTAGAAAAGTTATACCGATAGGGAGATGAGAACCTCTAAAGCTTGGGTGTGTGAAGTTTGATTTTTTATAGTAGCTCTTATGGCAATCTAGGTCAGACTGATTTTGGAGGGGTGCGGAGAAATGCAATTTGGGAGATTATTTTCTCCTATGCTGGCCCATGTGGGGAAGCCTTAGCTAATTTTGTTGAGCTTGAAATGCTTTACAAGGCATTTGCTTGGTACATTAAAGGAATTATAATATCTTTTGCTATGTGAAAGAGGATTATTTAAATATAATAACTTTGTGGAACAAGATTTTCATACCACCATAGAGCATGAGATCGAAATAGATGGAGATCATGGATATTTGTGTTCATTTGGAAGTCTCCTCCAATAATATGTATGGAGAAACCATTGAGATTGTGGATAGTTTAGCCTAGAGAGGAGTGTCGTTGGTTTCGATGGTTATCTATGAGGGTTTGCCTTTCTAATTTTATAATGATTGTAATTCAGTATAGTTTAATAAAATAAAGTACTCTTGTCAAGTAAATAAAAAAAGTTGGTCAACAGACATTCAAATAGGAAATGACATAGTACTAATCCTTTTCTTGAAACGCCCAAATGATATCGTTTATAATGATTTTTAGTAATTTTTAAAAAAAAATTAAAGTTGGAAAATATCTTCATATCTCCTATTTTTAGGTTCCATTTTTTGATAAACCCAAGGTTTTAAAAGATATCTTCTAACCCCCTGGTCACTTTTAACCTATTTTTTAATTTAAACAAATGTGAGAAAGACATATTCTTTATAAACCCAATTTTTCTCTCTTTTCACTTAGATACCCCGAACTTTCTCTCTCTTCATGCGTCTCTCACTCTCTCCTCCTGTCAAACTTAAAAAATACACCTTCTTTCTAAACCCTTATCTATCTTCCTGTTCTTTTCCCCCCATCTCCCGAACCCCTCTCTTTCTCTGTGTATTCCTTTATTTTTACTCTCCCAGTCATCTCTTTCTGTATTCAACTATTTTTTCTCTCCTAGTCCTCTCTCTCTTTCTGTATTCCCCATTCTATTTCTCTCACTCATTCTCCCTCTCTTCCTATGCCTTCTTCCCGTTCCCTCTTCCTGATCTCTCTCTCCCCATCTTCCAAACCCCCCTTCTCTCTCCCCCTTTATATTTCCCCTTATTTTTCCTCTCCATGTCATTTATCTCTTTCTGTATTTTCCATTATTTTTCTCTTCCCTTGTCTCCCACTCTCTCTTCACACCCAACTCTTTCTCTACAACATAAATGTTTAAAATTATATGGAGGATATATGGAGAACAGAGACGGAGCACAAAGATTCAACGGACGTCACTAAATATTTTCAAGAACCAGTATAGATATGGTTCTCAAAATACATTATATGAGCTTTCAAAGGTTGCCAAAACACATCCTCTACGTTTTCAGATGGAGAGAGATAACGTGGGTTTGGCATATGGGAAGAGAGAAAATGGGAAGGGAGAGAGAGTTAGAAATAAATGTGGGTTTGGCAGATGGGAAGAGGGAAAATGGGAAGGGAGATAGATTTAGAAATAGATGATGGCTTTTAGAAAAGATATATCATTTTAGATTTGGTTGACCTAAAAAACATGTTTTTATTAACTTAGAGAGTTAAAAGAAATAAAATCTATAATTTTTATACCTCAAGATATCTTTTAAAACTTTGGATCTATTGTGAATTGAAACTTAACAATTGAGACATGGAGATATTTTTTTTAAAATAAAACTCTTGTCAAAAAAAAAAAAATGTTGGTCCACATATATTCAAATAGGAAATGACATTGTACTCGCCCCTTTTTTTTGAAACCCCCAAAAGGCACTGTTTACAATGTTTATAATGATTTTTAATAATTTTTGAAATTCTACGTTAAGGCAAAAGAGCCCTATTTTTTTGTCTATTCATGATTACCTCTAAGAATGGATTCTATTCACTAATGAATAGCGTGCTGAGAAGAAACAGAACCTTATAGGACTTTCACAGACCCCACCTCATTTCTCCTTCCTTCCACATCCAAATCCAAATCCATCTCTCTTTGTCTCTCTCTCACATACACGCGCTCTCTCTGTAAGCGGCTATGGAGGTCAGCACTGGTCTGTCTAGCTTTCCTTTCAAAGAAGCCATTACCCAAACCTCTAACTCCCATTTTCTTCCTCTGCTCCCCCATCTGGGCCTCATTAATCAAAGAACCAGAAGAACCACCTCCATTAAAGCAACCCTAACTACTCCTGCTCCAAAAGGAAGAAGAAGCACCCTTTCCGCAAATTGGGAGTTGGGTATCTCTTCAGGGCCGACATGGATGCCAAGAATGGATGAGTTGGATGTCACCAACATGCTCCTCAGGCAGAGGATTGTCTTTCTCGGAAGCCAGGTAGAGAGAGAGAGAGAGAGAGAGAGAGAGAGAGAGCCTTTTTATTGTGGGTATCATATACTGAAGTTTTTCGTGTGATTTTGCAGGTGGATGATATGTCTGCTGATCTGATAATCAGCCAGCTCTTGTTTCTTGATGCAGAAGACAGTGCAAAAGACATTAAGCTGTTCATTAATTCACCCGGCGGCTCCATCACTGCTGGTATTTTCTCATAAAATGATGCAATCCTTACAAATTTCATGTGGGCTTTTCCTTTCCATGACTGGTTTACTTCTCATTCTTAGACTTCGTTTCTATGAACGCCTTCATCGTATAAGAGGTGAACTGTAATTCTTTTATATTTCCATCCTCGTTCTTTATTTGTTATTGTAATGAGTCTAGGAGGAGAACTGTTGCATACAGCTTTGAGCAACTGTTATGTTCTGTTGTTGTTATTTGGAAAAAACAAAAGTGTTCTATTTGTTATTTTGATGGTTATGATTTGTCATTAGAATAAATTGAGCTTATTGGCCTTTCCAATATATAAATGTATCACATGACAGGGAACATTTCTTACTGAGTAGAACTTTTGATTATTTATGTGACTCTTTGTATTAGAGTAGTTGAACTTCTGGACCCTTACAGTAGATTATTTGCTTGAAGTGAGAGTTTTTCATTGTGGATTATCATATAGACAAGGTCTTTTAGCTCACAAGCTTTTATACTAGAGAGGTTTTGTCTTACAGACTCATACAGTCTACTTATAACCATAGACAATATTGTCTTTTTGTGACAAATTCCACAGTGCACTTTGAGCCTTAGGGTTGCATACTTTTCTCATGCCTTATAACTTGTTAGGTTGAAGGTACTAGGGAATTAGAGAAGTTTGGGGTGCCATTTTGATTAGTATGGACCACATGCTTCTTTCAAGCTCCTCAAGTGAGTGAATGACAGACTTGTAAATGTGAAACACCTTTTGATTGGTATACATCAGCCACTTTAGGCTCATATCTTCTTTTATTTCTTTGATAGTTGACAATTGACACTTATTAATACTTGCAATTACATTGAAAGGCACACATCTTAAAAACATATGCTATGCGAGTGGAAGGTTAATTAATAGGGACCCCTCCCACTTGTGCAACAAAGACCCCTTTCGTTCTATAAGCACATAGGCATTGCAATAGGCATCTATTCTACATGAATATTTATTCTATTATGTCAACCAGTCTCCATGCTACTTAGCATTTGGTTACACCCATCTGATAACATTGATCATCCTTCGTCATTAAAGGATAAGTAAAGAATTGCACAATATGCTCATATCTCTCAAGGACACTCTTATCTCTGCCACAGTAGAGTCACATCTATTTCTATGCCACCCGACAAAAGTCACTAGAACTCTGCTTTTTCAATTTTAAGCAGCCCTCCAACTTGCGCAAGCCCTAGTTTCTGATTGAGACCATCATTAAAATTTATGAGAAGTCAACTTTTGAATGAGCCCTACTGGGTCAAAGATTAGGTGTTGTTTTCGTGGCTTGGAGGAGATGCACTTCTCCTTGAAGCAATTCTAATGAGGGACAACCTTCTCTATCACCTCTGAATACATAGACCAAGGACAACATCTTGCATGATTTCAATTTGCTTGTCACATAGGACATGAGACTAGGACTCACTACACTCGAAAGCAAGTTCCCCATGTTCAGCCACTCGAACACATGGGCATATACACCTCTACACTTTCCAACTAGAGGCGAGAGTTCCTGTTTGAACTCATCTTTCATGTGCTATTAGATGGATGGACAAACAAAGGTGGCCTCCATTAGATGAGTATGACCTTTGAAACGAAAAGAGATGGCGAACATGCCTCGTCT
Source organism: Amborella trichopoda (assembly GCF_054954075.1). Taxonomy (NCBI): domain Eukaryota; kingdom Viridiplantae; phylum Streptophyta; class Magnoliopsida; order Amborellales; family Amborellaceae; genus Amborella; species Amborella trichopoda. The sequence continues at coordinate 14,420,551 of NC_142348.1, read as the reverse complement.
CATCTGGTTCAGATCTTTGCGTGCTGCTTTATGGATACAGGAGCACTGATCCTGTCACTATAGCCCACTGCACTCCGCTTTAAGACACCTAATGCTCTCAAGCTAACTAACATTTGACTTGTAACTCGACGCCTTGGGCATGTCATATGAATTGGTAGTGAATGCTACCCACTCCCACAACAGTTCTCCCTTCATTCAAGCTATTAACTTTGGCTTCCACTTGCATATCTCTCTTCTGCAAAGGCAGGCATGGCCTTTTTAGTCTCTCAGATCTTTTGATGAATATCTCCCAAAGACCTGAACCAGGTCATTTATTTATTTAGGCTGCTCAAAGACCACTTTGCTTCCTAGCTCATTCATTGCGATGAATCTTTGCTCTGACTATTCATTTAATGATGCTTCCTTGATCCACATTCATCTTGTGTATGAACTACTGTGCGTTCATGATCGACGTACTATCCACTGTATATGTTATGGGTATTGATCTCTTTCCACATCCTGTCCTTATTCATTATATGTTTGGTTTAATGGTTTTAGCTAGTTTTCAATCTGCCTTTTTCCCCTTCCCTTATGTTTTTATTTTTCTACAACTTTACTTTCCACATATTTGCATATTCATTGTCATTTTAACTTAAGAGCTGCAAAATGTCAAACAGGAATTCTTAGTGGAAATTGCAAGACTACCGGATGCGAAAGGAATTGGAATGCACTTGACTGAATTCATAAAAGGAAAGGAACAGATTAAATTACGTAAGCAATTAAATGATCGAGTCTTCATTGAGTATGGTTTGAAGCTGCAAAAATTATTGTATAATTTTTTAAAACATAATTCTTTGATTGTTCAGGATGCTGGAAACCCATTTCTAAATTTGAAAATTATGTACTGTAGAAACTTATTTTTGAAGCAAGTGCTTGCCATTGGATCCCAATAGCCTGGAAAATCAATTCTGAAAAACTCGAATTTGGTGACTGGCTTGGTTATTGCCAAAAATAATTTGGTGACCAAAAGGTTAATTTGGAAAGACTCAGATAGCTCTTCTCATTTTTGCATACTTTCTAGGAACGGGAGCGGGGGTGGGACCGATGGATCAACACATGGAGGAAGTTCCCTAGGTTGGGAGAGCGTCCCTACAATTTTTAATTCATCATCATCATCTGAGCCTTATCCCGAAAAATATTTAATTGATTAATAAAATATTTTTAGAGATTAAAAATTTTATAAATTAAAAATCCTACAATTCCACAAAATACAATAAAACTGGGCTCACAAAAATGGGCATTTTAGAATTTTTATTTATTAAATTAAATTTTATTTAATTGGTAAATAATATTTTTATATTCATTTCCAGCGTAGTTTATACAACAATAATTCCTCAAAATGCAATAAGGAAAAAAATATTACGATGAGGCACATCGGGATAACAAATAACAGTACAAGGGGGATTATTTCTTATTCATAAAAGTATGCTTCATTTACAATTTTCACACTTTGCAACACCCAAAAGCATAAACAACTACCTTATTTGCAATTTTACACTTCACAACACCCAAAAGCATGAGAGAGAGAGGGAGAGAGTGTGTGTGTGTCATCGCAACCGAGATCCAAATGAATCATCTTCTTGGCTTCTTATTGCCCCAAAGAGTGGCTAGGAGCGATCTCAAAAAGTTGGGAATCAAGATCCCTATCTAGGAGGGTTGGAGCGGGACCCAGAGCAGGATCTGCTCCTTGGTTGGGTGATCACAGTAACTATGCATTTCTTTGTGTAAAAACTTTGAAACAAAAAGTGGTTGGAATGGGAATCAAACCAAGTTTGTCAAACAAGCCATTCTACTATGCTATCTCATCTTAAGAGATCATTTACTTTTAAAGTGAATGCATAAAATTATAAGGAAAATTCAAACATAACCGAGCTTTTGATTTATGAAACGCGTTCATTGAACCGGTATAGTTTCATGGGCGAGTTGTACCAACTCAAAATGAGTTTTATATCATTCTTAGAAAATATAAATAATATAGTAGAATATAGATTTCAGAGGCTAGTGAATCCTTGAGATCGAAAACTTGAGATAGTAAAGTGGGAAGCAGTTGGAGGAGGCAATTTAGTGGAGAATATAAATGTGCAATGGCTGACAAAGAGGATAACGATGATGATGGGTTTCATGAATATTATTAATTTAAGCTCAATTTTGAGGCTTAATTTCATTTCAATGTTTGTTACAATGCATAAATTGGATTTTTTGGATAGGTGTTATAACACTATAGTTTGGATTATTGATCATATGGGGAGATTGATGACTGGTTATCTTTAGGTTTTCTTTGTAATTATCCTTTTAATGAATGGAAATGCAAAATTGTGAATTATGTCTGGTTTTTAATATTTTGTAGAAAATGAGTGACATATATGAATGAGTTAAGTGACTCATTTGCATGTGAAAAATGATCATTTATTTTAATTTTTAAATCTTTTTTATTGTTCTTTTTTTTGTACTCTATTCTTCTTTTTTTCTTTTTTTTTTGGGAGTAAATTACCAGTACCTGCTAATTATGCCCTAAATAAGACATTCGATACAATAACTTATATAAGAACAGGAGATGACTTAAGTAGCTTCAACATGTACATTCTTACAATACATGATTATGCATTCAGGTCTGAATGATTGACTGCTTCTCCTTCTAATTGATGTTATTTTTATATGCTTCAACATTTTTCCCACTGGTTCAATCATCACCAAATTGCATGAAACATGTGCCAAGGAATGACAAAAATACATGGCCCATGAAGAAGCCTTTGATTTCTTAAATATGTTGGTGACATTTGTTTGTGTACTCTGATGCAAAATATTGGAGAGAAATCATCTTTACCTTAGATTCTACTCGAATGATGTAAAATTTATCTTAGCTCCTCGGTTAATTGATTAGATTATTAAATTTTGGATCATTTTGGTTTTACATTCAATTGTTTTCAGGAATGGGGATTTATGATGCTATGAAATTGTGTAAGGCGGACGTCTCGACTGTCTGTTTAGGTCTTGCGGCATCCATGGGTGCATTTTTACTTGCTTCTGGAAGTAAAGGAAAGAGGTTTTGCATGCCCAACTCAAGAGTAATGATTCATCAACCATTGGGAACAGCTGGCGGGAAGGTAAGGGCATTTCTGCAAATTCATACTTTTTCATTAGCAACTCTTGTAATTACAGATCCAGTTAAAACTTTCCTCTTTCCACATCTAATTGACCTTGAAATTTGTTATTGTCTATGCAATATTGATTAGTTGTGATCAGAGAGGAAATTGAAGTCATAGGCTACATAACCATGTATAGGTGCAATTACTGTTGCGTGTAATCTACTTATACCATATAATTTGTGAAAGTAGGATGGGTGTGTGATTTGTTTGCAGCCATTTGTTGGTCTTGATATGCAACAAAGTTATCTCAATATTTGTCTAATGAAAAAGCTCATTCATCATTTGGTCATTGGTTAAGGTACATATGAGTAGATGGAATATGGGTGCAAATGAGCATCTGTACATCTTCCAAAATGGCTTTTTTTTTTGGAGATTAAGATTTGCGAGTGTACATGACAAGATTGTTGCCATGTGAATCGCCCCATAATTGGGATTGTTTCCCATATGATTGCTATTATCTACCCTACGACCATCAGCAATGAAGGTCCAAGTGGTTATGGTCATTGGTGCACATTACATCAGTATGTCTGCTTTTCCATGTAAAAATTTTAGGGCATGCTTTGTTTTGTGGAAAAATATTTCCCAGGAAATATTTTCACAAGAAAGAATTTCCTCGTGTGGTTAGGTGTAGGAATATTTTAACACCATTAGTCCTAATACATCTTTTCACACCAATTGTCAACTAGTTAGTGTGAAAGTAGTCTCACACCTAACCACTCGAGGGAATTTTTGAAAACATTTTAATATTTTCACACAAATCAAACATGCCCTTAAAAACTGCTGGCACATGTTGTGGAGGCATTCAGTCCAAAGGAAGGTTAACCTTGGGTTTTTGCGGTCTCTTTGGTTTTGGTCCTTTGCTGCGGTTTTCTATTGCTCTCTTCTCCAAAGTGGATGCTCTAGATGTTTATAGGCTTAAAATAGGTAACCTTTTTGCGCATTTCATGAATGCTACTGAAAATTTAAATATGCCGGCTGTATTTTCTCCAGAATAGGCTTTGAATGCTTGTTTTTTCTTGGATGAATTGTACTACATACTTTGCTCTCTAGCCAACCACTATTAGGATGCACGCTTGGGGCGTCATTATTGATTTTATCCACTTCACCTAGGCTTTAGATATGGTGGTTGTTCTTAAGAACATACCTTTTTTTCTATCTTCGTTGTTGTTCTTAAGAACAACTTTTTTTTCTATCTTCCTGGCATGTTAATGCCCTGGCAGCAGTAGGGCAAACCCAGTATGCCAAGCCAAAGAAAAAGAGAAAAATAAAGCCCTGATCGTGTATCTTTCATTCTTTTGCTTCTCCTTGTATTACTTGCTTGAATTGAGTCCTTAGTAAGATTTTAACCTGATATATCTTTTAGAAACAATATATTTGAGATAAAACTATCATATTTGAAAGTTTTTTAATTCCCAAAACTTCAGTCAAGGTTTTGCCAGATTTTGAAAATTGCAACTGATTTTCGATGAAATTCAATCCTTAATTTGTCTTCTCGATCCAACCATGGGCTTGATTTTCACAAAACAAAAATATCAGGATTTAAGAGATTTCAAATTCAGATTTGCTATTCATCCTTAATTTTCAAGTGCTTGGTTCTCCTAGATCCGATCTTGGAACCAAAAACTAGTTTGGGGTTTTGTTGGGGTTGTGTAAGGAAGTTTTGACAAGCATTTGAGGCATTGGTTCGCATTGAGCTCAAGGGTTTGGCCTAAAAGTTTTGGGTATGAAACATATTCCAATTTAAATTTATAAAAGTGATTTATTTTTGGCTAAGTCACTCATAACTCATTATTAGTTCATTTTGAATAGTTTGTAAGTTTTTAAGCAAATTTTATGATGTTTTCTATTTTTCCTTTTTTCTGGTTATTCAGTTTTCCCTTTTTCAGGTTATTCAGTTTTTCTTTCTGATTTAGGATAAACATTTTATTTTTTATGAATTTTCTATTTTTTGGAATTTTCATAAGTTTTATAATTTTTCCATTTTTTGGGCTTTTTTTGGCTTCAGCAGGACTTGGACTCACCCAAGTAACTTGGCTCTGCAGGAGACCGAGTCCCAATGCAGATTCTATTTTTTTTCATGTATTCTTCTATTTGGATGATGGACTGGTTTAGACATGGATGCTTGTACTAATTCCGAGTCTTCTAGATTCTGCTACTTGTTCATTGGCTACATCAAGGTTATCAAATGTGGAGGCGGTTTGGGACGCATGGGGGACTGATGTGTTATGCAGCTCGACGTAGCTGCGATCCGTGTGCATCGTTTCCCATGGGGCAATAATTATAAAAAAAGGTTAAAAATTATGAAATTTATTAAAACAAAGGCTGACACAAATATGTGATTTTCCAATACTAGGTATTTCAATTTAGTATTTGTCTCGAATATATATATATGTTGTCTCAAACGCAGATAGAGTAGTAGAGATGGTTTTTTTAAAAAAAAATATGAATCTTATGAACAATAAAATGTCCAATCCTTTGATCAAATTCAATAAAACACAAAAGAATTAGTCAATATGCCAAGCACTAAGAAAGCACAAAAGTATAAGTCAATATGCCAAGCACTAAGAAAGCTCAATCAACTCAAGAAGTTGATTTTGCTTCTGGCACAAACCAAAATAATTAAGATTTCTCGGTTCAATCGTCTTCAAACCCTCAAATGAGTTTAGAGCTCAGTGTTATGCAAATTATTCCAAAGTCATCTAAGAATCAACTTGGAAAGTTGCTGGAAAAACTGCACAAGTTCGGCTCATAAAACCACAATAGAAAAAGGGTTCCAAAGGTGTTTTAGGGGTATAGCCCCTCCAAACCTTCCCCCCTTTTCTCAGGAGGTGGAAGAGACCAAAATAACCCTGCTCATGGGCTATATGTCCACTCATGAGCAGGGTGGGTAGATTTGGCTGCTTAGGCTTGTGTTGACGGAGCTGTCTATGTGGCCAATGCGCTGCCGAGGCAGGTGCGCCATGAATGCCTACCTAGGTATGCTGAAGCAGCAACCATGGGTGGCTGCACCTCTCTATGTCCGAATAACGCAGCATGTAGCCACAGTTGCTAGCTCTGGGCTACATCATATAGACATGAACTTCAATTTTTTAATAGAGTCAATAGACACATCTTGAACTTTGCAAATCAATAAGGATTCACATTTTGATGGCAACTAAGGTATGATTGATTTCTTTTCTCGGGTGTTTTATGAACTGGCTAGGTACATTATCATAAAATGAAATATCAGTAGAAATGTTGGAATTTTCTATCTTTTTTTGTGCATATGTGTATGTGTGCGCGTGTTTATATATATGTGTGGCTATGGTCTTGAATCCTATTTTCCAAAGCAGGGGGGAATCAAGCACGTCGTAATTGTGTCACAGACATATGTTCTAAAACTTCATTGTGACTGGTACAATGTATTTGTGTGTGTTTGTATTTGTGTATATGTATAAAGATATTATGGATGGATGGAAACTTCTGATCCAATTGCTGTTCATGATTTAGATTCAGCTACTCATCATTGTGCTTTCTATTCTCATGATCTCAGACGACAGATATGAGTTTACGCATAAGAGAAATGATGTACCACAAAGTCAAGCTGAACAAAATATTCTCAAGAATAACTGGGAAATCCGAGAAGCAGGTGAGCTTGATTAAAGTGTCTTCCAAGTTTTTTAAGATCTCTTCCCCTTCATATTACAATTTAGTAGTTTGGGACCTCGACATAGAGCTCTGGGTTAGGGCTTTGGAAGCTAGATTTCTTATGAGAGAGGCATCCAGAGCATGAATGAGCATGGAAGCATCAAATTGGAAAGGAATTAACTGAAATCACCACCCTTGGAAGATGGGGTTCTATTTGGGATGAGATCCGCTTTTTGGAACCTCGATGTATGTCATATGGGCTGCATGGCCTTCTGGCATCTGTCTCTCTTTGTATACATCTAAAGTATACTATGATCCTCATGAATATGAAAAAACCGTGCTGTCTAGTTCCATTCTCTCCCCATCGCCATCCGTTGTTTCAGTGGATTGTGGATTATTGTAGACTTTCTAGTGTGTTCTGTGCACACTCATTTGCGTACATGCATTGGGGAGGGGGGGGAGAGAGAGAGAGAGAGAGAGAGGCGAACCGATCTTGAGGATTAATGAAAAGTTTCAAGTCAAATTAACGAAAAAAGAAAAAAACATGAGAGACAGGTAAATGAAGAAATTATAATTAGATGGTTTTGTGACTTGAGCTTTCAGATTGAAATTGATACAGACCGTGATAATTTCATGAACCCATGGGAAGCTAAGGAATATGGGCTGGTTGATGCTGTGGTTGATGATAGTAAGCCAGGTCTGGTTGCCCCAATTGGAGATTTAACCCCACCACCAAAGACTAGAGTGTGGGACTTGTGGAAAGTGGAGAAATTAAGTAGGAAGGCCGTAAAGAACTTGCCTTCCGAAGACAATATCTTGCAAAGAGAAACTGAAGGTAGTGAGAGAATCGAACAGGAGAGGAGCTCAGAGCATGCAAAGGGGGAGCCAACACCTGTGTGAGACCCAAGATGCAGGTTGCAAGTTTTTCCTTTTCTACTTTGTTCTCAGTAAAGAAGCTCAGCAGTTGCTTGTATTTGTATATTTTAATATGTTGGGTGGGAGCAATTGCTCAGGGATTAGGAAATTCAGAAAATCAAACGCAAGTTTATGGGGTTTGTCTGGTTTGAAAACTGAAACCATCTTGGCCTCCTGGAAATATTCGAGAACTTTTGGTCAAATTCCACTGTGTTCTCACGGTTGTTCAAATTTTGTAACGGTACGATGCATGAAACTTACTATCTAAATTTGGTAAGTGGTGGATATGCATGTCTTCTATCTGAATCCATCATATTGTGTAGCGAGGACGGAATTATTATTCTATGGATATTTGGTTCATATTATTAAGGGTGCCAATTGTTGCCCCCTTAAAAGGTGCACTTTCAAAAATTTTGAACTCAAAAATAATTCGATCAACTAGATTTATAAACGCATGAAAATCTTGAAAATGGACAATCTAGATTATGTTTTGCCATATGCAAATGGATAGTCCAGATTATGTGTTGTTAGATGCACTATTTTAGAGATTCAAAATATTTTTATTTTTATTTTTTCATATCCATACATCTGTTAAATTTGATAGCATATATGTAAGGATATTGAATGGAGAATGGAGAGAAAAGAAGAGAACACAATATTTACGTAGTTTTGGTTGAAATTATACGTCCATGGATTCAAAATCCAATCGGCTACATTTTTACTATTTTTGATGAATATTTACATCAATAAGTTTCTCTATATAGAGAAACAATTAGAGGAGATAATTATGGTACGATAATTTGATGACCAAATAACTTGGTCTCTATCTTTTAAATACCTAACCTTATCAAGAGATATATATCCATATATCTATAATAATGTATATCAATATGAACTCGAGATATCCATATCTCAACACTCCCCCTCAAACTCAAGATGTTTTGACACAAAACAGCTGGAATTTGAACAATATTAAATTGCCAAAAAAAAGAAATGAGTAGTGATCAAATCTGAACAATATTAAGTTGCCAAAAAAAAAAACGAGTAGTGATCAAATCTGAACAATACTAAGTTGTCAAAAAAAACGAGTAATGATCAAATTCATGATAAATTTCATAGGTTACCATGGTTTTCCAAGAAACAACATTTCTTGGTCTTCCAAGAAACAACATTCCATGAGCTCTTTACTTTTTTTGGGAGACTTTCTCTCTCCAGGGTCTTTCAAGAAACAACATTTCTTGGGTTATCGACTTTCTTCTAGAGACTATCTCTCTCTCTAGGGTTTTTTTCTCTGAAGATCTTCTCCCTCAGATGCTATTTTTCTTTCTAAAGACTTTCTCTTTCTAAAAGAAAATGATATTTCTTTCTCTCTTCTTCGGAAGATCCAATTCCGGGATAGAGTAACGAAAAACTCAACGATCATCACACAGGATGGGGCGACGGAAAACTCCATCATCAAACTTGATCAAATAACCGAAAACTTGATCATCAACCAGGATCGAGAAATTCGATAGTTAAACTGAAATTGGAACGGGAGTCTTGAAACCAAAAAGTTGCCAAAGAAATTTGCACTGCTCTCACTAGCGTTACAAACCAGGGAGAACCGGTCACATGACATGACATCACCGGTTCTCTCCGAATTCTTAATCACACATGGCAAGCCTCACACGTGGCAAGCCTTCAACCCCACAGCATCGCGGCCCCGCGTTTTCACGTGTGCATGTAACAAAGCACAACGAAACTATTTATATCTTTTATTTTTGTTGTAAAAAAATAAAAAATAAGCATAAAATAATGTTGTTAAAATTTTTTTTATTCAATTAGGAATTCTATCTTTCTATTATCAATCTTTTTTTACTAAATTTATTTTAGAATCAAAAAAATTAAAATTTTGAAAAATTGAAGGGTTATTTCGAAAATAATGTTGTTAAAAAAAATATATATTCCATTTGAAATTCTATCTTTCTATTAACTAAATTTATTCTAGAATCTAAAAAATTAAAATTTTGAAAAATTGAAATTTTATTTCGAAAATTGATACGCATTCAAATAATTTCTATATTGATAACCAAATTTTTATTTTATTTATTAATTTTTCTATTATAAATCATGTAATGTACTATTTTTCTTACAGTTGTCAATAATACATTTTAAATTAGATGATATTATAAAATATTTTGGATTTGTTATTGTTTGTATAATAAAACAATTATAAAATGTTAACCAAAAATTTTAATTTCAGTATATAATATTATAGTTAGTTAGGTTGTAATAATTTTAGATTATAATTAGGTTGTAATAATTTGGATTTTTTTAGCGAATTAGGGTTTTCCGCCGATTCGATATTTTAGTGGCCATTTTTTCATCGATTTAGTCTACTCTTTATTGTAGTCTATGTATGATTGATATACTTTATCACTGATAATTCTATGATTTTTCTTTTGTGTGATGTAAATTTATATATAGAGAAAGAACGTCTCAATATTCACAAATTGATGAAAAAAATGAAAGTTAACAATGTAGTACCATCGATTCTTATTGGATTCTTAAAAAATAACATTTATAATGAATTTTAACAATTTCCTTAGATTTTTTTAAAGCTTAATCCAACCGAGTCAGACGATTCCCGATATGGATCGTCGATTCACCGATCCGGATGGGTTTTTGGAGTGCCCGATCGAGGGCACCGATCCGTTTTTTAAACACTGGTTGCAAGGGAATAATATTCGAATATAATTGTTCGGGTTGGTCTAGCCCTTCTTTTCTTTATTTTAAAATTTTTTTACTTTTTATATTTTATTGGCCAATTCTCATTTTTTTGCAC